>NW_027332170.1:2315017-2649665 GCF_040802235.1 Manis javanica | reverse complement strand
GTGTAAAATTGAATCAAGCTGCCTGAAAGAACCTTTAAGTGTAACTTCTAGGTTTCCATTCGGGAATTTAACCTGCTTTGGGAAAATGTCATTCATACTTATTACTTCAGTCTTTCTTGACAAAGAGGCTCCAGTTAATGCCCCAGCAGGGATAGCATCACAAGTCCCATTTTTTCAAGGGCTTTCTAACTCGGTCATAAAAATTGGATCTGGGCACAAGCTTGTCCCAACTGTGGTGCACTTTCTAGCTTGTTTGTTATAACCAGATGTATTTAAATTTTGTCCAGCTGCTTTGGAAAGTGAAAGGAAAATGACATTTTCTACTTTTCAGATGAATTTTGGCAATGCTGGAAATCTAAGGAAGTCTGATTTTAAAATTAAAGATGAACTTTTAGATTCTATTAGGTCTATACTTTTGATCTAGGGCCACTGCCTATGGGCATTTATTTTAACAAGCAAACAGACAATAAAACCCAGTGGAAATCATCCAGTTAAAAAGGAGCTGATAATTCAGTTCCATTCCAGGCCTTATGCTAATAGGCAGCCAATTGTGGAATATCTTGACCTCTGTGGGTGATGCATTCTGCCTCTGTGGATCATCAGATTGGGAGTTTGGGCCCAGACCCAATTTTGGTTAGAAATTGAGAGGCAGGCATAATGAGAAGGAGGACTATTGTTCATAGAAGTATTTAGGTGAAAAAATGAGGTTCAACCAACAGATATGTTTGAGAGCCTACTATATGTTCAAAAAGTTGATTATAGCTTCTTCCGCGAATAGGAATAAATATTGTGTAAGATGTCAACAATGACTGCGGACGTGAAAAACAGGACTGCGAACCAGAATGTGTCAGTATGTGCTGCAGATAAGTGGCCAGGGACAAAAGGACTCTCTTTTACTGTGGAAAAGATACCATGGTGGGGCATGGTGGGGGAAGTTTCCTGAGATCATTCTTTTTTTGTTCAGCAAGAGGAACTTGAAATGGCCTCTGGAGAATTTGGGAAGGAGGGCAAGGGGTATTGCATGAAGAGCAGAGAAGACTGAGCTAAAGTAAGCACTTGGAGGATCATCATGGCAATACCAGATGGCCTAGATTATAGAGGGTCTTACATGACAGATTAAGGTTTATCGCTTACTTGTTTAATAGGACTTAAAAAGTTATTAAGGGCTTTTTAAAAGGAAAGACACGCCAAATGGTGTTCTATAAGATTGATCTGGTTTTAGCAATGATTGGAATTTAAGCTTGTAGAAAGGGAGGCAGAAAAATACATCAGCTGACAAAGATGTAAATTTTTGTGCTTACCAGAAAAAGAAAAGAAGAAAAAGTTGCTCAAACTCATTGTCTTACTTTATATGAGGAATGGGAGGATAAAGAGAGAGAAGAGTGAGGTGTGGAAACACTGAGGACCATGATTTGCCAAATACCCCAGCTTTAAACTGAGACTTTTTTTTTTAACCTTATGTCATGGGGTTTCCTGCATGGCAGCCTCAGTCCAAGGATCAGAGTGAGAGGAGGGACCCAACTCCTCATCCCTGCTTATGTTTTGAATAAGACAGAAATTGGAAGATTGCCTCCTAGTGAATTAAGCTATTTATGGTGTGGCAGAGTTTTCTACCTAGTTTCCATTCTGTTCTTCTACTTTACAATGAATGTTCTCAGGTTAAGAAAAAAGCAAAAACAATAAAAAACAACATCAACATTAGAAACCCATTTTCTTAAGTTCTTTCACTAATAGAGGCCAGTGAGATTTATTTTTTCCAGTTTTATTGTGGTATAATTAAATACAATTTTATTATTTAAGGTGTACAATGTAATATGTACACACTGCTGGAAAGATTACCACAGTGTAGTTAGTTAACACAGTCAGTGAGATTTAAACGAGAACCATTGGGTGGGAAGTTCAGAAAAGCTTTTTAAAAACAGTTGATGTCCTAGGAAACAGGTGGTCCTTTTCTTGCAGTTGCTTTCTCCTGCTTGCTGTCTAGAACACAGATAAGATGGCAGAAGATCCCGTAGCAATAATAAGAATTAAAGCAGAAACTACACATTAGTATGGCAAAGCAGAAAAACAGAAGGAGCCTCCATAACTCAAAACTCACTATAGCAGCCCTGCACTGACTACCTCTGGACTTCATGTGATAGTCTCTCCTTCAGGGAAAGTAAGTCCCTACTGTTACTTTGAATATAACCAGCATCTGAATGCATTTCTAATTGACACATTAAGAGATAAACATTAAGCATAAAAATCTTAGAGATGTATCACTTTTTTTATTGTGATATCTTCTGTGATTAAGAACCGCTTCACAGTAGGTTAAATATTCTAAAGTAAAAATGATCTTTCCCCTAGATCTAGTGGAAGACAAAACTCAGTAAGTATTCAGGTAATCTTCGTTGAATTTGGGTAAATATTTTTTGAATTTTGAAATACTGTTGAATTGGGTAAATAAAATTGTTAATTTACTCTTACAGTGTGATTATTTTCATTCTTCTGATCCCTGATGTTTGGCTTGACACCCTTGCATCTCATGTCTATCAGATGGCATAGAAAGAAAAAGACTCACATCAGCCAAATCTTGTTTAACTTGTTAATACCTCAGAAGATTTGGAAGCTTACTTTTCAGGATAAAATCATGTTAAGAGATCTCTGAGATATGTGGATAAAAATGCCTAGAAAGGCTGGCTAGTCAAGTAACATGCTAAATACTTAAAGAGTGCTTGCAAACTCGTAAGAGAAAGATCTTCACTATATAGCAAAAAATGGAAGGTGTTGAATGGTAAGGTCACAAAAAAAAGGAATGTCTCAAAAATATGGAATGGTGCTCAGCTTTACATACTATTGAACATGTGCAAAATAGAAAAATAATTACCTGTAACTTTCATTATTCAGAGTAACAAACATAAAAACATTGGTCTGGGTCCCGGGAGGGGAGGGGGTGCCGGGGAAAAGAAGTGGGCCCGCGCCGCGCCCCGCTCACCGTCGTCGCCACCTGCCCGTGCGGCCGCCACCTCCTGGCTCGTGGGCTCAGGGCGGCAGAGAGGGTGACGCGCAGGGCCGGAGGGGCGCGCGCCGCCAGAAGACGCAAGCGCGGCTCCTTCCCGCGCCCTCCGCCGTCGCGCGCGCGCCCAGCCTCGCGCCCTGCGCGGAGACCCTGACGCCGCCGCTTTGTCTGCACCAGCCCCGCGGCGGCCCTGCGGCTGGCCCGCGGATCCTAAGGAGCATGGGGTGGGGAGGAAGATGCGAGGGAAACCTTAGAGGCCTGGGCTGAAGGGTTTCTCAGCCTTTCAGCTAGTTCCGTGTTTTCTGCAAGCGTCCCAAAATTTGCAAGTCGCCGCAGTGCATCACTCCTCTCAGTCTTGACCACCTCCTGTGAGTTTGGGGCCGGTTCTTTTTTTTTTTTTTTAAGTCAGGCCCAGGGTGACATATCTTAGGAAACAGGCTAGGAGGAGCTGCCCTCAGCAGGTTTAAGTTTACGGAGCGCCTTCTCTGCCTTCCTCTCTCCTTAGAGAAGGACCCAGGGTGAGACGCAGAGAAAAATGCTGAAGGAGCTGCCTACAGCAACTGAAGCTTGGGAAGGACCACCTCTACTCCTACTTTCCCTCTAGGGAAAGACTCAAGTTTCAAAATCCCTTTACACAAGCGCAGTACTTGCTGCGTTAGCTTGAGAAAAGCCTCTTTTATTCGCCACAACCTCTTGGACCGAACCCTGGTTAAAGTACCGTCCTCCCTTCTCCCCCAGGGCTCGCCTTCAAAGGCTTTTGAAAGGGACTGGAGGGAGGCAGCAACAGCGTGCTCGGACCTGCTGCAGCAGAGGGCGATGGGCATTTCACTGCCATGGACCATGGCAACCCCACAAGTTTTGCAGCTCCTGGGAGGAATTTGCAGCTGTCAGGGGAGCCCAGGATTTTGCAGCGACTCGGTGGTGGATAAAGAGGCCCAGGATTTCCTCCTCCTCCCTGGTAAAAGAGAATAATCCGGAGGGTTTATTCAGAGCACCGTGCTGCCCCAACCAACAGGCCTGCACAGAGCAGGGGAGGGAACTCCACTGGAAAAGCAGGACATTCTGAATAAAGCAAATCTACCTGCTGCCCTTCCCCTCAATTCATGTTTAAAATCACAAAAATCTAATTCTGTTTTCCTAATATAACATCATCCTAGTTTGCAAGCTGGAAGATCAAAGTGGTGGTGGCACCCCTGAAATCTAGAATCTACATCCTAGTCTGAAAGACACACCTCACCCCTCATCTGAACATGTTTCAGCTGGAATAAGCAACTGTGTAATCATAGACGCCACAGAATGTTCCAAGGACTACTGTTAATGGTGCGATGCACCTATACACTCTTCTGTTTTTCTCTTTTCTCTTCTCTTCATTATGCTGAGCCTGTCTGTACTTTAAAATGCTAATATTTTATTCGTTTTGAGTTTTTTGTATTCATTCATATTGTTTAATATTGCATTAAAATATCATCTCTCTAAACTACTGAGTTTTACTGCCCTCTTACATTTTGTGACCAAGGCCTAGTCACAGCCCTACCACACGGCATTGAGTGCCAGCAGCCAGTGTTAGGACTAAAGAAGTTGTTCAATCCTACTTCAAAATAGTGTTCACATTCCATTTTTAGATTGAGCCACTGAGCTTTTTAAAATGTGTGTGTTCTACACAAGTGTTAGAACAGCTCAATTTGACAAGACATTGGAAGATGGGGATGTGGCAGAAGTAGAAACCAGGTAGGATCTTCCAAATGCTCATTTTACAAAGTGGGTAAATACCTGTTTTTTCTTTCTGTAACAAAATACAGAGGTTTAATCATGTCATTAGTGTAATTAATAGGGATTAACTACAAATAGTGGCAGAGCTGCATTGAAGGGGAGGGGTAATGGTGCTTTAGTCATAGAAAAATGTCAATAAATAATGTCTACAGTTCATAAATAGTAACAATATAAGTATATTTTTACAAGTATGGAAAGTTGCCACCAGAAGAACAAAAATCAAGAAGTTAATTGTATCTGGGGAAGTGGGCCGAAGGGTTGGTTTTCATTATACACTTGATATATATACTTCATATTTTAAAACCCTGTGCATGAATTGCCTTGATTTGTTTTTTAAAAAAGGGTATTTAAGATGCTCAAACAAAATAAGTAGAGATCGTTCTTCACACAGTGGTACGTGTTAATGGTTTGTTTCCACACAACTCTTTATCATTAATTCTTTTCCCAGTCAGTTTTTTATAATACAGCAGGTTGGTTATTTATTACCTGTTGTGTTCCACCCCTTCTAGAATGTAAATTCAAAGGCAGCAAGGATTGTTGACTTCTTCGTTGCTCTATCCTGCATCCCCAGAATAACACTTGGTCCATAGCAGATTATACTTTTAAAACGAATAGAGTATAAAACTTTGCATTCTCAACAACTGGGGACTACTTTCCTGTGTTCCCTCTCTCTTTTTTTAAGCAATAGATGTTCATTACATAAAATTAAAGCAAGCAAAATTAAGAAAACAAAATTATTATAATCCCACACATCCAGAAAAAATTTGTACAAATACTGTTTATAAATATTTTAATCTCCCACTAAGGCACTAGTAATTCTTTTCACTATTCAGAAACAACACTCAGTACAAAATAGTGGTTGGAAAGTTGTTTGTAAACTGCTGTAAAGATGTGAGGATTTACAGAGCTTTTAAAATAGAAGATGAAACAAATGCTGACAAAACAAGAATACTCCTTAAATTAAAAGTACTTTGCTTTTTCTTTCTTTTTCCTTTTAAGTTCCTGAACCATGATAGATAGGTCATGATAAAAATGCAACCCCCTAAGAGATAATCCATAATTAAAATAATCTTTGTTTTCACTGGGCTATTTTTAAAATTACATCTACTTTTATTAGCATTGTTTCAGAAACCAGAGTCAAGTTAACTTCATTAACTCATCCAACAAATTTTTACTGAACCCCTAGTGTGTCCCAGCACTGTTCCAGGTACTCAGGTGTACAACAGTGCAAATAAAATCTCTGTCTTCTAGCCTTGACTTTTACTGCTATCTGGTTTACTAAATCAAGGTGGGATAATCATTGATCCATGAATTCCATTGGTTTTATGCCCACATGGATAGAATATACCAGATTACACCCCTTGTCAATTTCATTTGGCTCTGCTAAAAATTGAGGGAGAGATTTATAAAGTCAGATACAGGAAAAATATTTAGGTTAACTTTGATGTTTTAGGAAATATTAATGTTTCTTTGCAATGGTAAGGACCTAGTGCTGGGTCATTTAATCAAAAAGTGACTAACTCATACATATATTGAATCATTATGTTGTATACCTGGAACTAATATATGTCCATTAAATCTCAAAAAAAAAAACCAAAATACAGTGCTAACCCAAAGCAAGGTGGAGTTTTAAACTGCAAATAAAGGAAACAATAAATAAATCCCACTACATATGATGAAGCATTCATAGACTATTTGGGGCCAAAATTTAATTTTATCACTGAAACCAATTAAGACTTTATTACAAACAATGCTGATGGTAGTGATTTCATGGAATTTTTTAAAAAGCTACGTGATGAAGAATGAAAGGCTACTAAATTTAAATTCATAAGCTCACATCTCAAGGAGAACCATCTTGTGACAACAAAAGCTATATTGTACACATTTGTCTAGCAAAGAACTATGCCAGTAGGGCAGCACATATTTTGATGTAAACTGTATTTTGGAGCCTTCTAAATACTGTTTGAGTACAGGGAGTTGCATGATAAGGGAGTTGAATGAGATAACTTATAAAATTCCTACCACAAATATTTTCAAGACTCTGTGACTTTTATTCAGTTAAACCTAATGTTTATCAAATCAGTGGTTGATGCAGCAGTTCTAATCTGATTCAACAAGTATTTGTTGAGTGTGTGAAAAGTTGACTCTATCTTAAGTAAAAATCAAGCAGATGCAAATAGGTGTGTACACATGTCATAGCAGCACTATTCACAATAGCTAAGAGGTGGAAACAAGTGAAATGTCCATTAACAGATAAAATGGGTAAACATATTAAGGTACAAACATACAATGGAATATTACTCAGCCAAAAAATTGAAGCACTGACATAGGCTTCAGCTTGGGTAAACCTCAAAAACATAATGTTGACTGAAAGAAGTCAGACGCAAGAGGACATACATTGTATGATTCCTTTTATATGAAATATCCAGAACAGGTCAATACATAGAGACAGAAAGTAGATGGTGGTTGCCAGAGGCTAGAAGCAGAAGGGAGTTGGAAACAATTTCTCAGTGGGTTCAGGGTACCCTTTAGGAGTGAGAAAAATTTTTGAACATAGACAGAGAGCCAAATTGTGTATTTACTAAATGTTACTGAATTGCACTCAAATTGTATACCTTAAAATGGCTAGTTTTGTATTATGTGAATATTCTCTCAATAAAAAATAAATCCATAAAAAAACATTGGTCTGGAGGTAGGGAAATATATTCTCATTTCTGTTGTTAGGAATACGATTTGGTATAATCAGTTTGCTGAGTAATTTTGCAAAATTGGCCAAAATAAAAAATACATATACCCATTGAATGAATAAAGTCCATTCAAAAGACTTTATTATACAAATATATTTGCATACATGCACAGAAATGTATATATGATAATGTTTACTATCAGTGATTAAAAAGAAAGGACATGAAATATTCTATATTTTCACCAAGGAGCTCCCTAGGGTTATCTGTTTTTCATATTAACATTTACTTATTTAAAGAAATTCTAGGGGGACTAAACTTGTGAATTTGTATATGCTAAGAGGGAAGGATACATTAAGGAAAAATAGAAGCAACTGTGTAAATATTCCTGTTCATTTATATAATTTTAATGCACAAAACAATCATGTTTGGTTACTGTTCTTTATCTTTCTAAGGTCACAAACTGAAATCTTACTCTTGAACAAAATTTATTTACAAAATTTATGTAGTAAATTTTGTCAACTAAAAGAGGGCATTAGAATGGTACAATGCAATTTACCCACTCCACTACTGGAGAAGGAAATTAAAGTGATCTTTTACACTGACACCATTCTACTACTTTCCTATGGGACCTGTTGCAACGTAATATTTAATACTTAAGCTGGGAATCCAGTTCACAAGTAGGTCCTAGTTATATGAGACAGCTAGCTCAAGTTACTCTGATGAATATTTTATCTGGTTCATGGGAAAATTAAATTCTCCTTGCCCTTGGGCTGATCAGAGCAGGCCCATGAGATGTGTATCTTTTTCAGCCAAAACACCAGCAAGGTTATTGGTCATTAAATTACCCACCCTATAGTCCAACACTGTTATTTGATTTAAAGATGTCCTACAGTAGTGAATCCCACAGAACTCTTCTCACTATATTTAAGGTTATTGCCTTTAATTTGTCTCAGATTTCCCAGCCTTTCTGCATTGCCCCTAGTATCTTATTTTACTGCTGTATCAAAGTACAATTGAATTTAATTTCCTTCAGTGCTGTCAGTTTGCTATGTTACTTTGCTAGAGTGCTAATGACTCCATATTTCATTAATTTAGGTGTTTCCCACCCATCTGCCAGCTTCCTAATTTTTGCCCAGGATATCTATCTTTTGGAAGATAACTTTAAGGTTCACTTATGGACCTACTCCAGGTTAAATAGTTCATGACAGTGACAAATATCTACAATGATGGGTGACCTTGAAAATGACTGACATTTTAATTTTGCTTGGATATGGTCTAAAATGCCAAAAGGCATGAATATGATCTGGAAATTTTGCACAACTATGGTAAAATTTTCATTGTTTTTTCTAAAGATGGATGTTTAAAAGATAAAGTAGCATAGTAAAGGAGAGGAAGGAAAAAAACAAACAGGGTTTGGAGTGAGGCAGAACTGGCATTGAAAATTAGCACTGCTGCTACCAAATTGTATCACCTTGGAAAAGGTACATGAACTCTATGAGTTTTAGTTTATAAAATTGGTAGAATGATGCATTCTCACCGAACTGTTCAACCTAGCACATAACAGATGTTCAATAAATTTAGATTTTTTTTTTAAACAGAGAGTCAGTATTTTCTTCTAAAAATAAATTGTTATTCTAGGGGCACAAGACTGTGAGAAGTAGTTAAGAAAATCATACTATATGAAGTATATAAATAGTAAAGATCTTGGAAATGGTCATCTATTAATTAATTGACACAATATAAATAGCTTTTTTATCATGTTTGTTCTAAGATTAATTTATGCTTTTCAAAGATAATTTGGTAAATAAACAGAGCTGAAGGAAAAAAATGAAAACCTGACCTTCTAAATGAACTATATGGTATAGAGGAAAGGACACTGGCAATATTTAAATCTGGAATCTTCTTGGCTTAACCATTGAACAACTAGGAAAACCTGTTGGTTCAAGTGCAAAATTGAAATGTTGAAAAAGAAGTTCCCTTAGGTTCTTTTTAATTTCATTATTCTATAATCTAATGGTATGTGGCCATTCTCCATCCAGGTGTCCTCTCTTTTTACATTACCAGGCACTTCTCTATTTCTCTATTCCCTTAGCTAAATTATGATTTGCAGATTTGTGTGGAGAGGCTTAGTCAGTGGTGTGCTATTAAATGTGCATACAACTAGGTTTCCTAGAGAGGGAAAGAGCCACAAACCTGATTTGTAGCATTTGCCAATTTCTGTGGTATAAATATTCCCACCATGGTTTATTTAATCTATCAATGTGACATTTCTGAAGCTAGAAATGAAAGAAATGGGCATTAGCATATCATTGTACAGTAACCCTGCCTACAGCTACAATGTGTGTAAGAAGAAGGATAACATAAAATATAACACAATAACTAGGAAGTGATACATTAAGAATATTTATTACTCATGTTTTTTAGTAGCATTTGTTTAATTGTAAATTAATAAAATTTAGTTTTTTGTAATGGTAGTGTTAAAAAATCAGCGTGGGAAATTCCTGAAAATATAATGGTTGGTTCTTTGGGGAATATCTGAGTTGACTCAAGGACATCACTGGAACTTAGTTCTGAAGTTTAATTCAAGAGAAACCCTGTCACTGGAAGCTGCAGAATGTCATGCCTTCCAGTTACTGGGACTTTGAAGGGTTGGCTTAGTTTCTGGTGGCTACACCTCTAACTCCAGGGGAGAATAAAGAGAATTGATAAATTAGATAGTTGTGTGTCAACTATTTACAATCATGTCATTAATGAGTGTTTTAATATTTAACTTCTGTAAGTGTATATGTGACATTTGTGTATTTGTTCATCAGTAGGTGTTTTTATTAAATTTTTAAATTTTGTTATTGCTCCTATATTTTAATCCCTTGTAAAGCTAAAAGAACAGAGCCTCATAAACAGGAGCTATCCATGGAGTATAAATATTGATATACATTTCCAAAAGTAACGAATAACAGTGGAAAGAAATCATAATTTTTTTCAAGAGCCTAAAAACTGTCAGAAAAGTGATTGCAATTAGGACAAAGGCCAAAATGATCAGGTTCTGTGTGATGAATTATTTGCTATCAGTTCCTAATACTGATGGCATTGCCTCACCTGCTATGAGAAATCTGTATAGTTACAGATGGGCATTTTGAAGAACAAAACAGACCATAAAACATTCAAACTGCGTCAGATCTAAAAACAAGATGATATGTTAACATATCATCTGCATATCAGTAGTAGGTAAAAAGAGCAACATTGGCCTAAAGCAAATTAAAAAACAATAATAATACCAATATTATCTTAAAAGTTGATTTTGTAATTAGGAAGGAAGAAGAAAAGCTATAGAGATAGCAGACGGAAGAAAACATGGGAGGACTGATTATTTCTTTGACATATCTTGTTGTAGAGTAACTTAAGCATGTGTAGGTTTTAAACTACTAATTAAATTGTGCACACACATTAACATAATAGGAATACAGTTACATAACCAAAGCAGATCTATACTTACCAGCCATCTCCAGTGAAGCCAAGACAACCAGTTAGCCACCCTAGGCATATGTGGGAATTTGTCTATGATATGATGGATATTGTGAAACTGTACTTGAACAGTCTGAGAGAAGTCAGACAGCCCTTGCACTGTTCACCATGTAAGAACTTATTCACTATGTAAGAATTTGTTCACCATGTAAGAACTTGTTCGTTATGCTTCAGAAGATTGGAGACTGACGAGAAGTAGGCTTGAGATGGATTAATGAGTGTGCATTGAGCATTGAATCCCCTATACAGAATTTTATTGTTGTTAACAACCATTTGATCAATAAATATGAGAGATGCCCTCTCAAAAAAAAAAGTTGATTTTGGCAAAACATGTAGATTAATAGTTGGCTTGGTAAAGTTGATGATATATTTTTCAAAATTGCCTCATTAATAAAATCGAGGCGTACTCCGATGGTTGTGCTCTCTTCAAATAAAAAAGAAACCATATTGATATAGGCAAAAATATAACAAGCAGCAAGGTAGGTTTGGCAACTGGGAGGTGTTCCTGATCTGCAAAAAGCTTAAGTTAGCTAATATAATATGGCATCCCTAGAAACAAGGTAAACAGGCTACGAACAAGGCTAGTTCCCAATTTTTACAAATAAAAAATCAAGAATGTATAATCAGGAAGCTAAGGCCAGTTACCCAGTTTTCAAAAATCATAATTCTGTGAATTTCTTAATTTAACATGGTTTTCAGATCTGCTACCTATCAATTTAGAGGGAGACTGCACTCCCAGGACAAGGAACATCTTAACACCACAGCAAGTGTACATGATAATGATTTTCCCAGTTCTTACCAAAAAACATCTATAGCCATTTACGCAAGCAACCACACACTGATGGAAGGTAAAAACCCAAACATTTTTGAGATTGTTGATCATAATGCATGATCTGTAATCAACACCCAGACACTCAAAGTTTTTTGTCATGTCCCCACTGCGCTATGACAGTTGAGTTGAAAGGGGAGACAGGTAATAAATAAAATACTGGAACAGGCTTGGCTTAGGGGTCCACTGGGCCCATGGATACATCAATGGCCATATCTTTGGTCATCAAATGCATATTTGAAATATATTTAGTTGTGAAAGAACACCCTGATTACCTCCTTGGCTCATGTGATAAGAGCTATCACAGTAGTGAAGGTCATGTGACTTCTAATTCTACCCTTCCCTGGGCCAAGATGGTAAATCAAAAGTAATATTAAATCATTTTAGAAGATATTGGTACCACCCTTGCAGATTTAAAGTATTCGAGGTAGTGATCCTCTTACATGTCTTACTTACTGCATAGTCTAGATCGTGCAGAGGCCACAGAGGTCCTGGCAGAGGACATTAGACTACCCCAAAACTCAGTAATGTAGTATTCCCAAATGAACCAGTGTGCCTATGTTTGTTTGGTATGTTTCCTTATGGTTGTTTGCATTTAACTGGTACATGCTATTTTCTATTCCTATTGGAAAGAAGAAAGAGAAACATCCAGCATTCAAATGGACAGAGAACAGTTTACGTCTTTCTCCAAATTCTAATAAAATTCTATTTACAAAAACAGGTGTTAGGCTGGATATTGACCACCAGCTATGGTTTTCCCATTCTTGATCTACTGACCAGAAGGTGTGGGGGGATAAATACTGAGGGTTTGTGTATTCCATTTTTTGTTTTTCAAGGACGAGGACTTTTATTTTTGTTCAAGCAAAGGTGGGGGTTTGGGCCAGGGCACTACCATTAATGGAGAGGACCATGCCACTTTTTCAGACCCAGGGAATTCAGGAGAATCTGGAGGTTTGCAATGACAACTGTATAAACACACATGCACAGATGTTCTCTTCCCATGTCTTTTTCCACAACAAAATCCTGAACTTGGCATATCAGACTTCCAGGTGTTGCAGCATTACCCCTTCTCTGAACTTCTTTTACAATACCGCTTAAGCTCTAGGCCTGGTTATCAGTATCTTGGTTCTCTGTCTTCAGGAAATGAGCTCTTTATAGCCTACTAAAGATGTCCCCTGACTTTCACCCTTAGTACCTTCCGCATTTCACTGATTTTCACCAAATCTTCTATTGTTCTCAACAACAGCCTTCAAGTTCTATTTTGCTTAGAACTGTTATCTCCCCCAAAATTGTCAAAGGGAAGATGAATTACGATACACTCTGTATATGACTATTCCAGTCCATGCCAAAGCACCAAAGAAATATTAATTGCACTGCTTCTAAATGACAGAGACTGTCAGTGCTCTATCTCCCATCAGTGACTCAGTCCTCATTGCTAGTATGCTAGTGGGTGACTCCCCTCTAAACTTCCATTTTTACTCTACTTTTCTTGAACCACTTTTGCATTAATCATTGTAGGTGAGGATTCCTTAGGAAACAGACTCTGAGATGGAAATATTGTGAGCACTTTTGGATCCATACCTGTTGGGCAATGCAAAAGCAGGATTAAGCAGAAGAATAAGTTGGGCCATAATGAAATCAAATCAGAAGTCTCTGCCTAGGGTAACTGAAGCTGGGACAGGCCTTCAAAATTGTCTTGACTAAGAGCAAGAGAGCCAGGCATAACTCCTACCATGACTAATCATTGGATGCAAGATGTCATTGGATGGGAAGAGGATAAGAATTTGAAACGGTCTTTTTGGCTAAGGACAATTTCTAGAAAGGAAGTTTCAGATAGAATCTGACAGCCATCAACTGTCCCAGTAGCTGTGACAATTAAGTCCTGAAAGTTTCATTACGGGGTGAAAACCCAGGACCCAACACAATGTCCTCTACAGGAGAGTAATGAAGAGGGTCTCTGTCTTGTGAATGGATAGTATTTCAAAGATCAGGAAGAAGAGAGGTCACAATCAAATTTCAAGAGAAAAGAAAGGAAAACTTTTTTGAGAGTAAGGGAAAGTGGCCCCCTTATTTGGTAGAACCGTAGTAAGGCAGCTGTACTGCAGCTGTGAAAGTAGAGACTACTCATTTTCATGCACACAGGACAAGGCTAAGAAACATATAGTTTCTCTCTTTTCTTGTACAGAGATTCATTGCCTATTGACAAGTATCTTGAGATCAGGACAGGACCTAAGGTGAGATAGTTTCTCTCTTCTACAGAGATTTATTGCTTTATTGACAGGTATCTTGAGATCAGGACAGGACCTAAGGTGAGACAAGTAAGCCGTCTAAGAAGCAAAATTTTTCAACTCACCAATTTGGGGCAAAACTTGCAAATGTAACTCATTATATTGTCACTACTGACATTCCCAATCATTTTACCAGATGTTGTCTTGACTTTCCTTCCGATTCCACTCAGGTCTAATAATAAATCAGTTGGAATGATTGTGTTTCTCAAAGAAGGTGAGAAGAGGATTCTTACTTCTATCTAAATTACTCAGTTATTATTTCCTAGACCACATAATGTAGGGACACCATTACCATTTGTAATGAATGGTCATCTCCTCTTCTTGTGACTTCCAGTAGTCTCAAAAGTATATTCTTTGAGATCTACTATGGTCAGCATAATAGAATAATGATTTGTATCTTCATGCCAATTTGAAAAACTAAAAACATTTATAGATATTACTTTAAACGATCTACCTGGTGGAAAGTAACTTCCCTCCATACTCTCTCAAATATGTGACTACCTGAAAAATTTGAGAATTCAAAACCAGGTCGGCATCAGCATTCATAGTAGTGCACTTGTTCTTGATTTTCACACAGATAGGACTTCTGTGGTTTGAACCGAAGATTTCCGTAAAGAAGATGAGGAGAGACAGATGAAACATCATCACACCATTGATTTCATCTTTATTCATTTACATTAATTAGCATAGACATCAACTATTAAAAGCAATCCCTGCAAATTTAAGCAAATATCTCCAACAAAATATAGTACAAGAGAAATTAAGGATATATAGAGAAAGAGTATGGACTGGAGTTAGGGATGTTGACACAGGCCATTCTGAGCTTTTGCATTGTACATATTGATTTATTAAAGATATTAAAGATTCTCTATCGCTATTTTGATTTGAAGACCAACAATAAGCCTATGAGCAGAAAATGAAGAGAAAATGAAGTTTAAGTGACAATCATGGCAAGGCAACATTATAAAGTGTTGACTAATTAGGAAAGTCCTTAGATCAACTTTGTGATGTAAGTGTTCTAATCATAGGGCAGAGAGCTTTGTTGGAGGGTGGGATGGATAGAACCTGGAAGGGTTAGGCACATGGGGTCTAGTACCCTGCCAGGGAGAATTGGGAACCATTACCAAGTTTAAACTTCTCAAACTGGTGTGTATACACAGGTATGCGAGAGAAAATGTATGAATCAATAGAGTAAACATCGGCCAACTTTTTGGGGCTCTCAGTTTTCATCATAAAAATTTAAGAAAGTAAACAGAGAAGTCATTTTAAACATTTTTATTACAGAAAACAATCTATCATGGAATAAAATGCAAGATATGCATGAATGTGGAAGACTTGAAAGAAGACTTCAAAGAAATTTCACACATGCTTCGGGCCAGTTAAGTCTAGATCCTGGAGCCCTGGGCATACACATTATTTTCTCTGTACTGATAAGGATACATCATAGGAAAGGTTAAGAGAAGTGCTTCCCTAAAGGAGGATTCTTTCTGAGTTCCTCGAAATTTGGAGGGGGGAAATGAAATTCTATTCATTTAGATACATTGTCTAATTAATGAGCTCCTAGTAATTTCAGGCTGAGATATTACTAGAGACTTAGCAAAGACACAACATTTCAGCCTGTCCCCAGATGGGTGGCAAAGCAAATACTTATCTTGGTGTGAGTCCCTAAGCCACTAATAAACTTAAAGTGCCCAAGGAAGGAGGTGTACCTGCTCACTCTGCTTCTGAAATAAGACTAAGGACATTCCAACTTTAGTGTGGCAGACTCAGGTCAGGGGTTATGAACAGAAGGATTTTCTTTCAGGATGAGCACAGACTTCCCTAAGAATTTGTTACTTTCTAAACCAGAGAATGCCCAGCTTACTGTAACAGATAAAGTGTCAAGTCCTAGTTATAGGACAAGAGTTTGGTCTAGATCAGGAATATGCATATTAAGCCTACAAGCCATATCTGACCCATTGACTTTTGTAGGGCCCACATCCTTGTACAGTCTAAGAATGGTTGTTATAGATTTAAAGAGTTGAAAAATTTCAAAGACAAATATGATTTATTGACATGTAAAAATTACATGAAATTCAAATTTTAGTGCCAATGTTTTATTAGAATACAGACACACCCATTTAGTTATGTGTTATCTATGCTTACCTTTGTACGACAATGGCAGAGTTGAGTAGTTACAACCTGAAATATTTACTGTCTCTCCTTTTACAGAAAAAAAGTCTCCCAAATCCTGGTTTAAAATTTTGTTACTTAATATGTTGCCCTTGGATTAGCAGTGTCAGTACCACCTGAGAGATCATTGGATGTGCAGTCTCAGGTGTGTAACCCCATCTATCCTAAATTGTACTTGGAATCTTAGTCATTTCAACATTGATTCTTATGTACAATAAAGTTTTGGAATCACTGGCCTAGGTCACAAAGACCTTGAAGAGGTATTTGCTCCTCCCAACTCCAAGTAGCTAAAGGACAAAAGAGGAGAATTGAGTCTTAAGCCAGGACTACAGGAGCTAATACAATACTCCCCATGGTTACTGAAATGAAAATAAACTCCATTGTTCCTTTTGGTCTAAAGAGTTTTTTTTTTTATTAAACCAAAAGGATATATAGCACGAACAGTAGATATCAAGGTTGGAATGATTCCTCCAAAAACAGAATTTTGTTCTCCCAAGAAACTCCTTCACTAAAACAAGATGCTATGAGGTCACCCTGGATCCCAGGGTGTCCAGGGATTATAGCTCTGATGAAGCTGTATATATTGGAATATAGCTCTAATGAAAGGTTTCTGAACTCTTACGTGTTAAAGAAAATATCTTTGAGGTTCAATGTTATGTAGACTCTTGAGATTTTTGCTCCCTTTTTGCCTCAGTGTTCTCCTTGCCCCAACAAACACACATTCAGAGACATACACATGCAGACACATGTACACATATATAGGCACACACAGCCTGTGGACTATTTGAACAGTCATCACAATGCCCTCTGCCTTTCATATTATGTGTGGAAAAAGAAGTGGAAAAGCATCTTGATTTGCTTATAATTATAGAAAAGGATAAAATAGGGGGTGTGTTATTTTGTGTAAGTAGACATGAGTGGACCACAAGTTACAAAAAAACTAAAAACTAAGAGAGACATTATTACATGTGTGAACTGAGCTCTGGCATTGTGAGATCTGGCATGTGCAAGAAAAGGCATTTGTGTCCTAGTGTCGGGACTCCTGAGGTTTATCAGACACTACTACATATGACTTGTCTTTGTAGCTAGGGGTGAACAAATCTGTACAATAGGATGTATGGAACTGCTTAATTTAGTAGGGCCAAAAAATCACATATGTTAATTCTGTATTAGATGTCCACTGTAATGTTCCCGGTGGCTAGGATTTCTGGGTTTTCCCCCACTTTCAATAGACCTTTAGAAAGAATCTAGTATCTCACTATTGACTTATTTTTTTAAAGTAAGGACCTACTTAAACTTTACACACTCACCATGGGCACTGTGCTGAATGATTATAGGTATTAGCTCATTTAATTCCTTTAGTACAATACCAGTTAAGGTGGACATCATTATCCTGTTAGAGAGGAAATGACTGCGCCTCAGGATGATTCAAAACTTGATTTCAAGTAATGCAGGTGTTAAAACCAGGCTGAAAAACCGAGCCCTTTCCATCTCCTTAAATTGCCAAATTCCTAGGTCTCCAATCAGAGATGTCACTGAAATATCTAGAGATGTAACACCAATACTCTTCCCATTGTTTCTAATCACACTGCACAATCAGGTGGTCAGCCTTAGAACCTCTTTGATCTAACTGATACACCTTAGAATTAACCTAGACAGTGTACTAAGACCAAGTCAGCAGTGGGAAATTCTTGTGTGCCCTACCTCTGCCACCTAAGTTGGATTTTCACATTTTTCTCATTCTTTTAGTCTATAAGCAATGACTCTCACAAAAAGTTTAGACATACATAAAGGAACAAAATAAAGATTTGTTGAATATTACTGAAGTACAAAAAAAATCAATCAAATATTCATACCTCTCAGATGAGAAGCCTATGTCCATAGGCTTATTCTGTTGCAGTTTTATACTAACATCAGATGCATGATACTAAAGTACGTAAGAGATAAGAAATGCATGAGCAATAATAAAACATTTTTCAATATTAGGATGGGCTGAAAGTTTCAACACATCTACTCTTATGTCTTCCTTATTATAAATAGCAGAAATGAATGATTCCCTTCCACTTTCACCTTTCACACTGACTCATGAAAATTACCAAATCTGTGTCCAAGAGGCCCTCAGTCTCCTGCTGTCCTTAGAATCAGAGGTGGGAATATCCCCTTGCCCATTCTCATTTCTTGTACAGTGAGCATTTTTCTTTCATAAAGCATGGTGTTTTTAATAGCCAAATAAGAGAACAAAGTAATTATTATTCTATTTAATGTGTATTATACTCTGCCAAATACCAACCTTTTTGGAAACATGTATCAGTGGCCTGACATGCTGTAATGTGTGGTCAGTGTAACCACAGATCTCTGCAACCTGTTTCCAAATTTCATGGAATCCCTTTAAATAATGATGAAATAAAATATTGAAAAACACTCATCAGGATCGTAGATTGAATCACAAATTAAACTTAGAGTGGCCCTTAAGATCAGTTAAGATAAAAATCTGTCATCTACTTAAAAACATGAAATGGACAAATACAGATTATGCTTTAGTTTCCTTGTGACACTGTTGTGAAGATTGAATGAACTAGAAATAAAGCATTTAGAATGTCTGGCACACAGTAAGTGCTCAGTAAATATCAGTAATGGTTTAATAATTATTAGTTATATTCAAGGATTCACTTCATTTTCGTCAATAGATTTTCATCAAATATTAATGACCTTCAGTATTATAGGGTGGATTTAGAAAGTGATAATTAAGCTGCTGTAGGCTGAGTAACATGGAAATGTGAAAGTCAAGCCCCCTCATGGGGCCTTTCATGGGATACGTACCCTGAGGTCACAGAACCAGTTTCAATTGTCCTTCCCTCCCAGTGGAAGTCCTATTTCTAGGACACAGTGGCCTGTCATCTTTTCAGAGGAACCACTGCGGGAAGCCTGGTTTGGGTTTAATGAACAGCCTTTGGGGAATTTCACATAAGTTGTCATCAATGCTTCACATATTTGCAAGCTGAATCCATTCCATTCTTCAACAGGTCTTCCACACAAGAGCCTGAGTTTGTCCATCCATCTCAAGGTACAGAAGGTGAAGGGACAGTGTAGGGGTATCTTGCAGCATGCAGAGGGTCATGTAGATATTCAGAACCCAGACTGGATTATAGCTAGATGTCAGTTAGATTTTGATTCAGTGGGGTGGAAGGGGCAGGATGATAGGCATGAAGTACAACAACTTGCCCGATTAACCTACGTTTATATTTTCATATTTCAGAAATTCAGTTCTAGAGAACAGCACTCCACCGTAAGTTTATTTCTTGACATATATTTGTAATATTGAAGAGTATGCTTCTTTATCATGAAGCTCCTATATCCTTCATGCATCATGTGTGTCTTTCCTAAACAGTTTCATCTCAGCTTTAAAATGTATTTGCTTAAAGTCTATAACATAGTCTCCTGTGATTTTTAAAAATTTGTTTGTTTCAATGGTTATGTTCTCTTCATGTATTATCTTGAATATTTTTGTTTTCTCCCTTTATTTCTTAAGTTACTACTTGTCTATTTTGTTAAATTTTCCCATAAAACAGGATTCTGATATGCTTGTTAGATCTATTTCTCTATTCTCTTCATTAATTCCTTGTTTTCTTATTCTTTCTTTCTTTGGACTCTTGTGTTTACTTGTTCTTTTACTAGTTTTTTGACTTGGGGCTTTATGTCATTTACTATCATTGTTTCCTTTTAACTGATAGAAGGGTTTATTGCTATGAATTTTCCTCAATCACTGCTCTAAATGCATCCCACATGTTAAGATGTGTGGTGTTTTCATTGTCATTCTTTTTTGTAAAAATGTGCAATTTCAGTTTGCATTCCTTCTTTTACTAAAGACTTGATTAATACAAGGCTTTTAAAAAATTTTCGAAGTGGAAGACACTTCTGTGTCTGGTGTCAGTGCTGTTGATAATTACTAGTTTTATTTCATCCCTGTCAGAGTGTTCTTTATATTTCTACTTTACAGAAGTTACTGAAGTTGTCGCTGTAACTCTGTTTATTATCAGTTCTTATGAATGTTCCATGTGTTTCTGGGAAGGAAATGTATTCCTTTTTCAGGATATAAAGTTCAATACTATATCCAAAAGATATCTATCTTACTTGTTATTTTTTTATCTTCATATCCTTACTTTTTTTGTCCATTTCTGTCTTTTTGAAATGATGAATGAAACATCTTACTATTTGTCTCGCTGCATCTCTAGGACTTTTTTGTTTCATAAAGGTGGTCATTGTATTCCTCGGTGCAAAAGTATTCATATATATCCCGTATCTTCATTGTTTATTCTGGCTTTCAGCATTAAAAAGTGTTTTTTTTTCACATTTAATGGTTTTGGATTTTGATATTAGGATTGCTATGCTACTACTACTCTCTCTTTGTTTCCATTTCCGTGGTATATCTCTGTTCATTCCATTATTTTTAGTGTTTCTGGATTTCTTTAGTTTAGGTGTCTTCCCTTTATAGTGAATATAGGTGAATTTGTTTTCTCAACCAAATAGAAATTTTTTGTGTTTTTTTAGATAACTTGAGTCCATTCACTCACAAAATGGCTGATAAATTTGGTCTCAACTCTTCCATGATATTTCAACATTTTGTATATATTTTTATATTTGCTGTTTCTTTCTCTGCATAATATATATATATATATATGTATATACGTATATGTATATATATATATATACATACACGCATATTTTTCTATTACAAAATATTTTTTGTCATATGTCATATTTATTGAGGTTTGTATTTTGATTTAGTGGTAGCCTTTCTACCTCTACTTTTGTTACATGTTCTTTTTTGTTTTCTTACTTAACATGTTTGATTTCTGTCTTTTTCAGTATCCTCTAATGTACATAGAGCATACAACAATGAACTTACTCTATTTTTTCCTTTCCCATTAATAATTGTACTATGTCTACTTTGTCACAACGTTCAGGAATTTTGCAACAATACGTAACATTTGTCAAAATATATGACATTGATACATTAGTTTTCCATTATCATTATATCTTGGATTGTTTGGGGAGGAAGTATTAGAAGGAAGGTAATTGGTCTCCTGATATTAGTTTGGTTACCATGAAGTCCGTGCCTCCATATACTGAATATATTTTTCATTTACTTTTATATTTATAAATGTGTTTGTGTGTTTGTTGTGTATGTGTGCTGGTAATTGTGGTTTCTATATGACATGGTATATCTCTGGGGGGAAACTATTTTCCCAGCCTGGGGCAAAGTACCTTTGAAATGAAATCAGTCAAAGAGAGAAATGTAGTGGGAGAAAGCTGTTCATTGACTATAAGCAGTTGTCCACTTCTGCTCTCCCATGTCTCTCCTGAGCCGGCTGCAGAAGATGCGGCCCCATCCAACCTCTCTGGTCCAGATATGCCCTGTTGGCCCTTGTAATAACCATTTGATATGGTGATGGACTGCTTCTCTCCACCCCTTAGAAACACCTATTGATATGGAGATGCTCTAAGGCAAGCAAGAGATTCTGGACATACTGCAATTTTACCCATGCATGGATTTAGTGGTTAGGATTTTGATTTGTGATCATATAATCATAGCTGTAAGTCATTTTATTTTAAAATGATTTTAAGCAATTAAAATGTATTGCTATGACATACATACATGGACTTAATGTTTATCTTTATATAGCCATTTTAAACAGTGTCCTGTGCAATTTTTTTAATGTGCGAATAATTCTGCTGCTTAGGAGATATGGTATCCTTTTCTTATTACTTTTATATTAGTCTCAAAGCATTAGTTTATTAGGTATCCATTATGGCCATCTCTCCTCATTTATAAATCTAGTTTTATTTTCTTGATTAGTATCTACATTTATATTTTAAATAAGCTTATATTTCAATTGATTTGATTCTCTCAGCTACCCACTTTTTTCTTTCTCCAAATTGTGTTATTTGTATAATTTCTCAATTCTCCCACATAGAACTATTTCTGCTCCATCACTTAGTTCTAACATTTATTTCAGTTATAGTTCTACAGTTAAATTAAGACATTGCACACTGCCAGTGCTTTTGTAGTATTTCTGTACTTGTATCTCTATCGAACTCTGCTCTTCAAGTACAATCCTTAACAAGTGCACATTAAGAAAATCTTTTCTGAGTTCTTTCATGTTAAAAACTACCTGTCTCTTGATGTTATAATTGATATGACATTTAACCAGGTAAAATTCTCATGTCACTTTTGAGCAATATGTAGGTGTTGCCCTACTGTCTTCTTACTATGATGGCTGTTATGGAGAAGTTGCAGTCAGCCTTGCTTACTTCCTTTCCTCACTTCATAAGTGAATTCCTTAATTCTCACAATCCTCTAAGGATTCTATAGTTTGGTGCCCTTACCTTTAAGTACCTTTACTATGATGTGTTTCAAACTTTATTATTCTGTTTATTCCCTGGCATAGGTGTACCATTTAATAAGTAGAAATAATTATTTTTTAATTAAATGAATGTTTTCTTGAGTTACACATTTCAGTATTTGATTTTTAATGATTTTGGGGTTTTAGTTTTCCTTTAAGGACTATGAAATATATGTTAGATATCCACTTCTGGTCTCTCTGTAATTGTAAATTCTTTATTTCTTTTTTCTTTTGCTTATAGTTTTCGTTTCTACATTCTATGGATGTTCTTATATTTTGCATTCCTTTCTATTTCACTTAAATTTCTGTGATTATTTTTTTATTTCCTGAGATATTTTGGGTAATGATATCCATCTCCTATTCTTGCCTTGCTCTCACATTCTTTAATTTCTTACATGATTTGCTTCAAAGCAGAGCAGGACATAGTATCTTTCTTCAGGGAAGATGAAATACTTGGTCTACATTTTAATCTACATTCAACAACTCTATCTGGCAGTATTCCTTTCCCTATATACCTTGCAATGTTGATCCTGTGCTCATTTCTTTTATTACCTTGTCTAAAGGAGATGAATTTACCCTGTGTCAGATAATTTTAGTGAGCTTTTATGGCTGCTGAAGTTCCAGAGCATTTTTCTGGTAGAGTTGGTGCTTTGTATAAGGTATAAGTCTTTGTGTATGAGTCTCTGTGATAGACAACTGTTCCAGCTCATGGAGATAGGTGACTGTCTTGTATTGTAAGGGATCTCCATTCCTTGGTATTATACAAATTATTTGATAAAAGTATGACTTTTTTGTATGATTCTTGATTTAGTATAATCATCTCTGTTTCCTAACTGATTCCACTATGTCTCTCACACCAACCTGCACGGGAAACTATACTATATTGTTTACCTGACTTTCACTCTCAAAATGATGGTAACTATCATATTTATTAAATTAATAAATTGATAAATTCACTTCCTTGGAGGAATATATAATCTATCTCGTGCTATAATGTACATAAACAGGAGCAAGTGGAGCATCTAAAATATAAAATTATATGACACGTGTAATAGGATTTCAGAGGGAAATATCTCCCTATCATCCATGCCCAGAGCAGAAGAAATGAGACCATATTTAAATCCAAGAATAAAAAACTGAAGAGAAAAAGAAAACTGTGAACAACTTTTCCTCAGCAATTGACTCTCTGCTGCATGGCTGCATGATTTGTGCTGTTATCTAACTTTAGTATGATATACGATTTTAGTTTCAGGTTGATATTTTATAATCAATGCTTATTTACACTTAGCAACCCATTTTATTGAATCTTTGCTCACTGCTGTTTCTTAAATTCCATTTCCTTCACTAGGATTCATTTATTTTACTTGCTGGAATGTATGCTCTGGTAATTCTTTCAGACTTGAATTATGGATAGTAAAATATCCAGGTCCTAAAAATATCCAAATATGTCTTTATTTTGCCCTAGAAATATTAATAATAGTGTTCAACATGTTTTCTCTAAGAATCTTGAATGAAGTGGGCTTCTGAATCCACTGTTACTATGAGAATCTAAGTCAATCTAGGTTGCTTTGTTTGAAATTCTGTTTACATTATTTCTTTTAAGACACTTTTAAGGGCTTCTCTTTATCTTTGGAGCTTTTAAATTTCATCATGATATTTCTATGAGCAGTCTTTACTTGTTTTACTTTAGTCACCTAACATTTGATTGCGTTTTTCAATCTAGAAACTTGTCTCTTCAGTCCGGGCATTTTGAGATTTTGTCTCTGTACCTTTTTCCTTCCATTTTTCTCTGATCTCTCTTAAAAATATTATCGAACATACATCCAATTTCTCCACATATGCTTTCATGTTCTCGTTTTCTTAAACTGCATTAGAATGGGGAAAGCTCCTCAATTCCACCTTGCTGCAAAATAATTTTTATTCTCTAGCATATGAATAGTCCACTGTACAACCTTTTTAACCACTTGTGTTCTTCAATATTAAAATTTCAATTTCCAAGTTTTCAAATTGAATTTTTAAAATCAATTCACAATATCCTGTTATGTTTCTTAGAGGATACGAATAACATGTCCTACAATATTTCATTTATTCTATTCACAGTTACTGAAATTATCTGTTCTTCAATTTGCTGTGCTTCCTGCCTTTCCTTCATGATGTGGCTCTCCCTGAAATTTGGTTTCATTTGGTTGTGTGTTTACCTGTTTGAGAATCCAGTTACCTTCCTGGAAAGTTTGCACAGACTCCGTGGAAAATTGGACAAGTCACACCACTGTGGTTTGTATTGATATCTGGTTAAAGTCACAGTGAAGGAGAGACTGGGGTGTTCCAGTCGTGGGGTTTCCCTATTCATTCAGAGATTCAGCAACTACTCAAGTCATTACCCTTAAGTGCTCACATGCATTGTGCTTGTCTGGCCAAGGCATCACTGTTGTTCACTGCTTGGACAAAGAATTGAGGATAACGCGAGATATAAAAGTTCTGAACTGTCCCATCCAAACTAATTTATGTGCATTTGCTTCAGTCTTGCCCTGCTTCTCATGTTTAGAGCCGCTGTAGTATATTACAGCAGTCTGTAGTCTGGGTCAGGTTGCTTTCCCAACTCTAGATATTTTTCATGGTCCCCCTATCCAATGAAGGTTCCCCTCCAATATGGCTATGGACTCATTTTCTAATGGCTTGTATTAATTGTTGATGGAAGGGGAGTCTGGTCCGTATGTGCCATTGGCCTCTTGAATTTGTAGAGTAGGAATTGGATGTTAATCCATACATACTGATGCGGAAACATCTCTGAGACATTCACATTCATATCACTTGTTTGTATAATAATTCCTTCTAACAGCGGGTTGAGAACAACCATCAGTGCTGCCGAGCTGGCGTTTCAACCTGCAATCTGACAGGGGCTGCTGCTGGGGTATAGATGTTGTTAAGTACTACTAAATTCAATATAGGACAATATAAAAATCCATGAGACATGCCCAGCTAGGACCTACCCTCCTTCTCCTATTTAAATCCTCAACTATTGATGTAAATACTTTTTTGAATAATCATGTCATAAATAATGAGTAATGTAAAATATACCCTAAATCTCCTCTGTCTTTTAGAGCTCATATCATTCAGTACTCCTTCTCTAACCCATCAGTCTACTTCTGTCCATACGGTTTGTCCATCAGAGCTTCAAAGTCAGAAATGGGATGTTTGTAGGGAGAAGAAAAGTCACCATGCTTGCTTGTTGATTTTAACTTTCCAGCTGGCAATCTAATAAGAGGTTTCCTTCCTCAGTATGACATCATCACATAGGAGTAGAGACTTTGTAGGAATTTTGTCAAAGCTGAGTTCAGTGGGGAAAATATTTGCATTTATTATTTAATCACTGTCTCCAGAAACAGGAGCACCATTCTGTAGGTCTACAGTCCGGCTAGCATTTTACCTAAACTACTCCTTGGGTATAGGCAATGACTCTTGGGAACCTGTTTCTCTGCTCACCATTCCAACTGCTATAAACTTCTGTTATTATCTGGTCCTAACTTCTTCTTCCTTAGCTCCAGGACATTGCACCTACTCCTGCCATTATCTGAGACTGCAAGTAATTTCAACCATTCATGCATTTCCAGTCTGTGATCATGTCCCTCTTGAGTCTCCCTTTTCCACATCTCTGACTTTCCCTAAATTCTCTTGCTGGTTTGAGGAGACGTGTTTTCACTCTTTACGTATTCTCTAGGGTTTCTCACTTTCTTCCAAAGAAAGTCAAATACTGCTGGATGTCCCAGGTGCTGTGGCACACAAGAGGGGTTGCAGGCTACCATTATTCTCCCTCACTCTATGTGTCCCCCTTAGGGTAGAGCCTCAGAACTGATAATAGTGCCACATATAAAAAGAAGCATAATCCCTATTAATAAATCAGAGAATCCCGCCATTCACCGGCTGCTTCCACTGCTCCCAGGGTCTCTGTGATATAATAGGGTATAATTCACTCCTCACAAACACTTAATACGGCATTTCTGCCATTTACAATCTGATAATATTCAAATACTATTGCTGTATTATGCAGCTCACAATTGCAGACGCGATTCTGTAACAGCCTCACACTTTGGCATGCATTATGTAAGTTGGTATAAAATTGCCTATCTTAAAAACTCTTATTCAATTGCAATCCACTATCATCGTTTCACACACAGAGCTTTGAGAACATTAAAAATTTAGCTTTTTCCCTATTTAGCAGATTCTGCAAAAGGGAGCAAAACAGGCAAACATATGTTCCCTCTTCTTAGTCCCCAGGAGGTCTGAGGCAGAGTAAAGAGACCCTGAAATGGAGACAATAGCAGTGACACTGAAGATTCACTTATTCAGATTATTTTTTAAAAAGGAAGAGAAACATTTTACTGTCTCCTATGGAAAAGGAGGAATACTCTGTAATACACTGGTAAATGTTGTTCTGAAATGGAGGGATTTTCCAGGAGGTTACCACCTTATGAAGGTGAATTTCCCAGTTTTACAATTATTAACTCATTCCCCATATAGTTTCCTGGATGCTGAAGTGATGTGTGCATTTTTTGTTACTTAGAGTAGATATTAGTAGCTCAGAGACTAGAGTGTCAAAAAGTATCCCGTTTATTCTTTAATTGTGCTCTGATGCCAAATCTTCTAATAGGGATAAAAATCTCCTGTTCCACAACTCAGAATATGTGGCTGGACATGAACACACCTTAAGGAAAAGTGGCCCAAAGGGTTTTCACTTACCTTAAGTGGTGAAAAACAGATGTAAAAATTTTCAAATTATGTGTTTGATAGAAGAGGATAGAAACTAAGTCTCTGGCTCTGAAGTTGGGAAGGTAGAAAAGGCAAACACAACTCTAAAAAGCATCACATAGCATAAGTAAAGGGAAGAAAAGTTGTTACAACATATTACCCTAGCAAGAATGCTGAATGAGAAAAGTGACAGAACATGGTATATCTAGTGCTGGCTTTCTTTCCAAGGAGGTGCAGGATTCTGGCCAAGTCTCACAAATCTTGGGGTCTCTGCTTTCTTTATTGATAATCTAGGGGTTTGGACCGCAGGTTTGCCCAGCCCTGACTCACAAAGACGACTTTGCTGATGAGCAGACCCGAATATATTACAAACTTTAATGTCTTCGGAATTAGATCAGTGAGAACTTAAGAAGGAAAATTGTGAAGGTAACTTAGGGAGATAGCACATATAGACAGATGGTTTGCCAATTAGTCATTAGGACTTTTTTTCTTTTTTCTCCCCTCTTGCTTTGCTGTCCTTTGCCTTTGAAGATACTGTGCTAATGCAGCCGACTCTCCATGTGTGGGTGTGGCTGGGAAGATGAAAGAACTACAGGACACATTTCCCTTTCTTTCATAGACTTGGTGAGGACAATCTGTCTTTTCTGCTCCCACTTTGATTTATGCTTCTGTTATTCGGAGACCAGTGAATCAATCGTGCCGGCAGCTGACCACCACCACAAAACTTCAGAGAAATACACCCAGTTACCATTTCTGGAATGGGAGATTTCTCTGACAGTTTGGGAATGATTACCTTTGCGGGTCATAGCTGCAAGGGAGATGGGGAGAAGCCTGATGCTGCATTCTGATGGCCTCTCTGAAAACCAGTTGAGGACAGGGGAATTGAGTAACTTGAAATTAAATCAAACCAAGAACACACCAGACCAAACAAAAAAAATCAAGTGTGGTGAAGCATTTCATTTTTTTAAATTTTGTCCAATTTTACCTGAAATTATCCGGTTTCACTATATAAAAATGATTTTCTGTAAATGCATATTTTTCCCATTTCTGGTTGGTAAACTGAATTTACTACCTAGTGGCATTTGAGTATCCATACAGAAATGGTTCAAATCTTTCCATTTTTATCTGCAATTTAGTTAGATAACAAATACAGTAGATCATTTCCAGAATGCTTAACTCAGTAAGAATATGTTTTATAGTAGAAAGTACCTTGGATTTGGGTGTGAGGAGACCCATATTCCCCTGATTAGTTATGAACTTTGGGAGAATCACATTAACCTGGGGATCTTTGGTCTTGGATGTATAATATATATACAAGAGGGATAATATATTTGGCCCCTCAGAGTCTCTCCAGTAACAGTGTTTGTCATTTTACCATTAACAGTCAGATTAGATGAGTGATGCTGCCAGAGGAATAGTAAAACACAGAGAAATTTGACAGGATGGTAGAAGGATACACTAACTGCTGGAAGTTACAGGAGTGGGTGAGGTCCACAAGGTAACCCTATTGTGATGGGGAATCAGGTGGAAGACTGTCCAGCCTTGCCAGTGTTTCTTCTGCACAAATATGCTTTGGAGCAGTGTTCTCTACAATCTCATTTGAAAAAGGAGCTACTTCATTATAAGTAAACCTTAAAAAATAAACACGTGAAAAAATCTTAAATCCTAAGATTTTTCTTGGAGGCAATGATTGATCTTAGGTTTGGCCACTTAAACTATCTTGGAAAGAGCATCTAAGAATGTACAGTAGGAAACATTTAAATCAAGATATATAGGAGACATTATGGACTCAAAGTTCTATTCCACTTAAAAGTTTTTGACTTCAAAGATATCTTGCTTAAAATCATGTAAACCTCCTTTTTTTGTTGATTTTTTAAAAAAACGTTTTCACCAAACTCTCCAGTATGGATAGAAATGAAGATACAATGGCAATCTCAAACAAACTCTAACATGGATAGAAACCAAAACTATACATAAAAATCAATAGAGGTGGAGAAGGATAGTGTTGATAAGGTTCCTGATAGCTCCAAGGGCAGATTCAAAAGAAGAGTTGAACAGTATTTTCTAAATCTAATAAATATTAGTGACAGTATTTCCATTCTCCATACCTTTATCAATTGCTTAATAAATAAGTGGCTCTTAGGGAAATGCATTGGGCACTAAGGATGTATCAGTGAACAAGCTACATCTAGGAGACTGACTGTGTCCTCAAGAACCATATAATTGAATAGGGAATATCATCGCTGGGCAAGTAATTTCAAGTGTGATGAGAGTTATGAAGAGCCAAGAGGGCAAAGTCACTTACTCAGGAAGACAGAAAAGTATCTTAAAGAATGTTCCGTAACCTGAAACCTTATACATGAATAGGAGTAAGTCAGGCACCAGTCCTTAATCCCCAGCTGCCTATGAGCACTCCACCTTGGCAGTAGCTGGAGGGCATGGCAAAGGTGTAATAATGAGAAGGGTGGCAGATGTTCCAGGGAACAGTCAAGTCTAGTCCAGGAGGAAGAGCTTAAGGCAAGAAAGCATACTGCACAGAATCAACACATTAAGAAAGAAGAGGATAAGGAGAGAAAAATACCTAAAGTGGCATTCCTCAGAGTGGTAGCAGGGCCCCCTGACTTTGTAGGCATTTTAGTGAAATTTAAGGGGATTTCCCTGGCTGACTTATGGAAATTTAATTGCAGAAAGGCAAGAGGTGTAAAGAGTACATATGCTAAGGAGGTGATGTGAGGTATAAGTACTTTATGCACCTGAAAACAAAAATGCACTCAGAAATACACAATCCACAAGCCACTAATAATTGAGGATAGAGTTTCTTCAGTTTATTAAAAGCTAGCACAAGGGACACTACTGGAATGCATATCTACCCCTGTTTTCATTCGGCCAAGGCTATGATGAGGGGAGAGGTGCTGTGTTCTGAGAAGTATGTGGATGGCAGCCCAAGAAAATCTCTAGTAAAGATGAGATGCTGGAAAGAAAGGGATACTGGATCTTATTTCTAGGTTGGATGTCTGCGTAGGTAGTCAAATTGTGAATCTGTCAATCTCAGAGGTAGAAAAGTAAACTGAAGAGAGGAGGCATATAGAGGATGAAAAGTGGGAACCTTGACTCATACCATTTGGTTTATCATGACCCGTGCCCAGGGACACAAAGCTAAAATAAACAGCCAAGCCAGGATTCGGTCATGGCTTGAACTGACTCTAGAGCCCAGACTCTTATGTACTGCTTCCACTAAGATGGGTAGAATTCTCTGAAGAGCCTCTGAGACACAAAGGCCCCGTGCCACATGGACAGAGTTATCAGAGACAAAAGACACGCCCCTCTTCTTCCTCAAGTGGGTTCATGAGCAAGGAAGTAGCTGACCTCGTAAAGTGGCCCTTTGAGTTAGAGGTACGGAATGCAGCTCTTGGATACCAAACCTAGGACCTCTCTAGGCTGCCTTCCACACAAATCCCAACCTCTATATCCAGCCCCTCCCAGAGTTCCGGATATTCTGCCCTGTAAGTCACATCCCCCTTTTCAACGAGAATGGACCCATCCATTCGCTAAGAGCTAAAGTTACTTGACGTTTGAGCCCAAAGACTTTGGAAGACAATTTTCTGAGGTTTTAATCTTCCTGCTGAAGCTGGTACCCTTTTGCTCCCAGGCTTTCTGAAGATGCAGAAGTTTTAGAGAGCTTAAGTCTTGTACAGCATATAAATTGATCTGAAATTCCTTAATTCTGTCCACAAGAGAAGGGTCTGTTAGAAAAACACACTAGTGGGTCTTTGCGTATATGAGGGTTGTGGTGGTGGTAGTTGGAGGTATACACACACACACACACACACACACACACACACACACACACACACACACACATACATACCGTAGTCACTCACATGGCGAGTCTGCTGCATGAGACAATTAAGAAAACAGAAAAGAAAAACACTTGATTTCTGTGTATTGTTCCTTTGTGCCAGGCCTGCACTAGAAACTTTACATTCATTACATCCTGACAATTATCAGTGGCCTCAGTTAAGATATACAGATATAACCGATAAATGAATGGCAGAGCTTAAATCACACATGAAAGGGATGAAGCTTGTGTTTCAACTCAGGCCTATGTGATTCCTAGCTCATGTCTTTCCATTAACATATCACACTTGTTTTGGCTTTCAAACAAGCAAGTCAGACTTTTAACCTCCCCATGATTTAAATTAGCACAGGTAAATAAAATCAAGCAGTAATATACTTGTAATGTTGATACCAGACAAGTAATGAAAATGATGAAGGAAAATTACATTCCTAAACAAATGTATGCATCCAGAAAAGCTCTAAATGCACTCTAGGGTAGTGCAAATGTTCAATATATGTTAAAAATTCATTTTATGAAAAAATTATTTGAATACTCCTAAATGAATACATTTAAAACTGGATGATGAGTACTTTTTAAAAGTTTTCATTGTAATTGTTCCAGTTAGCTCCCTCTAAATTTATGCCTTTGCTAAAGTCAGTGATCAGACAAGGTACATTGCTCACAGTGACAAGGAAAGTTAGTCCCTCTGCAACACAAAGGCAGTTACACAGCAAGTGGACGGCAGAATAAAGTACTCTACAATAAAGTCCAAGGGGTGCTGAGTGAGTTCATCATCACCACAATGCCAGAAAGGAAGCCACAAGGATTGAGCTGTGGAGTTTGGGGAAGGCCATGCGGAGCCTGGCAAGAAGGAGATGGAGTCAGTTCCTGACTTGGTCATCTAATAGCTTATGTGACCTCAATAGCTCCACTTCATATAGCACAAAATGGCACATCAAGCTCTAGCCTCCAAACACTTTGCTACTTACAGAAAAGTCAATGGAGGAAGTGCCACAGTGGCCCAGAGCTGGTGTCTTATAGTGGTCAGCCAGAGTAGCCTTGATGGGAGGGAGGGGCCTTCATTACTTACCCACTAAAGATTTCAGTGGTCAGATAGGGACCAAATCAGGTTTTCAAGTCCTGGAACTGAGCACATGCCCACACAGACAAGACTTCAAGAAAAACAGAGTCTTCATACTATATAACAGTTTTCAATTGGCACTCCACCTAGGATTAGAGGTTCTACAAATGCGTGTCTGTTTTTTAAATGGTACTTTTAAAAAAATAAAACAAAAATGCACTCAAACATGTTCTAAGCGTAATGTTAAGACAACACTGCCCACCAGTACATGTAAATTCACGATACTCGGCTATATCAGCGTGATACGATCCTCGGAACAAAGCTTTTCCTTCCATCTCTGATTATCAAAGTAACTACACAGCTTGCTATTTATAACAGTCACCCATGCAAATCGATGTGTGCCTTTGACTTCTCTTACACACAAAAAACTGAGCCAGTGAAAAGCTCCAAGTGGCCAACTGTCACCACAACCCTGACAGCATATCACCCTGTGTGGGAATAGGCCCACCATTCACATTTCTGAACTGAAGAGTGAAGATTCTTCATTCTGAACTTTAAAACTACTGCTTTTACCAGTTACACATCTTGGCATTCAGTGAAAGGATCTGTTAGAAAAAGGGGTTCTGATGCTAAAAAAGATTGAGAAACACTGACCTGATGCACAATGGTCATAAAAGTTCCATTTGAGACTATTCAGGTACCTAGAATCCCAGAGGTAACCATGAAGATTTTTCAAAGAGACTCTCAAAAGAATCCTTACTAATATAACCATGACTTCCTTCAAAAACCCAGGCTCCCTGGACAAGCCAGGCACCTGCCAATACATATAGGCTTTTTGTGACAGCCCAGAGATGGAGACGACAGATCAATGTCAGGAAAATGAAAAGCAAGAAACAGCCAAATTATAAAAATGGTCTCCAGTTCTTTAGGTCATAAATGAAACTTACCTCAGAGACAAGGTAAGGGTCCATAGAAAGATTAAACACTAGAGATATGGGTTTATCTCTAGATAGAGCTATATTCTAATGGGCCAGGGTAGAAAATAGGTAAGCTTGTCATTACAGTATGTTCGGAGGTGAATATAGGAGTGATTGGTGCTATGGACAAAATTAAGCAGGGATCGACAATAGTAGGGATGATGGGGGAAAATAAAATTTGCAATTTCAGTAAGCTCTGGGCTGAAAATGCCTCATTGAGGAAAGGACAGCTAAGACTTGAAATGAGTGAGACCGTCGAGTGAAACACCCAGAAATCTGGGAGAGTTTTACAGACAGGGTGACAGAAAGTGCAAAGGGCACTTAAGACCCCAAAGGACAGGCCCTCAGTATTCAAACAATAGGGACAGCGGACACTTCCTAACTCACTCTATGCAGCCAGGATTACTCTAGCACTAAAATCAGATAAAGGCCCTTACGAGAGAGGAAAAGTACAGGATCAGTATCTCTCATGAACAGAATCCAACAATGCATGAAAATAATTATATACCATGACCAAATGGAATTCACCCCAGGTAGACAAGGCTGTTTCACCATGTCAAAACCATGGTGACAAGTCACAGAAGAAAAATTATGCATCAACTGGTGCAGAAAAAACATCTGACAAAAGCAACACTCATGATGAAAGCTCTCAGAAACCTAGAAACAGAGGGAAACATCTTCCGCTTGATAAAGAATATCTACAAAAACCTTCACGACCTTTGTACTAAATGATGAGAACCGGGTGGTTCTTCTTAAGATGTGGAACCAGGCAAGGATATTCCCTCTGAACACTGCCATTCAGCATTGCAGTAGACACTTTGGTTGGGACAATAAGAAAGAAAAGGAAATGAAAGGCAGATTGGAAAGGAGGAGGTAAAACTATCTCTGCAGAGACATGATTGTCTATGTAGAAAATCCAAAAGAATGGAGAAGACAAAACTGGAATTAATAGTGTTTACAGCAAGGTTGCAAGGTACAACGTTAAGGTTCAAGACTCCCATGCTTTCCATCTTTTAGCAGCGATCAAATGGGACTTTGTAATCAATAAATGGCAAGGACGGTACGTCTCCACTCGAATTAAAATTAGAATTAGATTGATGTGGATAAGATGATGCAGGCTAGAAGCAGAGACCAGATAGGGCCTTGAAAGGAAGTTGGCCTTTTATATGAGTGACTCAGGTGGACAGCAGAAGGACTGAGCAAAGGACTGATATAATCTGATGTACCATCACCCACACAAGTACGAAAAGTTTCCCAAGCCAGTTTCTGACTTGTAAATTCAGATCTTCATGACATCCTAACTAAAGTAACTGTGCCCATTAGTTTGGTGAAATGACAACCGCATTAACATAATGAGCAGAACTGGCCCAAGAAGGTAAATCACCTGGGCCCTGGCTCCTTGAGACAAAGAGGTCAAGATGTAGTGTATAGACTGTCAAACGCCAGGACATCTAAGTAAGGGTGTGCCTTTGGGCTTCTCTAATAAGTCTCTTTGTGTTTCACACTTCATGAAACAGCATCATGTACTTAAAAAACCCAACAGGCAATGAGAGGACGGACCACTACATTCCATACAAGGGATTCCTGAGGACCCCCGTTGGTAAACCCACATAATTCATGACTAATATTCCTGTAAAACGAAGGCAAAACATATACATTCTCACTGGCCTGCCAGCTTTCAAATCCTATGGTTTATGAATTTTCTCAATTACCTGGGATTGTATTCATTCAAATTTTGTAAATAACACTTTTTATACCACACAGCTTGAAACTGGCAAATATCCATTTTGCATAAAATGCAAGTATCATTGTATTATCATTGCCAGTTTGCAGAAGAGGAGGTGACATTCAGAGAAGCTGCACGATCGCATATGCTGGCATACAGAGGAGATGAACCCAGATGTATTAGATGCCTTGGGCCTTGTTTTCACTGCCCCTGGAACAGGACAAGCACAGGGCATGGTCTGCTCAAAAGGGTCTATACCACGATGCTGGCTCCCTGGCTATGCAGGTTTCCCCTCTCACTTTGCACTTGCTGGGTGCAGCAGACATTGTGGGTACCTCCCAGAATCTCTTCTGCCCCTCCTTCACCTGCAGCATATAAGGCGTTTGAACAGGATTTTGTTCTTACTCAAGTCAGTAGATGTGATCCCATGCCCTTGCCATGTGACAGCCTTCGATGACCCAAGACTGGGCCAGCTGCCTCATAATGCAGGGGCAGGAATGGACTAATCCAACACAAATTTAGGACTCTGGTCCATCATCTACAAATGATGTGCTCTTACTCTCTTGTCATAGTAGAATGAAGCAGCATGGAGTCTTAAGTGACACCAGCTGCCATCCTATGGCTAAGGGTACCCAAACTGAAAACAGCATTGAGACTGAGATGGTGAGACACTGGGTCCTCAACCAACAGTCCTGGGGAAGTACCTCCCCTGGATTTCCCTATTATGTGAGCCAATACATCCCCTGCATTGTGGACTCAATTCCAATTGGGTTTCCTGTTACTTGTAACTGAAAGCATCTCGAGTGCTGCAGCTGATCAGAAATATATGGTCACATTGAGCTTTGAAAGAGTCCCCACCTCAGGAATCAAGTAACAGAATAAACAATGAGGGTAAAAAGAAGAAGTATTCCATCAAGCAGTCATACAGAAAACAGAGGAAGAGACAAAGCCTTCTGAGGCACACCTTGGCTCTGGCTGAACATGCGAACTCATTATGTGGCCTTAGGTGGCAGAGCTCACAAGCAGAACTGTCCAACGGGGACAAAGCTAAGGCAGGTGAGTCCCTGAAGAACAAGGGCAGACAAGGTGACAGTAGGCAGAGCTTATTCCGGCTACCCATGTGCCAGCAAGTCTCCTGCAGGGAGGCACTCCCATTCCCCACAGCAGGGCATCCCTCTGTGGAATCCAAAAAGACAGCAGAGCAGAGAGGTGACAATATAGGCTCCACAACTACATTCAAAGCATGGCTCCACCTCTGCTAGATTTACAGACTTCAGTTCAAGCTGATACATTTCACTTCCACCTCAGTTCATGAACAATAAATTGGGCACCGAAGTATATGCTTCATAGGCTTTGTTTCGAGGAATGACTAAAACAACACAAGTAAGGAACCTGGATGGTGCCCAGCACGTGGCAAGTACACAAATGTTAGCTGTCTTTGTCTTGCTTGCCATACTCTCCCCAGCAAGTGGTGCTGGTCTGCGATCCGCTCTCTTCGGGCAGCTTCACCAACTGTGCCATGGCCCACAGGGCACGTGCCCAGCTGCACAGCTTGTTCCTTAATGCCTAGACTGGGCTGAACGAATAGAGACTCCGTGCCAGGGCTCTGGATCAGACAGCAGCTTGTCACGAGGAGGGCGAGGCTGATACAGCATGGCCATCGTCCACTCCTCAGGCTGCAGGTGTCCATCTGGAGAAACACCGGAACCCTTCTTGGTCCCTCAGTGCAGCCTGCTCCCTGAACCTCCAGCAGATCATCACCAAGCTATGAGACCAGGGCATCAGAATGCTGCTTCCAGGAAAGGAGGAAAGAGTAACAGTGCCCTCACCTCTGGACAACTGCTTGTACACCACACGGCACAGTCGCACAGCTGGGACAAGCAGTAACCAGAGCATGTTTGGACCTGCATGGGGGAATGGCAGCTGAGGGGCAGAACAGAAGTGAGCAGGCTCTTGGAGGGATCCCACCACCTTTCAGAGGAGGTTATGCTCATGCCCGAATACCATCATCTCAGCATGCAGATGGCACAAAATAAGTGACCCATCTGGTGCCCCAAGGCTCACTCTGGCCTTAAGTCAAGATGCACTCGGAGCAAAAATATGAACCAAATGGATATGGCAAGGGGTAATAACAGGCACAGGGGAGGATCCTTCGACCCTGGAATATTTTTGTCTGGGCCAAACTTGTACTGAGGACTGCACTCAACCACCTATGCAGAAACAAACCTAAATACCAAGGAAGCGTGTGCTAGTCTGCCCCTTGAAGACAATTCATTAAATACATTCTGATATTCTGAAACACCTCATTTGGAAAAGCAAATCTTACCTGACCTTCCACATTCTCTTATGCAAATAAAGAAAGACCTGGTTGAGGGAAAAGGAACCATGTGAAGGCCGGAGCAAGAAGGAACACCTTAGAGACAGAAAATCATGATAGTCTGTTCCCCTTGATGCCTCTGAACCTTTGCTCTGCTGTTCCTGGCATGGGGATGCCTTTCCTACTCCTGTGCCTTCTGTTCCAACGCCTAAGTACTCTCACCCTTCAAGGCCTACCTCAAGTATCACCTCCTGTGGACATCCCAGCCCCTGCTCCACAAGCAAAACCGGAATGTGTTCCCACAGCACATTGTGTGTTCCTAATACAGCCCTTTTCACTATATCTGTTTATGGGCTTTTCTCTGCATAGGAAAGGGCTTGTCTCATTCATACCTAGTCCCTCATTATCTCTTCAGATATAGGGAGATCAGGTTGGTGAAGAGCTCAGATCACAAGTGACCAGTAGCAAAACTGCTACCAAGATTCATTCTGTGGAATCTCCGACCAGATAGTTTTTCCTGATCAACCTACTAGCAGGAAATTGAGGGAACTGGGCAAAAACAATCTCCAGTCCTAGTGGACCAGAAGTCCCAGGAATATGCATCTGATAAATCCGTTAGAACCCAAGGTTCCAGTTAGTGTGCTCAGAGAACTCAGCATAAAGGTGCTACTTTTCTTTACACTAATTATCTTCAAGCAGCACAGATCCTGTACTATTTTACCCATTTTTCACTTGAGGATAATGTCAAGCTCACACTGCCTGCAAACTAGCATACAGGGTGCCTGGCATCAGTTTCACCTGGCAACATCTCCCCAGCTGAACTACCCCCACTATCTGAAATTACAATCAATAAAGGTAAGGGCATTTTTAGACATCTGACGCGCAACCCAGATATGCTGAGAGAGCAGGTGAGCTGCTAAATTGGTTTTATTCTTTCAAATGCTCAGAAATTTAGTTATCAGATTAGTCAAGTACCTAGCACACCTGTGAGGAAACAGGAGGTGATGAATGATGGTGAAAAAATGAGGGGAGCTGTCTGAAACAGGGGGTGCTTTCTGGAGGGTTGGGGCCTGTGGAATCTTTTGAATATCCTGCTGCGTTTGCTGTACTGATAGCCACTGGCATCATGAAAGTTTGCATGTCTACTGATCGCAGTACACAGATGGTGATAACTGACTCTCCTGCTGGTTAGTGGCAGTGGCAGGACTAGTGGCCCACATCTACATTTCCCATCTAGAACACAGCAACATGAATGCTCTGGTGTCCTCCAGCCTAGTAAGTGCTGGCCATCTCAGCAGTCATGCATGGGAGCGTTGTGAACTTACCTGTATTTGAATCAAATTTAGTGAATCCCAGTTCTCCAGACACATTTATTCATGAGACAGACTTTCATTCTTAATTCTCGGGGCATTGTTTTGCTGCTAGCTGCCTTTGTTGGTATGCACCTTTTACTCTCCCTCTGAGTCTTATTTTCCTCATCTGTGTATTAAGGAATATGGATCAGATTTTATCAGAAGTGTCTCCAGCAGCTCGGTCCTTACTGGTTCTGATGTGATTAGCCTCCTTGAGGGTTAATACCTGCCACACAAACCCTCTTGGTGCGAGCAGGGCCTGACTCCAAGTGGCTAAGGACTGTCTGAGCTTTGGACTTTTAATCTTTTGTGGCAAGGCTGCTGGTCTGCCCTCAAGGCCATGTTGGTGAGCTCACTGTGCACCTTCCAGAGCCATCCATTTTAGGGCCCTAGTTTGGAATTGCTTGAAGGAAACCAGTATCTACTTTAGTATCTGCTTTTCCTCTCCATTCTCTATTGCATGTGGGTTAAAGCAAGGGTGCTGTGGCCTCTTTGCCCTGAGGCCTAACTGTCCTCAGGTCATCCATATAAGTCTCCCAGTGCCCTCTCGTGTCTGCTCCTTTCTTTTTCTCTCTGACAACTGTCCCTCTTCTCTCCATCCGCTTAACCAGGGAAGGCAGTGGAGCCTAGGGGGTTAAAGAACTAGCTTTGCAGTTAGCCACGCTTGTTTTCTGAACTACCTTTGCCTCTCTTCAGCTGTGTGACCAGTGTTAAGGTTTAGGGAGAATAAATGCAAAGTGCTAGCACATGGTTACTGCTGGACAACAACATCAGAGGGAATTAGCTTGCCTGTTACTAGTGTGGTAGTCTCTTAATACATAAAACTATGTGCCAGGCTCTGAGGTAGGAGCTTTTACACATGACCCATTGTTCTTCTCAGGCATCCCACATGATCCTTGGACTAGTATTCCTTTATGCAGAAAGCAGCACCTAATCCCAGGTTGAGAAATGATCTGTGAAAACCCCTACAACTCATATTTTGAGCCAGAATTCAAACTCAGGTTTTTGTTATTCCATGTTATTCCTCCTCTAAAGACTTGTACAATTTTTCACTATTCTCACAAAGTGGTCAGCAAAGTTAAAGCCTCTAGAGATGGGCGTAAATCACAGAAATACATAGAATTTTTAGAGAATACCATGAAAATCTGTACACTAACCAACTGGATGCACTAGAAGAAATGGAAACTTTCTAGAAAAATACAACCTTCCAACACTGAAAAAGGAAGAAACAAATTCTGAACAGACCAATTAGCAGTCACAACGTTGAACTGGTTATCAAAAGTCTACCAAAGAACATAATCTCTGGCACATGTGGTTTCACTGCTGAATTTTATCAAACATTCAGGGAAACCCTAATGCCCGTCCTCCTTATTTCCAGAAACATGAAGAGGAGGCAATACTCTATTACCAAAACCAGGCAAAGAACATAGATGCAAAAAATTCTCAACAAAATATTAGGAAACCGAATTGAAAAACACATTAAAAAAATCATCCATCATGATCAAGTAGAATTTATTCCAGGGAAGGAAGGATGGTTCAACATTTGAAAATACATCAATATCATCTACCAATTCCACCGAAGGAGGACAAAAAGCATGTGATCATCTCCATAGATGCTGGAAAGGCATTTGACAAAATTTGGCATCCATTCATGATCAAAACTCTCAACAAAATGGGTATCGAGGGCCACTACCTCAACATAACAAAGGCCATATATGACAAACCCACAGCCATCATCATACTCAACAGCAAGAAGCTGAAAGCTCTTCCTTTAAGATTGGGAACTACACAAGGATGCCCACTCTCCCACTTCCATTGAGCAAACTCCTGGAGGTCCTAGCCATGGCAGTCAGACAACTCCGAGAAATTAAAGGTATCCAGATAGACAAAGAAGAAGTTAAACTGTCCCTGTTTGCAGAGGACATGATATGGTACATGAAAAACCCTAAAGAATCCGCTCCAGAACTACTAGATCTAATGTCTGAATTCAGAAAAGTTGCAAGATACAAAATTAATACACAGAGATTTGTTGCATTCCTATACACTAACAGTGAACTAGGAGATAGGGAAATCAGCAAAACAACTGCATAAAAATTAGAATAAAATTCCTAGGAATAAAGCTAACCAAGGAAATAAAATGCCTATACCCTCAAAAGCACAAGACACTCACAAGAGGAATTAAAGAAGATACCAATAAATGGAAACCCATCCCGTGCCAATGAATAGAAACTATTAATATTGTCAAAATGGCGAGCCTGCCTAAAGCAATCTACAGATTCAATACAATCCCCATCAAAATACCAACAGCCTTCCTCATAGAACTAGAGCAAATAGTTCTAAAGTTCATATGGAACCATAGAAGACCCCGAATAGCCAAAGCAATCCTGAGAAGCAAGAATGAAGCAGGGGGAGTTATGCTCTCTTCCTTCAAGCTCTACTACAAAGCTACAGTAAGCAAGACAATTTGGTACTGCACAAGAACAGACTCATAGACGAATGCAACAGACGGAAGAGCCCAGATATAAACCCAAGCATATATGGTCAATTAATATATGATAAACGATCCATGGATGCACAATGGGGAAATGAGAGTCTCTTCAACAACTGCTGTTGGCAAAACTGAACATTTACATGCAAGACAATGAAACTGGATTACTGTCTAACCCCATACAGAAAAATAAACTCAAGATGGATTAAAGACCTGAATGTAAGTTGAAGGGCCCCCACCAGTAAGATGGCAAACTTCCGGCTTCTCTTCCGGGTCCTAGGTTCCCGACAGCGCCACCTAAAGACCAATCACCTCTCTCCCCACTCCCACTCCCAGCACCTAGCCAATAGCCACCAGCCCCGTATAAGTGACACCACAATCACCCCATGCCCCTTCCTATATAAACCAGCATCTTTCCCCAATAAAGCGGATTTCTCTGGTGAATTGCTGCTGTGTGTCACTCCTTTCCTTTCATAAGTCATGAAACCGTAAAATCCTTGGAAGAAAACATAGGCCAAAATCTCTTGAATATAAACATGACGAACTTTTTCTTGAACCCATTTCCTCAAGGAAAGAGAAGCAAAAGCAAAAATCAACAATGGGACATCATGCTGAAAAGCTAAAAATTTTCTGGACAGCAGAGGACACCATGAGCTGAACATTCTTAATGAGGTATGTGGTCGTGACTTTGATAATAGGGGGAGTCTAGTAACCTTACTGTTGCCCAAGTAATTGTTCATTAATGATATGAAAATTTTTAAAATTACTCTCGTTCCAGATTCCTGGTAGAGAAAACCTTAATCTGCCTACCCCCAACTCTATCACAGGAGTCTTGCTACTGTGAGCCACAGACCAAGACCTGCTACAAAATCAAAATCTCCTGGGAAATTGTTAGACATGCGGTCTTGGACCCACTGCAGATCTGATGAATCAGATTTTGCATTTGAAATACAAACAGCTGAGTTGTGTAAAGGTAGACAAGTACTGGCCTGGAACAGATTTCCTAAGCTGCTCATTGTTGAAATTTGGGGTCGAGTCACATTGTTTGGTTAATGAATATGGTGCTATCCTCAAATTCCAGGAATGGATCCAACCTGCTTGTGAAGAGTGATCCCTGTGATGTATTTTTGAATTTGGTTTGCTAATATTTTCTCAAGGATTTCTCTCTCTATATATTTATTAACCAGGGATATTCTGTGCTGTTTTTCTATGGCTTTGGTGTTACAGTGAGGCTGGACCCATGGAAAGTGCACAAGTACTACCTCATTTTCTACATCATGGAATACTTTAAGAAGGATGAGCAGTAGCTCTTCTGTGAATGTTTGGTGAAATTCACTCCTAAAGCCCTCTGCGCCTGCACTTTTGTTTATTGGAAGCTTTTCATCTAGCAATTCTCTTTGTTACTAGTAATTGGTGTCTTTTGAGATTTTCTTTTTCCTTCTGGCTCAGTCTTGGAAGACTTGACGTTTCTAAGAATTTACCCACTTCAACCTTGTTCGGTTTATTGGCATATAGTTTTTCATTACCTCTCTTAGAATGCTTTGAATTTCTGTGATACTGCTTGTAATTTCTCTTTCTCACTTCTGATTTTATTTATTTGTGTCCTCTCTTTTTTTATCCCCAATAAGTCTGGCTACACAGCCTTGTCTACTCTATTTATCTTCTTGAACAAACAGTTGTTGCCTTCATAATTTTTTCCTTCTATTTTCTTACTTCCTGTTTTATTTACTTCTGCTCTGATCTTCCAGTAACCTGGGGCTTTATTTGTGCACATTTTCTAGTTCTTTAGATGTAGGGTTAGAGAGCTTTTTTTTTCTGACTCTGTGTTTCTTGAGGTAAGCCTGTATCACTATGCACTTTCCTCTCACAACTGCTTTTGCACTGTCCGCATATTTTCAACTGTGTGTTTCTGTTACCGTTCCTCTCCATATGTTGTGTGATTTCCTCTTAATCTCTTCCTTGATCCAGGTGGAAGGATGTGGGCAGAAAGACAGGAGACGGAGTGAAGCACAGAGGGCTAGTGGGGCAGGGAGATAAGACAGGGCAAAGGGTGTCAGGGAGGAGAGGCACGGGACCGTTCACCCCAGGACCCTGCTGATGGAGCTGCTCACGGTCACGTGGAAGCCTTTTCAGTGTCAATGCCCAGATTTCCAGATCATTGCCATGGTGAGGACCCTATTCTGCACACAGCTGGGCTGCACCAGCGCTCCTCTGTAGGCGAGCATGTGGAAAATTGCTTGGGATTGTGGGGGCCGGCCGGAGCTTGGGTCGGGGCTATGTTCTGCTTCTGCGCACATGGCGCCACCCGGAGCACGGAGTTGGTGTGGGCGGGGCTGGTGGAGAGTGACGTGCGCCACCCTCTCGCGGACTGGCTGCCAGGGAGGGCCGAGTGGCGTGCGCGCGGCTCGCAGCTCTTTCCCGCCCAATCCATCCGCATAAAAGCCTGCGCACTTCAGCGCGCGGCTGCGGATAGCCGGCCCTTTTTTCCTCGCCACTGCTGCTCGGCCCAACTCCTGCTCCACCAACAGCTGCCTCCCGCAGGCAGCTCAGGCCCATAGCCGCATGTCAGCCGAGGGGGACCCAGGGCATGGGGGGGCTCCTCAGCAGTCCTGGGGGGCCCTCGACGTGGTAGGCGGCCTTGAGTGTGCCTGGAGGTGGGGAGACCTGGTGGTGGCGGCGGTGGTGGGAGACGTGGGGGCGGGAGACGTAATGGCGGCAGAGGAGGTGGTGGGAGACATGGGGGAGGTGGGGGATGTGGCGGCAGTGGTGGGGGATGTGGTGGAGGTGGTGGGAGACATGGTGAGGGGGGAGGAACACGTGGACACGGGAGAAATAATGCTGGCAGAGGAGGTGGTGGGAGATGTGGTGGCGGTTGTGGGGGACGTGGCTGGGGTGGTCGGGGACGCCGTGGAGGTGGTGGGAGACGTGACGGGGGAGGAACACGTGGAGGCAGGAGACCTAATGGTGGCAGAGGAGGTGGTGGGAGACGTGGTGGCGGTTGTGGGGGACGTGGCTGGGGTGGTGGGGGACGCCGTGGAGGTGGTGGGAGACGTGGCGGGGGAGGTACACGTGGAGACGGGAGACCTAATGGCGGCAGAGGAGGTGGTGGGAGACGTGCTGGTGGTGGAGGAAGAAGCGGTGATGGGAGACGTAATTGTGCTGGAGGTCGCGGTGGACGACAGGGAGCAGGAAGGTGAGGCAGTGTATCTGGACGTGGAGCTGGTGCCCTTGGACAATGAGGAGGACAGGGACCAGGAGTTCAGGGAGGATGGGCAGCAGGGCGAGGCTGAGGGAGGCTTGGCATATGTGCAGACGGAGGAGGATCCAGAGCAGGACGAGGGGCAGCTCGAGGAAGGGCCGGGCCAGGGGCGGCAGCAGTGGCAGCCTGGGGAGCAGGAGGAGGACAGGCCGGAGGAGGAGCCGAAGCATGAAGGGCCAGGGCCTGCCCTGGTGCTGATGCCGGCCGTGGCCCCACTGGACGCGCTGCGGACCCTTCAGTTAGAGCTGGAGGTGCAGAATGAGCAGGCCGCCAGGGCCTTCCGTCGGCTCAGGCTCAAGATGTGTCAGAGGCGCAAGTCCCAGTTAGAAGTGAGGAGCACCATTATCCGGAGCATCCCTGCCTTCTGGGCTAAGGCTGTATCCTCGATGCGGTAGTGGAGGGAGCGCAGTGTGGCCAGGCCAGTGCCAGGGGAGGCTGAGGCAGGGCACACCCAGTGATCCAAATGCCCGCGGTTGAGGCCACGACCATGAAATTGTAGGTGCATGTGTGACCTGATAGGGAGCCCTGGAAGGCCATTGCGGGGTACGGGCAAGGAGCAAGGTCCCCATGGCCACTCTGAGTTGTTCACGGGGTCCTTCTGGCAACACAGTTCAGCGGTGCCCCAGCTCCCCCAATGCTAGGGCTGTGCACAACAGGTTTCGGGAGGGCTCAGAGGGTCGGTGGGGTTGCCAGCAATGTGTGATGTGCAGAGAGAAGCCTCCTCTGTCCATACCTCAGCACCTCCATGGCAGAAAGGGGTTCGCGTCCTGTACAACCACCGACCCCGCAGCATGCACACGCTGGACCATTCCTGGGTTAGTGCTCGGGGTTTCCTTAAAGCGGTGTGTGCCCAAGAACAGCACCTGGCTTGTAGGAGAAGGAGGTCAGGCCCCAACTGGCTTCTCTGCAGACTTGCATTGTTCTAGCCCCGCCATGCCTATCATGGGAACGCTCCTTGACTTTCAGCAGATTCAGAATCATCCCCACTTGTCACCCCTGATGGGACACTGGGACAAAGCCATACTTGGCTTCATGAGCAACCTGGAGGTGAGGTGAAGCTGGTGAGACGCAGGCTGGGTGGTGGGAGGCCATGCATCTCCGAAAAGAGGAGAAGGTGGTCCTCGCAAACCCTCCCCACACTTTGTCCCAACAGGTGAAGGAATCCAGGCGCCTGGGCGATTGCTGCAAGATCGTGCTATTCTTTGACAAAAACCCCTACTTCTACAATGAACAGATTGTTAAGGAGTACGTCGTCGGTGTCACCAGTAAGTGGCAGCTGTCAGGGTGGGTGGCGGGAGGTCGTGTTGTGCCCCTGAGATGTGGTCCAGCCCCTTCTGACACACTTCTCTTGCTGCAGGATACAGGGCGTATGACTCTACCCCAGTTCGGTGGACGCATCATTATGAGTGTAAGGCCCACAGGCTCAGGCACCAGAACGGTGGCCTTAACTTCTTCAACTGGCTGTCAGTCCACAGCTTTGCCGGGTCTGGCCGGATTGCAGAGGTGGGTCAAGAACAGCACACGCACCCCACCTTCCTACATCGCCCACTGCATGCCTTTGGTGGATTCTCCAGCTGCTTGGCACTGGGATCTGAGCCCTGTCTGTTTTTGCTGGCGAACAGGTCATCAGCGAGGACCTGTGGCCCAATCCCCTGCCGTACTACCTGAGAAGCAAGGCTATGAGGAAAGAAGTGATGGGAGGTCAGGTGAGGAGCCCAGGGAACTGTGTGCTGGCCTGCAGGGTGCCAGCTGTCTTAGTGGGACCGCTGTACCACAAGCAGACAAGTTGAGGCACGAGGAAATCTTGTTGTGAGCAGAGTGTAGATAGGCTCCAGGCAGGCAGGGTGATTCCCAGCCCAGGATTGTGCAGCACATGGGAGAGCCTAGGCCGTTACCTTGTCGACACATCTAAGCACGATGTGGGGTTGAAATGAAGGGTTCCAGTGTTCCACGGGTCGGGACCCAGCGTGGACAGGAGATATGAGAAGGGCCACTTAGGTGGCAGTTCGTGGTGTCCCTCGGCAGGTAGGGAAGTTCTGGGAGAGGGCCCGGTGAGCCAAGCAGATGGCCAGAGCATCCAGGGCTTGCTTATGTGTCCTGGTGGCCTGGACTTGTGCCAGGATGGTGTCCAGCCATAGCTTCAGGGCACGCAGACTGCAGGAAGCATTAAGCTGCTTTGCCCCTTTGGGTCGGGATGCCCTCTTCCCAGAGGTCCAGAAATGAGCTGCGTGGGGCTGAAGCAATGAGCCTTGGGGGGGCCAGGGTTCCCAGAGATGTAGAAGGAGGTGGCACTGGCAGGACGTGTATGCAGGTGCAAGGCAAACACGGCTGGCAGGGAAATGCAGATAGGCAGTAAAGAAACCCTATGTGTTGTTTCTGGCAGAGGTGCCTCTCCTGGAAGGATCATTCACTGAGGATGAAGCCTCATCCCTGTGACACTGCAGCGAAGGCCCTGGCTTCTGTGTCTCGGCACTCGTCTGAGCCACCTCATGTGGATGTGCGGAGTGGAGGAAGCATGACACTGGCTGGTGATGGGCATGCAGAATCCGGGACACGCAGCCGCGGGTCCTCTGTTCCACTCGGGTAGCAACTCCCATTTCAGACGGACTGGGCACCTCTTCCAGAGGCCCTGTGTCAGCACGAGACGGTCACACCCCAGGACAGAATCCCCACCTAAAGAGGCGCCTGTGTATCCAGATCGATTGTGTGCTATCTTCTCAGTGGTTCTGCATGTCTAAAATTGTTCTAAAAAATAAAGTGTATATTTAAAAACTGTCCAGTAGTGCAGGAAGATGTATGTATGAAACAGTTTGGCTGCTGACTGTTGTGGCAGCTGGGTGGCAGGGAGAGTAGCCTGGAGAGGGCATGAGGCTTTCTGGAGAGCGGCAGAGGGCCTCAGGCTGCCTTGGAAAGCTGTCTTCTTAAGCCCTGTGAGGGGATGGACACTCCAGAAGGCTGCTCCCTCGCCATGTCCTTTCCACCTGCTCTTCAGCCTCAGACAAGGCCAACCAGGAGGGTGTGACCAGGAAGCGGGTCTCTGCCCATCCCCCAAGGAAGTATTTTCGTTCTGTGCTGTGTCTGTCTAATGGAGGGCTCTGCTGTTCAGGACACAGTGCTTGCATTTCTGACCCAGAAATGAAATGTTAGGTCGGTCTGGTCCAGTTGGATCCCACAAGGTTGACAGTGACAAATGATCCTCGGGAGTTGAATCAAAGAGTTGCCTGTCCTGGAGGAAATAAAAATACCTATTTCTTATTCTTACCTGGGCCTCTTGCTGCTCAAGTTTCCTTGAGCAAGTCACATGGCCCGTGAAGGCCTTGGTACTTCTGGTATGAGTGGGGACAGGCAAGGAAAAGGAACCCGTTCAGAAGCCTGCAAGAAAATTCTGCTCAGGAGAGCGTGGCTGCTGCAGTCATGCCATCGCCCAAACCCTTGCAGGCAGGACAAATGAACAAAAGGACTACAAGATGATGTGTCATTCTCCTGCTGGGTCCAAGTTTGAGTTCCATTTCATCTTGATTGCAACTGAAGGTATTTTCTAACAGTACTGTTTATTTTGCTTAGAAATTGCAGTGGTGGTAGTAAGGGATACCGTAAAATCTCGTGTTCATGTCTTACTACAGAGAACCTTTTTGGAGACTTCTACAACTTACAGCAATTGAAAAATTACATGTTTTTGGAGATTTTCAGAATAACGAGTTTCCAGTACATTCTACAAGCTTCCCTGCTCCTTTTTATTTCAAACCGTGGCTTCATTATATTTTTTAGCTTACAGCTTCTCCATTAAAATACAGAAGACCTGGGAGGGCTGCAGGTCATGGCAGCACTGACCATCTTCATGACTTGAGCAGAGTTCTGCTCAGGTAACAGCCAGTGGACGGATTTGCCTCAGAGCAGGCTGGTGTCAACCAGAGAGCAGAATGCTGCTCAAGGCCCAGTGCCAGGTACTTATGTACAATGAATCCCATGGCTATCAAATCTTCTTTCCTCTGTTCAGTTGACATGTTGTGTGGGAGGGAAAGTTGCTTACTGACAATTAAAGCAGAGCACTGGAGTTAGAAGTGCCTCAGGGCAAAAGAGATTGGCTTGTTCATTCAACGGCTATTTGTCAGACATCTGCTTTGTGCCAGGCCTGGTTCTGTGCACTACAAAAGAGACCTGAGTCTCATTCTGCCTATTGCTCTTGGCTGTGCTTATTCCTGGCTTGGTTCTCAGACCTGAGCATTCTTTGGTCTGGGCAATGCTTGTTTCATTTAGGGCCAGGCACTGACTGAGTAGGAATGTTAATATCTTCTACTGGGTAGTCTTGCTGGCTTTGGTGGCCATTGTGTGTCTTTTTCGTGGTTTGTATCTCTGTGCCAAGAGAATACATGGTTGATTCAGGGGCAAGTGTAGAAATACAGAGATTCCAAGGTAAAAGATCAAGCTTTTCAGGTGAAAAAATGTTGGTAATTGAGTTGGCTGTTGACATTTTGTCTGCTTGTTTACTTACATATGACTTACCCAAATGAAGCCTTTCTTTCTTTGACCTACATAGAGCACTAATCCAGGTTGTCCTGTTTTGCCATAGCTATAATAATCTCTCAAAATACAGTTTTCTTCTCTCCATTTTTACCCACTATGGTCCATTGTGCTTTTGCTGTCAGAGGTGTCTTTGAAAGTACACATCTGGTTATTTTATACTGGTCACCTGTTAAAAAAATGTTTGAGGATGGTTGGTTGCTTCTCCAGAGCATGAGTTTTGGTGCTGGGCACGTGGATTGTGAATACTGCCCAATTCCTTCAAGTAGTCTTGGACTCTTTGTGAGTTTCTTGGCCTTTCTGTGTAAACTTGCTGAGTTCTTTTGATGAGCCTGTGTGGTAATCCAAGCCATGAGCCTGTGAAAGGGCCTGGGGTAGGAAATGGGGATTTCTTTCCCTTTGGTCCATGCAGATTTTGTCTGTCTTATCCAGCCATCTGTGACTAAAGTTGGTGCATTGATGTGAGCTCTTCAGCTGGCTTGTAAGTGCTGCCGGGGAGCAATTAGTACTGCCACTGCAGTATCCCATGGGTTCTACCTAGAGTTGTGGACACAGCTAGCACTTAGAGACCAGTGATGGTGTGTTGAAAAGGAGATGGTACTGAGGCATTAGAAGCCAGTCGAAATCCATAGTTGCTTCATAAGAGAGTGACATCTGGGTAGGATTAGGGTGCAAAACTGGAAGTGGGTACAGTCGGCCCCAGATAACACAGTGTCCAGAACCAGAACCCGGCCGGTTATTCCAAAGGCTGAGGCTTGACAGGCAAGAGGCCATAAGGGGACTGAGGAAGGTCATGCTTGCCTGACCACAATGGTGTATGCTCTCTGTGGTAGCCCATAGTTCCCCTGCCTATCTCCGCTCGGAGTGAGTTTCAGAGCAGGGACCTTGTCCAGTGTAATACCCCTTAATACAGGGTGGATCTTCCTGACCATGTGTGCATTGCTTGTCTGGCTTTCGGATTCCCAATGAATTCTACTTGAGGGTGTTGATTTACAGTGAGTACTATGTGCAGGTGTGGAGGTAGCCCACCGGAATCTGAATCCAGCCTCCACCACTTGCTTGCTTTAGGACCCTGGTCAAAGAACTCACTGAGCTCCAGCTTCCCCACCAGTGACACAGAGATAACAGTACTGTATGTCTCAGAGCTTTGTTACATTAAATGACACTTACATTAAATGATCTAATGTACAATGCTTAGCACAGTGTCTAGCCGACCGTAAACTCTTAAATAATACAAGCTCTTTATTGTATGAAAACATTAACCTAGCAGTCAGAGATCTGAGCTCTAAACTCAGCTGGCCACTGATGATCTGCAAAATCTACGGATAACGTGTTGCCATTTTGGTATAATGAAGAAACCTAGGTGCTTTTCTATTTCTGTGTACTCCTCTTGGTGTCTTGCCAACATACTTACCTGGGATTTTATTCTTGTCTTCATACAGAAGGATCCCTTTCACTGGGGCTGTAAAATCTCTTAGTGAATTGGGGGATTTTGAATGCCACTGATTTACTTATATTTATTCATAATTTTTTACCTCCCCATACCTGTTTTATTTTTTTTTTGGTATCATTAGTCTACAATTACATGAGTGACATTATGGTTACTAGACTCCCCCCATCATCAAGTCCCCCCACATACCCCATTACAGTCACTGTCCATCAGCATAGTAAGAGGCTATAGAATCACTGCTTATCTTCTCTGTGTTGTACACCCATCCCCGTGCCCCCCACCCCTACCTTCTGTCTGCTAATGTTTATGCTCCTCTTCCCCCCTTGTCACTCCCTTCCCACCCATCCTCCCCAGTCCCTTTCCCATTGGTAACTGTTAGTCCATTCCTGGGTTCTGTGAGTCTGCTGCTGTTTTGTTCCTTCATTTCTTTTGTATGGAGAACAGGGAACCCTCCTACACTGCTGGTGGGAATTAAAATTAGTTCAACTATTGTGAACAGCAGAATGGAAGTTCCTCAAAAAACTAGAAGTAGACACATAATTTGACCCAGGAATTCCACACCCATGCCAGTTTTTTAAGTAACAGGAACTGCTGTGGGTATGCTTGCCTGGTGGGCAGGAGTGGACAATTATAAAATGCTTTATAATTTTATTAAAGAATCTTTCACAAAAGGATCTTTCGCACCCCTCTGCTGGGCCTTTGAAAAACTGGTCAGTTTGTTGGGAGAATGCACCACACAGGTCATTCACCCCTGGCTGGAGTATAGCCTTGTTATCCCTGTACCTTCTTAGATGGAGAGCAGATTTTTCGCAGTCAGAAAGCAACACACCCATGCCCCCAAGTCAGCTGGACACAGGCCTCACAGATGAGTTCGCAACTCTCCCGTGCCTGACTGCTGAGATGGCCAGCACTTACCAGGCTGGAGGAAACCAGACCATTCATGTTCTGTGTTCTAGATGGGAAATGTAGATGTAGTCCACTAGTCCTGCCACTGTCATTAACCAGCAGGAGAGTCAGTTATCACCATCAGTGTACTGGGATCTGTAGACATGCCAACTTTCACGATGCCAGTGGCTATCAGTGACAGCAAACACAGCAGGATATTAAAAAGATTCCACAAGCCCCAACCCTCCAGATGGCAGCCCCTGTTTCAGACAGCTCCCCTCCTTTTTTCACCATCATTCATTGCCTCCTGTTTCATCACAGGTGTACTAGGTACTTGACTTCTTTGACAACTAAATATCACGGGATTTGAAAGAATAAAACCAATTTAGCAGCTCACCTGCTCTCTCAGCATATCTGGGTTGCGTGTCAGATGTCTAAGAATGCCCTTACCTTTATTGATGTAATTTGAGACAGTGGGGGTAGTTCAGTTGGGGAGATGTTGCCAGGTGAAATTGATGCCAGGCACCCTGTGTATTTGACATTATCCTAAAATGAAAAATGGGTAAAATAATACAGGATCTGTGCTGCTTGAAGATAATTAGTGTAAAGAAAAGTAGCACCTTTATGCTGAGTTCTCTGAGCACACTAACTGGGACCTTGGGTTCTAACGGATTTATCAGATGCATATTCCTGGGACTTCTGGTCCACTAGGACTGGAGATTGTTTTTGCCCAGTTCCCTCAATTTCCTGCCGGTAGGTTGATTAAGAAAAACTGTCTGGTCGGAGATTCCACAGAATGAATCTTGGTAGCGGTTTTGCTACTGGTCACTTGTGATCTGAGCTCTTCACCAACCTGATCTCACTATATCTGAAGAGATAATGTGGGACTAGGTATGAATGAGCCAAGCCCTTTCCTATGCAGAGAAAAGCCCATAAACAGATATAGTGAAAAGGGCTGTATTAGGAACACACAATGTGCTGTGGGAACACATTCCGGTTTTGCTTGTGGAGCAGGGGCTGGGATGTCCACAGGAGGTGATACTTGAGGTAGGCCTTGAAGGGTGAGAGTACTTAGGCGTTGGAACAGAAGGCACGGGAGTAGGAAAGGCGTCCCCATGCCAGGAACAGCAGAGCAAAGGTTCAGAGGCATCAAGGGGAACAGACTATCATGATTTTCTGTCTCTAAGGTGTTCCTTCTTGCTCCGGCCTTCACATGGTTCCTTTTCCCTCAACCAGGTCTTTCTTTATTTGCATAAGAGAATGTGGAAGGTCAGGTAAGATTTGCTTTTCCAAATGAGGTGTTTCAGAATATCAGAATGTATTTAATGAATTATCTTCAAGGGGCAGGCTAGCGCACGCTTCCTTGGTATTTAGGTTTGTTTCTGCATAGGTGGATGAGTGCAGTCCTCAGTACAAGTTTGGCCCAGACAAAAATATTCCAGGGTCGAAGGATCCTCACCTGTGCCTGTTATTACCCCTTGCCATATCCATTTGGTTCATATTTTAGCTCCGAGTGCATCTTGACTAAAGGCCAGAGTGAGCCTTGGGGCACCAGATGGGTCACTTATTTTGTGCCATCTGCATGCTGAGATGATGGTATTCGGGCGTGAGCATAACCTCCTCTGAAAGGTGGTGGGATCCCTCCAAGAGCCTGCTCACTTCTGTTCTGCCCCTCAGCTGCCATTCCCCCATGCAGGTCCAAACATGCTCTGGTTACTGCTTGTCCCAGCTGTGCGACTGTGCCGTGTGGTGTACAAGCAGTTGTCCAGAGGTGAGGGCACTGTTACTCTTTCCGCCATTCCTGGAAGCAGCATTCTGATGCCCTGGTCTCATAGCTTGGTGATGATCTGCTGGAGGTTCAGGGAGCAGGCTGCACTGAGCGACCAAGAAGGGTTCCGGTGTTTCTCCAGATGGACACCTGCAGCCTGAGGAGTGGACGATGGCCATGCTGTATCAGCCTCGTCCTCCTCAAGTGACAAGCTGCTGTCTGATCCAGTGCCCTGGCAGGGAGTCTCTCTTCATTCAGCCCAGTCTAGGCATTAAGGAACAAGCTGTGCAGCTGGGCACATGCCCTGTGGGCCATGGCACAGTTAGTGAAGCTGCCTGAAGAGAGCGGACCGCAGACCAGCACCACTTGCCGGGAAGAGTATGGCAAGCAAGACAAAGACAGCTAACATTTGTGTACTTGCCACGTGCTGGGAACCATCCAGGTTCCTTACTTGTGTTGTTTTAGTCATTCCTTGAAACAAAGCCTATGAAGCATATATTTCGTTGCCCAATTTATTGCTCATGAACTGAGGTGGAGGTGAGATGTATCAGCTTGAACTGAAGTCTGTAAGTCTAGCAGAGGTGGAGCCATGCTTTGAATGTAGTTGTGGAGCCTATATTGTCACCTCTCTGCTCTGCTGTCCTTTTGGATTCCACAGAGGGATGCCCTGCTGTGGGGAATGGGAGTGCCTCCCTGCAGGAGACTTGCTGGCACATGGGTAGCCCGAATAAGCTCTGCCTACTGTCACCTTGTCTGCCCCTGTTCTTCAGGGACTCACCTGCCTTAGTTTTGTCCCCGTTGGACAGTTCTGCTTGTGAGCTCTGCCACCTAAGGCCACATAATGAGTTCGCATGTTCAGCCAGAAGGCAAGGTGCGCCTCAGAAGGCTCTGTCTCTTCCTCTGTTTTCTGTATGACTGCTTGATGGAATACTTCTTCTCTTTACCCACATTGTTTATTCCGTTACTTGAAGCCTGAGGTGGGGACTCTTTCAAAGCTCAATGTGACCATATATTTCTGATCAGCTACAGCACTCGAGATGCTTTCAGTTACAAGTAGCAGGAAACCCAATTGGAATTGAGTCCACAATGCAGGGGATGTGTTGGTTCACATAATAGGGAAATCCAGGGGAGGTACTTCCCCAGGACTGTTGGTTGAGGACCCAGTGCCTCACCATCTCAGTCTCAATGCTGTTTTCTGTTTGGGTACCCTTAGCCATAGGATGGCAGCTGGTGTCACTTAAGACTCCATGCTGCTTCATTCTACTATGACAAGAGAGTAAGAGCACATCATTTGTAGATGATGGACCAGAGTCCTAAATTTGTGTTGGATTAGTCCATTCCTGCCCCTGCAGTATGAGGCAGCTGGCCCAGGCTCTGTTCCTCTAAGCCTGTCACATGGCAAAGGCATGGGATCACATCTACTGACTTGAGTAAGAAGAAAATCCTTTTCAAACGCCTTATATGCTGCAGGTGAAGGAGGGGAAGAAGAGATTCTGGGAGGTTCCCACAATGTCTGCTGCACCCAGCAAGTGCAAAGTGAGAGGGGAAACCTGCATAGCCAGGGAGCCAGCATCGTGGTATAGACCCTTTTGAGCAGACCATGCCCTGTGTTTGTCCTGTTCCAGAGGCAGTGAAAACAAGGCCCAAGGCATCTAATACATCTGGGTTCATCTCTTCTTTATGCCAGCATATGCGATCGTGCAGCTTCTCTGAATGTCACCTCCTCTTCTGCAAACTGGCAATGATAAGACAATGATACTTGCATTTTATGCAAAATGGATATTTGCCAGTTTCAAGCTGTGTGGTATAAAAAGTGTTATGTACAAAATTTGAATTTATACAATCCCAGGTAATTGAGAAAATTCATAAACCATAGGATCTGAAAGCTGGCAGGCCAGTGAGAATGTATATGTTTTGCCTTCGTTTTACAGGAATATTAGTCATGAATTATGTGGGTTTACCAATGGGGGTCGTCAGGAATCCCTTGTATGAAATGTATTGGTCCATCCTCTCATTGCCTGTTGGGTTTCCTAAAGTACATGATGCTGTTTTCTGAAGTGTGAAACACAAAGAGACTTATTAAAGAAGCCCAAAGGCACACACTTACATAGATGTCCTGGCATTTGACAGTTTATACTCTACATCTTGACCTCTTTGTCTCAAGGAGCCAGGGCCCAGGTGATTTACCTTCTTGGGCCAGTTCTGCTCATTATGTTAATGCGGTTGTCATTTCACCAAACTAATGGGCACCGTTACTTTAGTTAGGATGTCATGAAGATCTGAATTTACAAGTCAGAAACTGGCTTGGGAAACTTTTTGTATGTGTGTGGTTGATGGTACATCAGATCATATCATTCCTTTGCTCAGTCCTTCTGGTGTCCACCTGAGTCACTCATATAAAAGGCCAACTTCCTTTCAAGGCCCTGTCTGGTCTCTGCTTCTAGCCTGCATCAACTTATCCACATCGATCTAATTCTAATTTTAATCTCAGTGGAGATGTAGCGTCCTTGCCATTTATTGATTACAAAGTCTCATTTGATCGCTGCTAAAAGATGGAAAGCATGGGAGTCTTGAATCTTAACGTTGTACCTTGCAACCTTGCTGTAAACACTGTTAAGTCCAGTTTTGTTTTCTCTGTTCTTTCAGATTTTCTACATAGACAATCATGTCTCTGCAGAGATAGTTTTACCTCTTCCTTTCCAATCTGCCTTTCATTTCCTATTCTTTCTTATTGTCCCAACCAAAGAGTCTATTGCAATGCTGAATGGCAGTGTTCAGAGGGAATGTCCTTGCCTGGTTCCACATCTTAAGAAGAACCACCCAGTTCTCATCATTTAGTACAAAGGTCGTGAAGGTTTTTGTAGATATTCTTTATCAAGCGGAAGATGTTTCCCTCTGTTTCTAGGTTTCTGAGAGCTTTCATCATGCGTGTTGGTTTTTGTCAGATGTTTTTTCTGCACCAGTTGATGCATAATTTTTCTTCTGTGCCTTGTCACCATGGTTTTGACATGGTGAAACAGCCTTGTCTACCTGGGGTGAATTCCATTTGGTCATGGTATGTAATTATTTTCATGCATTGTTGGATTCTGTTTATGAGAGATACTGATCCTGTACTTTTCCTCTCTCATAAGGTCCTTTATCCAATTTTAGTGTTAGAGTAATCCTGGCTGCATAGAGTGAGTTATTAAGTGTCCACTGTCCCTATTGTTTGAACACTGAGGGCCTGCCCTTGGGGTCTTAAGTGCCCTTTGCACTTACTGTCACCCTGTCTGTAAAACTCCCCCAGATTTCTGCGTGTTTCATTGTCTCACTCATTTCAAGTCTTAGCTGTCCTTTCCTCAATGAGGCATTTTCAGACCAGAGCTTACTGAAATTGCAAATTTTATTTTCCCCCATCTTCCCTACTATTGTCGATCCCTGCTTAATTTTGTCCATAGCACCAATCACTCCTATATTCACCTCCGAACATACTGTAATGACAAGCTTACCTATTTTCTGCCCCGGCCCATGACAATATAGCTCTATCTAGAGATAAACCCATATCTCTAGAGTTTAATCTTTCTATGGACCCTTATCTTCTCTGTGAGGTAAGTTTCCTTTATGGCCTAATGAACTGGAGATCATTTTTATAATTTGGCTGTTTCTTGCTTTTCATTTTCCTGACATTGATCTGTCGTCTCCATCTCTGGGCTGTCACAAGTAGCCTGTATGTCTTGGCAGGTGCCTGGCTTGTCCAGGGAGCCTGGGTTTTTGAAGGAAGTCATTGCTATATTGGTCAGGATTCTTTTGAGAGTCTCTTTGAAAAATCTTCATGGTAACCTCTGGGAATCTGGGTACCTGAATGGTCTCAAATGGAACTTTTATGACCATTGCGCCTCAGGTCAGTGTTTCTCAAACTTTTTTAGCATCAGAACCCCTTATCCTAACAGATCCTTTCACTGAATGCCAAGGTGTGTAACTGGTAAAAGCAGTAGTTTTAAAGTTCACAATGAAGAATCTTCACTCTTCAGTTCAGAAATGTGAATGGTGGGCCTATTCCCACACAGGGTGATATGCTGTCAGGGTTGTGGTGACAGTTGTCCACTTGCAGCTTTTCACTGTCTCAGTTTTTTGTGTGTAAGAGAAGTCAAAGGCACACAGCGATTTGCATGGGTGACTGTTATAAATAGCAAGCTGTGTAGTTACTTTGATAATCAGAGATGGAAGGAAAAGCTTCGTTCCGAGGACAGCATCACGCTGATATAGCCGAGTATCATGAATTTACATGTACTGGCGGGCAGTGTTGTCTTAACATTACGCTTAGAACATGTTTGAGTGCATTTTTGTTTTATTTTTTTAAAAATACCATTTAAAAAACAGACACGCATTTGTAGAACCTCTAATCCTAGGTGGAGTGCCAATTGAAAACTGTTATATAGTATGAAGACTCTGTTTTTCTTGAAGTCTTGTCTGTGTGGGCATGTGCTCAGTTCCAGGACTTGAAAACCTGATTTGTTCCCTATCTGACCACTGAAATCTTTAGTGGGTAAGTAATGGAGGCCCCTCCCTCCCATCAAGGCTACTCTGGCTGACCACGATAAGAAACCAGTTCTGGGCCACTGTGGCACTTCCTCCATTGACTTTTCTGTAAGTAGCAAAGTGTTTGGAGGCTAGAGCTTGATGTGCCATTTTGTGCTATATGAAGACTTACATATCAGCTTGGAGCTATTGAGGTCACATCAGCTATTAGATGACCAAGTCAGGAACTGACTCCATCTCCTGCTTCCCAGGCTCCGATGGCCTTCCCCAAACTCCACAGCTCAACCCTTGTGGCTTCCTGTCTGGCATTGTGGTGATGATGAACTCACTCAGCACCCCTTGGACTTTATTGTAGAGGACTTTATTCTGCTGTCCACTTGCTGTGTAGCTGCCTTTGTGTTGCAGAGGGACTAACTTTCCTTGTCACTGTGAGCAATGTACCTTGTCTGGTCACTGACTTTGGCAAAGGCATAAATTTAGAGGGAGCTAAGTGGAGCAAATACACTGTAAACTTTTAAAAAGTACTCATCATCTACTTTTAAATATATTCATTTAGGAGTATTCAAATAATTTTTTAATAAAATGAATTTTTAACATATATTGAAAATTTGCACTTCCCTAGAGTGCATTTAGAGCTATTCTGGATGCATACATTTGTTTAGGAATGTAATTTTCCTTGATCATTTTCATTACTTGTCTGGTATCAACATTACAAGTATATTACTGCTTGATTTTATTTACCTGTGCTAATTTAAATCATAGGGAGGTTAAAACTCTGACTCGCTTATGAATGTTTGATAAATCTAGTTACCAGTGAAAATATGAAGTCAAGAAGCCCATTTGATACTTAAATTATTTTTATTTTTCTAGGTTAAGTTTTGGAAAACTTCTCAAAAGACAAGATAATAAATATATTAGGATTTGAGGGCCTGTGTTCTCTCTTGCAACTATTCATCTCTGCCCCAGTCAGTCATATGCAGTGTACAATGAACCACCACAGCTCTGTTCATATAGTACGTGATTTACAAAAATTAGGACTTGAGGCAGATTTACCCCCATAAATATTGTGTATCAGTTTTATTTAACACAAAGCACATTTTTAAGTTTTGGTTGTTTAAAAATTTATTGTTGATTTGTTGCTAGCTAATGTCTTTACATAGTTGTAAGTCCAAAAGCTATATACATAGGTATACAGAGAAGAATATTACCCCCACTTCTACCCCTCAACTGCTGTTCCATGGAGGCAGCCCTCACCAACTTCTTGTGTATCATTCCAGAAGCATTCTTTGGCTAAAGAAGCACTAACAAATATGGTCTCTCCATCTTTTCTTGGTGTTTTGGTAAAATATACATAATGTAAAATTCACCACTCTAATAACCATTTTTAAGTCTATTGACATGGAGTACATTCACAGTGCTGTGCAACTTTCTTTAAGAAATGTTCTTTTATATGTAGTATTTTCAATGTGTTTTCTTCATTTAATAATATATAACTTGAAACCCATCTCATTTTCAAACACTCTTCCCTGTTCTTTTCTTTCTGGCTGAATAATAGTTGGATCATCATTTATTTAACCTTTCCCCTGCAGGTGGACATGCAGATCGTTTCTAATCTTAACAGTAATGTAATGAATAATTTTATGTAAGAATACCTGCAGGACCTACCTTTGGAAGTGGAATTTCTGGGTCACAGGGTATGTGCATTTAGATTTGATAAGAATAGCTAGTTTTCGTAGACATTCTGGAATCCCTCAGTGCACGCTGCACTAAGGAATAGCCTTATGGGAACCCTTGTCAGCATGAACAGGGTACCAGCAACGTCTTTTACCTTTTTTCTTCTGATAAGTTAAAAAATAGTCTATTAGTATAGCCATTTTCTAATTTGCTCTTTAATCAATGAAAACGTTTTAATTATTGTAGCACTTCAGAAATGCAGAAAATCACAAAGAGCAAAACAAGAGTTAGATTATTTCACCTAGGGATAACCTCTATTAATACTTTGGGATACATACATATACCTGCATATATAAGTGAATTACGTTCTATTAACAGATTTTTATGGCAATAATAGTCTCATGGTAAAAAATATAATTAGATGTTTATTATAAAAACCAGAGAATTCATGCAAGTATAAAGCATTGATACTTAGATGGAATTTTAAAACCTAGAGAATGTGTATACAGATTATTAACCTGGTCTCATTTCACATTAATTTATCTTAATTCAAGTACCTTTACATCAATGGATTCTTTTAGTGGTTGATGTGAAGATCTTTTAAGAATTAGTGTATTTCCTTCAACCTGCCTGTTCATGACTTTTATTCAGTTTTCTGTGGGAGAGTTGTTCATTCCCTCTTCATGTATAAAGGCTTTTTGGAGATATGTTTCATATTGCTTGTGAGAGCAGTTACAAATATTTGACCCACTTTGTCATCTGTCTTTTGAATTGTTTTACTGTTTTTTATGATATCAAATTTATCAAAGTTTCAAATCCTTTAATAGATTCTTGGACTGGTATAACAGATGTTTCCTCATTGGAATTCATAAACATTTATTTAAAAAATTCTCTTATGGCTACCTCTGTACTTTTGTGTTTTTTTTTTTTAAGTAGACAAATGTCTGATCTACTTGAAATTTATCCTGGTATAAGGTGAGCGCTATGGTACGCAGCTGTCCCGACACTCTTCCCCCCCTATTGGCATGTCACCTTTATTAACTCTATTTCCACCATTATTTACTTTATACTCACATGTATTTATACCTCTTTCCTGGCTGTTAAAGAATCAACTTCTGTTTAGCTCTAAAGCTATTTATTATTTTATTGGAACAGTGTTATTTTTATATGTTAACCTAAGGAAAAGCAACATCCTTATAATGTCTCTTAACCATCCAGGAATAAGGTACATATACCAAAAGACTTAAGTCTCTATTTCCTTCAAATAGTATTTTAATATTTTGTTCATAGAAGTCTTTTATGTTTCATTCTTATTTTTTGTTCTTTTGTATTAGATATTTTATTCTTAGATAATCTTAGATTTGCCCTTAGATATTTTATCTTTACTGGAATTTTCTGAATTTAAACCCTTTAAAAAATGAACCATGCATTTTAGCCAGACCCACTTGAAAATAAATTACTTTAAAATTTTCAACTTACCTGTATTTGATTCAATTTTGGTGAATCCCAGTTCTCCAGACACAGATTCATTCATGAGACAGACTTTTATTCTTAATTCTCGGGGCATTGTTTTGCTTCTAGCTGCCTTTGTTGGTATGCACCTTTTACTCTCCCTCTGAGTCTTATTTTCCTCATCTGTGTATTAAGGAATATGGATCAGATTTTATCAGAAGTGTCTCCAGCAGCTCGGTCCTTACTGGTTCTGATGTGATTAGCCTCCTTGAGGGTTAATACCTGCCACACAAACCCTCTTGGTGCCAGCAGGGCCTGACTCCAAGTGGCTAAGGACTGTCTGAGCTTTGGACTTTTAATCCTTTGTGGCAAGGCTGCTGGTCTGCCCTCAAGGCCATGTTGGGGAGCTCACTGTGCACCTTCCAGAGCCATCCATTTTAGGGCCCTAGTTTGGAATTGCTTGAAGGAAACCAGTATCTACTTTAGTATCTGCTTTTCCTCTCCATTCTCTATTGCATGTGGGTTAAAGCAAGGGTGCTGTGGCCTCTTTGCCCTGAGGCCTAACTGTCCTCAGGTCATCCATATAAGTCTCCCAGTGCCCTCTCGTGTCTGCTCCTTTCCTTTTCTCTCTGACACCTGTCCCTCTTCTCTCCATCCGCTTAACCAGGGAAGGCAGTGGAGCCTAGGGGTTAAAGAACTAGCTTTGCAGTTAGCCACGCTTGTTTTCTGAACTACCTTTGCCTCTCTTCAGCTGTGTGACCAGTGTTAAGGTTTAGGGAGAATAAATGCAAAGTGCTAGCACATGGTTACTGCTGGACAACAACATCAGAGGGAATTAGCTTGCCTGTTACTAGTGTAGTAGTCTCTTAATACATAAAACTATGTGCCAGGCTCTGAGGTAGGAGCTTTTACACATGACCCATTGTTCTTCTCAGGCATCCCACATGATCCTTGGACTAGTATTCCATTATGCAGAAAGCAACACCTAATCCCAGGTTGAGAAATGATCTGTGCAAACCCCCACAGCTAATATTGTGAGACATAATTCAAACTCAGGTTTGTTAATCTTCTTCTAAAATCTTCCTAATTTAATCCATTAATTTGAATGTAGAGTCACACGTCCCTAGTGGCTGTCACTGGCCATCACATTTGTAGGCAAGTATTCACCCCTCAGCGCATGGTAAGTCAGCTGGGAGTGGTGAGTCTCCACTGTTCCGTCTCCTCACAGGTAGGTCTTATATTTGGTTGGAGGATACGTTCTGAATTTAATTTTTATTGCTTCTTTAATTCTACCTGTGTGAAGAGTGCCAGTGCTGGCAGCATGGGGTCTGCATGCGATTTCTGGAAGAAAATATCCCTGAGAAGTTCACCTGTTATGTTTGCCAAGACCCTCCAGGTAGAGATTTCTGGAGTCAGAGATATTAATACTATGTAGCCTTTTCCTTGGCACAGTGGTCTGTGAGGCAACCTGTCTCTGGTCTTGAGATTCATTTCTTCAGCATCGGCTACACCCTGATTCCTCACCTTTGTTGCTAGTTTCTGGTGACTGGATACCTGTTGCTAGATACCTGGTGCCTATCCTGAATTTAGCAGTAAGAGAGAACGTGTGAAGAGCTTCACTGAATACAGTGGCAAGTCTTGAGCTAGAGTTTCACGTGTGTGTGTGTGTGTGTGTGTTTGTATGTGTGCATTTCAGAAAAAGAAAATATACTATATAAACCATGTGTAAGTGTATTGTTACTGTAGGGCTATCTTTACCCACATTGTTGTGCAACGAATCTCCAAAACTTCATAAAAGTCTCCTTAAAGCAAACTGAAGGCTTCAGAGGAATTAGACTGAAAATATCATCAGGAGGTCTCTTCTAAAATCTCAACTCATAGGTCTGTGTAAACATTTGTATAGTTTGCATAAACATTTATCTATTTTTGCAATTTCCTATTGTGGTAAAACAACACCCAACGTTTTAAAAACACAAAACAAGAATTCTTTTTCAAAATTCTTTAAATTTTTTAATTCACAGAAAATTTAAATGTGCATTCATAGTTATTAAATATGTTGATAATGAGCTGTCACTACCACTATGGATTTCTATAACTCTTTTCACCTTGTTTACATAGAAACTCTGTACCCATTACAGAATAACTCTCCATTCCCTTCCCCTGCATTCCCTTGTAACCACTCTTTTACTCTCTGTCTCTATGATTTTGATTACTCTAAGTACCACATGCAAGGGGAATCATACTGTGTGTGTGTGTGTTTTATTTCATTTAGCTAAGGTTCATTCATATTGCACCATAATTCAGAATTTACTTTCCACAATACACACACACACACACACACACACACACACACACACACACACACACACACACACACACACACACACACACACACCGTGAGTAATACTGCAATGAACATGGCTGAAAAATATTACCTCAAAAACTGCCTTCAGTTCTTTCGGACAAGAAGTGAAATTGCTGGATTATATGATTATTCTATTTTCAGCTTTTTGAGGAACTGTCATACTCTTCTCCTCAGCAGCTGCACCATATTACATTCCCACCAGCAGTGTAGGAGGGTTCCAATTTCTCCATATCCTTGCCAACTATGTTCTTCCTCTTTATTAAGTGATCGGCATCCTAACATGAGTTGATATCTCCTTGTACTTCTGGCTTGTATTTCCCTAATGATTGTTGAAAAGGAACAGCTTTCCGTGGTTTGATTTTTTTTAACGTCATCTTTGAAGGCATGTCTCTTTACGTCTTTGCCTGTTTTTTAAGTTGTTTTATTTGTTCTTGCTGAGCTGTCAGAATTCTTTATATAATCTGGATATTAACACCTTACCAGATTCATGACTTGCTAGTATATTCTCCTATTCTTCAGGTTGTCATTTCACCGTTTATTATGATTTTTGATGCACTCAAGTTTTTGAGCATGATAATAGTGCCGTTTTGTGTATTTTTGCATTTCTTGCCATTACCTTTGATCTCATATGCAGAAAACTGTTGCCAAATCCAGCATCACCAAGAATATTTTCCCTGCCTTTTCCCAGGAGTTTTACAGTTTCAACTCTTCCATGTAGGTCATTGATCCGATTTGACATGATTTTTGCATGTGGTGTAAGAGTAGGCCCAGCACCATTCTTTTAGACTATTTGCTGAGCAGACTGTTAATTTCTTTCCACCATTGAATGGTCTTATCACCTTGCAGGAACATAATTTGGCCATATTTGTGAGGCCATATTTGTGAACTTGCTATTATGTTCTCATGTTCCATTGTCTATCTTTACGGTAACAGCAACTTGCTTTTTGATTTCTGTACCTTGCAATATGTTCTGAAATCAGGAGTTGTGGGACTTATTTTTGAAGACAGTCTGGCTCCCTCAGGTACTGGGCTCTCTGGTTTTCCATCTTCCAGTGGAGAAGGAATTTTCAGTATTTGATTTTAAGCGTTTGTTGGCCATTCCTCATCCCCAGCTACCCCGGCTGCTGCTTCCTTTATAGTGCCAGGGGGAGGAAACATGAGGCACTGATCGGAGGGAGGTTAGGTCAGGCCCTGGGGTCAGATCTGGTCAGCCACACTCACTCAGCACATGGGTCAGGGTGGGGGCGCCAACAAATGGGAGACGAGAGGGCCAGGCTTCCTGTCCAGGAAGCCAAATCCCCTACTTCAGTGACTGTCCACACCAGAAATGTTAAGGGGGCAATTTTTTAGGCTGTAACTCAGCAAGGCTTGCTGTTTCCCCTGCTAGCATGGACCCTCATGTGGTCTTGGTAGTCTAGTCTGAGGCCTTGCCGTTAGTCACTTGGCTCTGTACTTTCCTAATCTACCTCTGCAACTGTGCCTGACGTATGGCTGGACCAGCTGAGATCCACTGGTTCCAAGCCAGTGAGGGTCTCCCAGAGCAGGTTTGACCCGTGCAACTATCTGACTTCCGTCTAGCTGGAATGGCAACTCCACCTTATCCTCCTGCCACTCCTCTACCATACAAGGTCTTCTAGGAGGCGTCGTCTGCCTAAAAATATAACGCCTTTAGTACTTTTTGTGAACGGGAGGCGAATTTTTCTGATGCACTTGTTTGGAGCTTTCAGTTCCTGCAAAGATCGTAAGAGCATAGGTATCGTCTCTGGGGAAAAATAAGAGGAAACCTTGCAGAAGGCTTTGGGACCGGGGCCCACCCAGGCGCATCCCCTGTGTGGGGCCTGCGATGGGCCATCCGTGGTCTCCCCCACTGGGGGGTTGTAAGGGACCGGTTAGGCTTGGTCGTGCAGCCCAGTCTGACTCATGAACCCGGTTGGCCTAATCGCCCGCTGACTTTCCCTTTGTGTGCAGCCGCTCCCAAGGCCCCCTTCTCTGAGCCAGAGCCTCCCGTGGTTTACCCTGGACTCTCGCGCGCCGCGCGCGGGCCTAATCCAGTGGCTCGGCTGCCAAGGGCAGCGTGGCTCCCTTATCGGCGATCCCGCTCCCTGGCCTCCGCTGCTTTCCAGCAGCGCTCCAGCCTGGACAGACATCGGGGCACCCCCGCGGAGCCATGACCCAGTCGTGAGCCCCAGGAGAAAGAAGCCTTGCTTCACAAAGAAATGAAGCAAAGGTGCTGGTCAGGTTAAACAAGCTTTTGATCAAGATGTGTTAGGGGAGGTGCAGATTCAGGATACGCTGGACTTCTACTCCACGGGGCTCCACAGTGGAGGGGGCGCGTGAAGACAAACCCGCAAGGCTAAGGACAGCTAAGTTATTTGTCGAAAATTATGATTGGTGTTGTCAAGGAGTAACGGTGCATGTTCAGGGGGATAGCTAAAGGGAAATCGCAGTCACAAATGCTGCTGGGTTCTTGAGAACCTGCAAAGCTGCAGTCAGCAGAATTCAGTTACATTGCTGCTGGAGAGACTGTGCGTTAGCAGAGTGTAAAGTTTAAGTTGTTTTGGAGTGAGGATGCATTTGGCCCTGAGTCAACAATATCCCCCCATTCCATTTTCACTTGCCAACGTGAAATGTGATTCAGTGTGAGTCAGTGTGAAACGGGAATGCAAATGTGATCCGATCTTGACTCCTGAAAACAAAACAGAAACAATAAAAAAAAAACCACGTGGATTTAAAAGAACACATATGTACTGATGTGGCTTTGATGATATTTTCAAACAATGGAATATGTTCTAGCTGATGATTTACATTTTAAATGTTTAAAATGATGATCCCTTGATCATCATTCCCAGGACTGTTGCTAAGGGGAAAATAAATAAAGAGTAGCATAATTTGTATAAAAATTGCATTTTGTATATGTTCCACATCTTCTTTATCCATTCATCTACTGATGGACACTTAGGTTGTTTCCATATCTTGGCTATTGTAAGTAGTGCAGTGATACACACAGGGGTGCATCTGGCTTTTTCAAACTGGAGTGCTGCATTCTTAGCGTAAATTCCTAGAAGTGGAAATCCTGGGTCAAATGGTATTCTATTTTGAGCTTTTTGAGGAACCTCCATACTTCTCTCCACAATGGTTGAACTAATTTACATTACTGCCAGCAGTGTACGAGGGTTCCCCTTTCTCCACAATCTCGCCAGCATCTGTTGTTGTTTGTCTTTTCGATGATGGCGGTCCTTACTGGTGTGAGGTGTTATCCCATTGTGGTTCTAATTTGCATTTCTCTGATGACAAGCTATGTGGAGCATCTTTTCATGTGTCTGTTGGCCATCTGAATTTCTTCTTTAGAGAACTGTCTATTCAGCTCCTCTGCCCATTTTTTAATTGGATTATTTGATTTTTGTGTGTTGAGGTGTGTGAACTCAGTCGTAAGTAAAAAAACAGATCCTACCATTTACAACAACATGGATGGTGCTCGAGGGTATTATGCTCAGTGAAATAAGCCAGGCAGAGAGAGACAAGTACCAAATGATTTCACTCATCTGTGGCGTATAAGAACAGAGGATGACTGAAGGAACAAAACAGCAGCAGAATCACAGAACCAAAGAATGGACTAACAGTTACCAAAGGGAAAGGGCCTGGGGATGATGGGTGGGAAGGGAGGAATAAGGGCGGGGGAAAAGAAAGGGGGCATTACGATTAGCATGTATAATGTGGGGGGTATGGGGAGGGCTGTGTAACACTGATAAGACAAGTGGTGATTTTACAGCATCTTACTACGCAGATGGACACTGACTGTAGTGGGGTTTGTGGGGGGCACTTGGCGATGGGGGGAGTCTCGTAAACATAATGTTCTTCATGTAATTGTAGACTGATGATACCCAAATTTTAAAAACTGCGTTTTGAATATCTGATTAGAATATGCAAGAAATTGAGAACACAGAAGACGATCTGCAAAGATATGCAAACAAGGGAGGCAGATACTATTTCCCATCAGTTTTCCTCTGTTCTTCTTCATGAATAACAGAGTATAATACAATTGTAATACTTGTTGCTTTCTCTATTTTTGTAAGTGGGAATCCACTGTACATGATGCTCTGTACATTCTCCATGTGAAATTTATGGATACACTGAGAGCATAACATTGCCATGGCTCACAGGATTTCTTGCATGTATGGATACATCAACTTCCTCCATCTTCCCTCCCCGTTCTGCCAAAAATGCCCAGCATCTATTTAATTCCTGAATTTTCATTTCTCTGACTTCAACTTCTCTGTGCAATTTAAGTCACTCACTTTAAAAAGCTTTCTTCTCTGTCTGATACATATAGACAGTATTCCCTTTATCCATTTCTTACTTGATGAAAGATGGGCCCGAATTTCAAGTTATTTGGAAGTTCCCATTTATTTCATGGGGTGAAATGAATTTCCTCTCAATGAAACAGATCTTCCCAAGTGATTGTTCTTTTCTACTTCCTTCTATCACCCCACTCCCTCTCTCCCTCCCTTCCATTTCTTTTCTTTCATCATTTTTTGCTGGAACAACAGTCGTGGAATTGTATTATTGATATGGAAAAACCTGCTTTTGACAAGCAAGCTAGGTATATAATTTCATAACAACAGAAAATCTGAAACCATGGTTTTTCACTCTTGTGTACCTCATTCTCTTGTGTATCTCTGTCTTAATTGCTGTTCCTGTTAATGTACACTTGGGCTTCCAAGTTTGTTTTATAGGTGGTATTTTAATTTTGTTCTCATTAAGATCATGTTGTCTTATGGTCCACAGTGCCTGCCAAAGTGATTGGAAAATGATTAGCAAATACATTTCTCCAAGTGGAGTCTACACAGAATGCAGATCAAGATATCAGACTTGCTCACTGATATTTTCCCTCTTCACTTATTCCATCCACCGCCCTCCCATCCCAAGTTTCTCCCCTGTGGCAATCAGCAGTATGTTCTCCGTGTCTGAGTCTATTTCTGTTTTGTTTGTTTGTTCATCTCCCTTGTTTTTCAGATTCCATACATAACTGAGCTTGCAGTATTTGCTTTTCTCTGTCTGCCTTACTTCACTTAACATAATATCCCCTAGGTCTCTCCATGTTGTCACAAATGGCAAGATTTCACTCTTTTCTATGGCTGAGTAATGTTCCGTTGTGTATGTCCCACATCTTCTTTATCCACTCATCTATGGATGTACACTTAGGTGCTTCCATTACCTGGCTATTATTGTAAATAGTGCTATGATAAGCAGAAGAGTGCACTCATTTTTCAAATTAGTGATTTTGTTTTCTGCAGGTCAATTCCCAGAAATGGAACTGCTGGGTCATATGTGAGTCACTTTATAACATACCTTTCTAAAATAACGTTCTATAACAGAGTAGGTAGTTATGAGTGGTGTCTCTGAATATCAGTAAAATGCTTAGAAGTGGAAAAAGCAGATTATTATAATTTCTCTCAGTTCTGATCGCTAGATATGGCTGGTGGGCCACCATTTTGTAACCAGTGATGATAGTTAAAGTATTTTAGACCTAGAACAGGCCATATAGTTTCAGTACTGGGTATTGCAAATAGGTAACATGGCAGACAGGTAACAGAATTCTATGAAGTCAGGACTTTAGTGAGTTGGAGAGTTCATTCCCCATGTAAAGAGAAGACAATTAAGTTTTAACAATATTTTAAACCACATACCATGTGGGTAAAATAAAGCAGTCTGCAAGCTCAGTTTGGCTCATGGGAGATGTGTTTACGACCTCTGCCAGCCCATCCACACTTCCAAACACATCTCCTGTGCATCTCATATTTCAGTCACATCTTGGGCTCTCTGAACTGGTCCTGCCCTTTCTTTGTACATCTTTATAGCTTTTTTATAATAAGACTTTCTCCTATATCTGTGAAAATACTTTCCTTCCCCACCGCATTATGAACTGCTTGTGAGCAGAGACCCTTCCATGTAGTATCATCCATTGTGATACAGGAGATTCTGAGGATGAGTTTTTATCAGAACCATGTTTCCAGCAGCAGCTGTGTAGGCTATGAGAAGTGGAGAGGAGCTCCTACCTTGCCTCCGAGGAAGCTATTCATTGTTAATATAACTGAATGATTGGGAAAGAATTTATGGCCCTACCCTTGAAAGACAAAGGGGGAAGTTGTGCCATTTGCCAAATCAAGAAACATGAACAGATATAAGTTGTCTTCTTCTTGGCAGGTCCTGAAGAAGGAACTGCTGACGAGTTTCAGGAGCCCTGGGAGAGGCTAATCTGCTCTCAGGCCTAACTGAAAATTCCCAGGGAAAAGATTACATGGCCCATCTTGGAGTAGGTATTCTTTTAGTACTCTAGTGCTACTTTAACATATTGCTGCAATTCAGTGGTTCAAAACAAAACAAATTTATTCATCTTAGGGAAGGGAGAGATCTGGCAAGGGTCTCTGTGGGCTAAAAGCGGGCATCTGCAGGACTGCATTCCTTTCTTTAGGGTCCGGAGAATAATCCATTACTTTGGCTTTTCTAGATTCTAGAGACCACCCATGTTGCTTGGCTAACAGCTGCCTTCCTCTCATTTCGAAGCCAGCAACTATGATCTCTCTGTCCATTCTTCCCTGGGATCCATCTGACTCTAAAACTCAGGATCTCTACATCGCCCCTCACTGCCTGCCATTCTTTGGGCACCTTACTTTGGCCTTGACTTTTAGCTAGAGCTGTTCCAGTGAATGTTTTAACTGCCTCCTGGGGAGGTGCCCCCATTTGTAGTACCTGACAGTTTCCATGGCACTAACACTCCCACAATGGCAAAATCAAGCTGCCACCATGATTTTAACAGGCTTGAAAACACAAACTTCCTGAAGATGTTACCACTGTTCCAGCATACCAATGTATTTAGTCCTGTTATGTATCACCTTGTTCAGCTCCATCCAGCTTGCTGTTGACTGTTGAAAACAGTTTCCACTTATCTTGTTTGCTCTCTTTCCCCAGGGACTGCACAAGCTCACAGTGGATATCATAGTGATGATCCGAGTGTGTAAAATGTTCCACCAAGGCCTCAGGGGATTCTGGAAATACCAGATCATTGAGACTGCTCACAGAAAGCACCCTATCTTCTCCATATGGGATGTAAGCAGCAGGGTTTAGCAGGATTTTCAGGACTTAAGGGGGCCCAATATATATGACCTACTTCCCAGTCCGGGTTCTGAACTAACTGAGAAGACCAAAGATGAAGCAGATGGGAGACCCAAATGCCGCTTTTATTAATGATTAGAATATACTGAGGTGACGAGCGTCATCAAACAAGAGGGTTAACTAATGCTGAAGCCCAGAATTAGACATCTTTACACACACACACACAGTTGCAGACAGTGGCATACCAGGGCAGGTCTCCACTTCAGTATCAGGCCTTTCTGCCCTAAACTCATGGCAGAGGAGGGCAGAGCAGAAGGTGGGCTCAGAGTGAAGGAGAAGAGATGTTCATGGCCAATTTCTCCTTCCAAATTCATGAAGGTGTTTCAGTCACCCCTCAGTGTGGAAGGAGAGGAGCTAGTAGTGTTCATCTACCAAATTACCTCCATGTGAAAAGCAATGCCAGGAGTGGGGAAAAAGCCATTTCCCTTCCAATGGTGATCAAAACCGACAAATCAAGGAATCACAACGTGCGGGGGTTCTGAATACGTAGCACTTTCATCTTCTCCACCTTATTTCCTGTCCCCTAAAAAACTTAAGCAGAAAAGAATATTTTCAGGGTCCTACCTACTCTGGTGACCATGCTTTATAGATTTCTTTAGAAGATGCCAATTTCAAATCTTTTATTCCAACGGTAGATCACAAACCCCTTGTAGCCCCAAAAAGTTGATCACCATTCTGTTAATTTATTCTAGATCATCAAACGTGTCTTCATTGCTGTTCAGGGCTCCATAGGTTGCCAAGCCAATACCTGGACAGTCTCTGCTCATTTTTCTATTGTACCATGAGAGCCTAGATACAACCCTTGCCTCCCGCTCCCCCTGCATCCAGTGATTCTCTCCAGGAAATTTCTCTAAGTAGTTTCTGAAGTAGAGGGGAATGGGGATGGGGATGGAGGAAGGGAAGTTGGTCTTAGATTGGTTTCTGACGGGCCAGAAGGTAATTTAACTGTGTATGGCTGAGTTTAAGATACAGCAAGGAGTAGATTCTGCCTGAGGGCCCAAGGAAAGGAAGATTATGCCATATCTAAAGACACTGAAATTAATATGTTTGAAAGACTCTGTGCTGGCCAAAGTAAACATGCCTGCAGCAGATTCTGCCCTTGGTTGTGCCATGAGGTGGGAAGCGATGGAGTAGAGTTGTTACCTAAGGTTAACTCTCCGGAAGGATATTCTGACTCACGGTGTCATGTGATGAAGAAGCGATGGACCCTGGTGGCCAGGACTCTTTGGTTACCAGACTTGGCCTTGGTGCGCAGGCAGCTGGAAGCTGAAGCCCGGAGTGAGGCTTGCCAGCTGTGGCATGTGAGGCTAGGTCTAATGATATAACCCAGTCAGGGTCGACTTCTGGACACCAGAGCCTCTAGAGGCAGCCTGTACAGGTCAGATGGCCACCAGGCAGAGAGCTGGGTGTCTGTTGTGTAGGGTTGTGGGGAGAGCCACACACCAGTTGTCATCAGAGTATGTGAATGTGGATCTTTCTGAGCACCACTGCTTTCCTTCATTGGCCTTCCTGAGAAGCACACACAATACACAAACTGTACACTGGAAGAGAGGACGGGCATCTGAGCTGGCACTAGGAAAGGACATGACGTACACCTGGAGAGATAATTAGAGGGGTCCTGGTGTGACCCAGGATGGTGGTATGGTGACAGGACCTTGTTTGTCCCTTTCCTTTACCCCTACATATATTTCCCTTCTCCCTGTCCCTTTATGTCCCCTTTCTGCACATCCCCCCTGCATCTGTTAAAGACAGGGCAGATTAGTTCACTTCTAAGACCTCTTAACATCTCCTCCTTCCAGACTTTAGGCAAGGATCTTGAGCAAGTTCTTAACCCCTCAAGTTCCAATGAGGCTTAATAATGCCTCCTTTGTCCTGATGTTGAAATGCAGTAAGATAAGGAAGATTCACCATGTGTGTCTTGTTAGAGGCACATAATAAAGCCTGGCTTCAGCTATTCATTCGCTTCATCCATCTTTTCTTTGCTCTATACTTTCCCATTTGTTGGCTTCCTTTCCCTCTCCCTTTTCTCTCTCCACTCTTCTTCCTCTCCTTCCCCTCCCCACCCCCAGTTCTCTCGGCCATTGTTGTCAATGCTGCTCCCAAGTATGATGCTGGATTTGAGCTTTAGAGCAGAGGTGGACATGAGGGGGCCCGCTGGCAGGAGCTTCTATATCTTCTTGCCTCTCCCAGTGGTCCAGGTTTGCAGGAGGCTTCAAATAGAGAATCGCAGGAGCCGTCTTGCTGATTCTCCTTCCTCTCCCCCATTGCTTGCGTTTTCAGGATAGAAAGCAAGGCTGAATCACATGTGATTCAATGGAGTTCATTGCAGAAGAGGTATGCTTAGCTATCACCTTGCTACTTGGAATTTTCTTTCTGCATCACGGCCTAGAAGAAGTACCATTTTGGGCCTCGGACAGCTGGGTTCTTCCGTGCAGTTCTGCCACCAACCCAACGTGTCAACCTGAGCTAGCTACTCAGTTTCCTCATCTATAAAAAAGCTGATGTCAGTGATGCCCTTCAGTCCTGACATTCTAGCCTGGAGCCCCCTGAACCTACTGCTGCTTTACAGATCAGAAGTGGCAGGTGAGAGCTGTTACACTAGATCCTTGTGCCGACAGCAGAAGGCAAAGCAAAGGCTATGAGAGCTCCACACAGGGGTAATTAAAGAGGGTGATATGGAAATCCCTGGCCTGCACCAGTATCTGGCTCTGCCCCAAACTCTCTGAGAAACTCTGTATACCTGTCCCTTCCCTGGGTGTTGGATGGCCAGTCCTATGTTTGGCTGAGGAATGCCCTATATTTGTGTGAGGCTTTGGACTGTGTAACTTCCTCTTTGAATTTCAATAATCATTGTTATCTTCCTGTCTTCTCCTGGATACCAAATCGTGAGTTTTAAATTAAGCTCTGAAATTAAATTAAATTTTTAAGGTATTTACCTCTTTTGGGGAAGATCCGAAGTTCTTACCAGTGTAGACCTGACTTGACTATAGCCCGGAGTAGCCATATTCGTTTTTCTTCCCAGGAATGGAGGGAGAACAGAGCTTTGTAAGTGGTACCAGGACTGTCTATGCCACCCTGGCCCATGAAGGTGTGGCCTGTTGTCCACCTCTCCTGGGCATGATGTAACTACTCCTGCCCCATTGTGTATGAAGCAGAGCGAAGTTGTTCAAATCTGTTTTTTCAACTTTCCAGACTGGCCGTTGTCTGACAGTGGACATTGACGGTTACCCAACTTTTGCCTTCAGACAGGACGAACTAGGCCCGTCTCTGAGAGCCACAGAACTCTAGAGACAGGTCAGTCATCAGGCATAAAGGAAAATCCATCATACAGGCAAACCTCTCAGCCTCTTGTATGAGTTGTGTCTGATCCTGGCTACAACCCAGAGGTGGAGGGTGGAGACCCATTTAAAAAACCTGACCTTTGAGTGAATGCGAATGGGTACCAGGTTTCTCTTTGGTTTGTCATTGTCATGCTGCAATGGTTCTAAAATCAGTCATGAGGATGTTTGTACAGTGCTGTGAACACAAGAAAAATCATTGAATTGTGTACTTTAAAAGAGGAATCACATGGTATGTGAGTTATATCTCAATCAAACTGATAAACACACACACACACACACAGACAACAGACAACATGCCTCTCAGAAAAGCACTGGCATTGTGACAGAAATCTAAGGTTGCACAGGGGTAGGAGGGTAGGGAATCAGACCACGCGGGGCCCCTTGACTGTGACATGGAGTTAATAATTTATCCTAAGTGGAGTGGACACCCAGTGGGGGTGTTAACCACTCCAGTCCTAGTTCCCTAGCATGTGGAACCACAGGGTGATTGGGAACACTGGCCTGTCCACTAGTCCAGGAGTCCTGGTTCCTGAGGGTTACCTAGCAGTCTCTGTTGGTTCTGTTCATACCTTAGTCTCTTGTAGCATGCCAGAGAATAGGCTGAGGCAGGGGAGGTGTTCCCTCTGCATACAAGTGTCCCACGTTGACTGGGGTTTGTAGATCTGTGAATGGCAGAGGCAGCATGGTCAGTAGTTGGGCATACAGGCCTTGGCCTGTGGCAGGCAGATCCAGGTTATAGTCCTGCCTGAGTGTGTACATCTGTCAAATGGGAATAATAATAGTGCCTTGCTTCTTGGGCTGGGGCAAGGGAGATGCAGGGAGATGATGTGTTTACCATGTGTATGCTAATGCTGGGCACAAAGTAAGCCCTCCTTACATGTCTGCCACTGCTGTACGGGTAGTGGAAAAGCATAAAAGCAGGTGTGTAGGGAGTTGCCTGGCTGGCCCCTGGAAGAAACTGTTGGGTCCTCTGGGTCATTCTCACCCTCTCTGCCCAGAGTCACTTACCTCCAAGGGCCATTCAGATCACAGAGAAGAAGCCTTCCTGGAGGACGGAAGAAGAGATCCTGGCCCTCTGTAACCTGTAGCAGGCTCTGGATAGCTACCACTGTTAGTCAGAGGCCCTGCAGCTGCTGCTGGCCAAAATCATGTGCTTTGAATGGTTGACCCTGGGGCTGGGGCAGGGTGGGCTGGGAAGAGGCTGGCTGAGAAGGCCATGCCAGGTCTGCTGGTCCCTCTGTGGAGCATCAGCTGTGAATGGCCGTGTGTCCTTTCCCTTAGTGCTCATTCCTGCCACTGTAGCAGATTAGCCTAAGGTTTATTTTTGAGTCTGCCCAGGACTATGGAAGCCCTGAATCTGGGGAGGATCTGGACCAATTCTCTCAATTTCAAAATGAGTAAACTCAGTCTCAGAGAGGAAAACCGACTCACCCTATGTCACCCAGATAATCAGCAGCAGAATTGAGATGCGAATCCAAGCCCTAAAAAGCCCTAGGAGGCAGTTACACTACATACAGGTAGGAACCAGAACAATGGTCTGTGAACTTGGATGAGAAAAGCATTTGCATTCTCACTAACTTCTAAGTGAAGTTGGTGGCTCTTGTGTCTAAGGAGTCCTGGCATCACTCTCTAGCTTCAAGATCAGCTGGATTCAGGAGCTCCATGTCATCAGGGCTTAGCATCTGACTGTCACTTTTCATCTCTTGGTACTTGATTCACATTAGGCACCTTCTCAGCAAGGCTCTCTTCTCACAGTGAGAGGTCTGCTTCACCTCTAAATTCCCATCTCTCCAGTTGCAGTCCATTGGAAAGAGAACTTCTTCCCAGTCCTTTGAGTTAGAGCCTTGGGACTAGTTCTTTCTGAACCAAGATGGCTTTGCTGGAATCATCAGTGTGATGTTCTGAGGGTCTGAGAAGAAGAAATGTTGTTTTCCCATAAAGTAAGCGAGGGAGCAGATAGTGGAGAAAGGTGGCCCAGTGTCTGGCACCAAAAACCACAGATTTCTGCTACTGGAGATCTCAGTTCTAGTGCTCACTCAAGGCTGACTTGCTGTGTGCCGTTCAGCAAGCCTTGGGCTCGTTTACCTCATCCCGGAGGTGTAGGTTGAGCTAGATGGTCTCTGTGTTCGTTTCTGGCTCCAGATTTAGAGCCTAGCCTTGAAGGATGCCTGCCATCTTTCATGCACGGTCTCATTACCTGGCTGAGTATGCCTGGCTCCTCCTATCTAGTCACTGCCATCTGGACCATCTCCTTTCTTGTGTTGAGAAAGCCTCTAGAGGTTTGTACCCAATCAAGACCACAGGCCGCGGGGACTTTGAGGCTACCGACTGTTGCCTAATGCTGTCCTCACAGCATGTATCCTCGGATCCCTACCCGCAGGCGGCGTGGGGAGGCCAGGCAGTGCTCTGGAGCTTGGAAGAGGAGATGTTGCTGTGGGCTGGGTCAGGGAGGGCGTTCTGGAGGAAGCAGGACCTGAGCTGAACCTTGAGCTGCTGAAAATTTTGAGCAGGTGAAGAAAGCTGTACCAGGTAGGGTGAGCGGTGTGGATACATTGATGGAACAAAGGAAGGCTGCTTGCCCTGAGCAGACGGTTGGCGGATCCGGTGAATCAGGAAGAAATGGAAGTTGTCAGTGAGGAGGTGAAGGAGGAAGGGGAGGTCCTGCTGAGCTTGGAGGTGAGGGAAACGGCAGTAGTTTGGGAAACATTTCACCTACAAAGGCCACTGGCTTGTCAGTGGAGACAGAAGTGGAGGCTTGCTGGAGACTGACACGCAGACTTTTATGCTCCCCACTGCCTCCTGGGTAAAAGCTGCAGTTAGTCCAGCTTTCCAAGTCTTTTATGATTTGGCCTGGCCAAGTGTCTTCCTCACTGCTCCCCTGACCACCTCCCCATCCCCGTCTTCCTTTCTAATGGAGCTTACTGTTACTCCCTTGAACGTGGCATCCCAGCCACCTCTGTGCCTTTGGAAGTGGTGGTGCCACTGCCTGGGACACTCCCCCACCTCTACACCTGGCTCACTCCAGACCCCAACCTAGAGGCTTCTCGGGCCTTCGCACGCTGAGTTAAATGCCCTTTCTCTGTGCTGTGGGAGTAGCCTATGCTAACATCTCTTAAAGCATTTTTAAACCTTATGTACCTCATATACTTGACCACCATTTCAAGGACAAAATCTGTGACCTTTATTATTGTGCCTGATAGACACGGTTGATGTTTAACTTACTGAATGAAGGAAAGAAATGAAGGAAGTGATATTTGAACCTAGCACACACAATGGATAAACTCTTAGAATTACTGTGTCAAATAATTGATCCATTGTGACTGACTATGCACATTTAAAATATTGATAGATACTGCCAAAAAACGTCTCAAAAAGGTTTATTCAGGTTTATTTCATAATCCAGGCCTACTTACACAGTTTGGATTTATTTCTGTTAACATTACCTTTTTAAAAATTTTGATTGCTTTTTTAAAGTTCCACTGATATACAATCTTTTGCAGGTTTCTCATGAACATTGTGGCTTCGACATTCCCCCGTATTATCAGGTCCTCGCCTCTCATTGCAGTCACTGTCTCTGAGGGCAGTAAGATGCTATAGAGTCACTACTTGTCTTCTCTGTGCTGTACTCCCTTCCCTGTGACATACCTATATCGTGACTGTGAATTACACTGCGTCTTAATCCCCTTCTCCTCCCCTCCCATCCTTCCCAACCCCTTCCCTTCAGCAACCACTAGTCCCTTCTCAGAGTTTATGATTCTGCCGCTATTGTTTTCCTTCAACATTACTTTTAATGATTGATTCTAACACCAGGTATCCATATTAAAAATTCATTCTTTTGAGGTTTAATTTTCATTCCTTAAAAGGGGCACATTTAGTGTGTAGTTCAATGAATTTTGACAAACACACTGTAACCACCATAGTCAAGTTACAGAACATTTCCACTGCCCCAGAAAGTTCCCTGTGCTCCTTCCCACTCAGTCTCTCCCCTTCACCCCCGGCCCTCAGCAACCATCAATCACTAAAGTTATATTTGTCTTTCCTAGGTTTTCATATAATGGAATCATACAGTATGGATTCTTTTGGGTCTCCCTTCTTTCACTCACCATAGTGCTCCCAAGTAGTAGGTTAATTCTTTTTTATTTCTGATCAGTATTGTCTTGGAGATCTTGTTAGTAACTATCATAGAGGGCCTGTTACATGCCTGGTACTCTGCTAAGTAGGGCAAATACTTTAACTGTAATTCTTACAATAGACCTACTAGGGCTCCAAGAGCTTATATGACTCATCTATGGTTCTATGTCTGGTCATCCATTTATCTTTTTATTGCTGCCCCTGTACCCAGTCTTGGTCTGAAAGCCCAGAGAAGTGTGATATGTTAATGGAAATACATGAGCTAGGAATCACATAGGCCTGAGTTGAAACACAAGCTTCATCCCTTTCATGGGTGATTTAAGCTCTGCTGTTCATTTATCGGTTATATCTGCGTATCTTAAGTGAGGCCAGTGATACTCGTCAGGATGTAATGAATGTAAAGGTTCTAGTGCAGGCCTGGCACAAAGGGACAATACACAGAAATCAAGTGTTTTTCTTTTCTGTTTTCTTAATTGTCTCATGCAGCAGACTCGCCATGTGAGTGACTACGGTGTGTGTGTGTGTGTGTGTGTGTGTGTGTGTGTGTGTGTGTGTGTGTGTACCTCCAACTACCACCACCACAACCCTCAATATACGCAAAGACCCACTAGTGTGTTTTCTAACAGACCCTTCTCTTGTGGACAAAATTAAGGTATTTCAGATCAATTTATACCCTGTACAAGACTTAAGCTCTCTAAAACTTCTGCATCTTCAGAAAGCCTGGGAGCAAAAGGGGACCAGCTTCAGCAGGAAGATTAAAACCTCCGAAAATTGTCTTCCAAAGTCCTTGGGCTCAAATGTCAAGTAAGTTTAGCTCTTAGCAAATGGATGGGTCCATTCTCGTTGAAAAGGGGGATGTGACTTACAGGGCAGAATATCCGGAACTCTGGGGAGGGGCTGGATATAGAGGTTGGGATATGTGTGGAAGGCAGCCTAGAGAGGTCCTAGGTTTGGTATCCAAGAGCTGCATTCCGTACCTCTAACTCAAAGGGCCACTTTACGAGGTCAGCTACTTCCTTGCTCATGAACCCACTTGAGGAAGAAGGGGGGCGTGTCTTTTGTCTCTGATAACTCTGTCCATGTGGCACGGGAACTTTGTGTCTCAGAGGCTCTTCAGAGAATTCTACCCGTCTTAGGGGAAGCAGTACATAAGAGTCTGGGCTCTAGAGTCAGTTCAAGCCATGACAGAATCCTGGCGTGGCTGTTTATTTTAGCTTTGTGTCCCTGGGCAGGGGTCTCGACTGCTCCAAGCTTTAGTTTCCTCATCTGTGGATAACAGTATCTTAAGTGTCAGGGGTGTTCCAAGCCAGCAATCATGACAAGTATAGCTGACATTTAGACATTTATGGAGCACTCTGTGCCTGTTACTGGGTTATCTAATTTTAATCATCATTATAACCCTGTGAGGTTAGTACTATTAATATCACCACCATTTTTTAGGCAAGAAAACCAAAGTACAGAGAGTGATTAAGTTACTTGTTTTAGGTCACACAGGTAGAAAGTGGCAGAGCAAGGGTTCAAACCTGAGCAGCTTGTGAGCATCATCCTGTTACTTTGTAAAGTTGTCATGACGGGAACAAGTTGGATGCTTTCCTCAGTAATGAGTATCCCATGACTACTGAGTTCTGTTTTTCTCTGACGGGTATTCTTTCCTCAGGAACCTGTGCTTGAAATTCCAGTTTCAGATGTTCTGATGTAAGTAACAGTCAGAACAGACCCAGTTTATCGCAGTAAAGCAGGAAGGGGAGAGTGACAGGTTAGAACCAAAAGTAAAAAATAAAGGACATGCTGGGAAATGGCCACCCATATATATTTGCTCCAGTCAGCTAGAGAGCATCCGACATCACTCCCAGCAGCCCCGCTCCCACCAACTCCTTGGGCACCATGGGTGGTGCCAGTATGCATCTGGGAAGAAGGAGAACATAACCCTGAGCCAAGCCCCGGCCGCCCCACAATCCTGCGCAATTTCCCACACCCTTGCTAGCAGAGGGGCGCTGGTGCAGCACTTCTGTGTTCAGAATGGGGTCCTCAGTATGGAAATGATTGTGAAATCTGGGCAGTGACACTGAAATCCCTTCCACGTGATCATTAACAACAGCTCCATCCCCAGGGTCCTGTGGTGAACGGTCCCATGACTTTCCTCCCTGACACCCTTTCCCTTCTTTCCCTGCCACACTGCCCCTCTGTGCACCCCATCTCCAGTCATTCTGCCCACGTCCTTGCGGCTGCCAGGGAGTGCTAAAGCTGCCGAGTCACGGTTCCCAGAGCAGGCCCGGCAGCCCACCACTGCCACAGCACCCCCCAGACGTCAGGGTAGGCGGGAAGCGCCTCCCTCTTCTTCCTCAGACCTACCCCTAGTTCTCTCTTTCCTTCTGTCTGCCAGGGAACAGGGCAACACCCCAGGAAGGGCAAGGCACTTGGGGCCTTGGCAGCACACATGTTCTCCCTGCAGGCCTCACTCACATACACTGTCCGGTTCCTAGAATATTAACAGCCTTTTCACGAAAAACCTGGCAGTCTTGAGAGTCTGATGATATATCAGAAATCTGAAAAGACAATGCTGACAAGCAAGAATATTATATCCAGAAAAAAATTCCTTAAAATAAGAAATTAATACATTCCCACATAAACAAACATTGAGAAAATTACACTAGAAATGATCCACAATGTGAGGAGAAATTGAAGTGAAATGAGAATAAACACCAAGGAAAACCAATTTGAAGTATACAGCTTCCAGGTAATACATACAGTGAACATATGAAACTGTGCTACTGTAATATATGCGTAAACCATTTAGTCTAGTAAAGAATTTTAAAAAATGCAAATTCAAACTGATATTGGTAATTCCTCTATAAAAAATAACATCATCAATAATACAGAGGTGAGAGATATAATGGGGACTTTTTATGTCATTTGAAATTAAGTTGGTATCAGTTGAAACAGATTATTATAACTGTCAGATATTTCCTCTGATTGTAATGGAAATCACAGGGAAATATCTAAAGTGTATAATAAGAAATGAGAACAGAATCAATAGTTACCAGTAGAATAAAAATTCAATGAAACACAAGACAATGGAGAAAGGAAGAGAAAGACTAGGGAAGCTACAAGACAAAAAGTAATAAAAAAGCAATACTACTTCTTACATATCTGTTAATTAAATATGTATGTGGAGTAAATGACCTGATTGAAAGACACACAAAGATGTTTAATATTTTCCAACTATATTCTATCTAAAAGAGAATCGTTTTTACCTAAATAAACACTTAGGATAACCATAAAATGAAAATGAGATCCCATGCCAATAGGAACCTGTGAGAGTAGGGCTAACCATATCTACATCAGATAAAATAGATTATACACCAAAACCTTGTTGTCATAAGGAACAAATGGTTAAAATAATATCACATTAAAATTATCATTAACATGTATATAATAAATACTTGTATTAGGTACTATAAGTACATTATATACATAAAGAAAATTGTTTCAAGTAGTCTGAAATTTTTTTTTCTATTGCAGATACATTACAAGATTGGCCCCATACTGTAATAGTGAATACTTTCTATGATTTCCTGGTAACGTATAAACAGAAAGGCCGTTATAACAGCAAATAGATTCCTTTAATTCTTATATGTAAATAAATAAGACTTAAACCATACAGATACATAAATTGTTTTGCTATTTTCCTTTAAATGTTTGGATATATTCCTGCACTTACTGAAAATAATTTGTTCCACACATAGACAACATGAAACATATCGTAACAGAGTATAGATAGCAGAGTGTATGAAATTACACAGTGACTTGTAGATGATTAAGTACATTGTAGATAGTGGCAGTTAAAGACAATTTTACTCACAGAGGTGTATGCTTTAAGTGATAATGTTGATGCAAATTTTAATTCTGCATTTACATTTTTAATACATTGCATTTATTCAGACACCAATGTTTATTCCAAGGACAGGACCATGAGCCCCTTCTGTTCGGATTAAGGCCAGTATTTTATGCAATATACTTCAGCTGGTTTGGGTTTTCCTTGTATTTTCCAATGTAGTCTCTGTCACTTAAGGATATTTTTGCTTCTTCAGATCAGTAGGCTATAAAATAAAGTATCAGGGTTAGTAAAAATGAAATCACGATATTGATTTACAAACCTCCCCTCAAAATACACAAGGCAACTTAACACAGTTTGCCTTGATTTTTACAGGAAACAATAAATTTTTAAAATCTGTAGGCTATTACTAAAATCTGGAAATCCACAAGAAAAATTGCTAAGAATAAAACCTTAAAGCATAATGAACAGAATACAAATACAATTGGGATGTATTCTAGGTAACACTGACACTTTAAAATTATTTTTAAAATTGCAGAGAAAAATTAATTTAGTTATTAACCAATCAACCGTTAAACCATAGGCATTAATACTTAGGTATTAGGAACATTTGGAGTTAGAAACGAGAGAGTGACCTTAGTTGGAAGGAATATTGGGAAAATAAATCTGTAATTTACAAAAATAAAATGAGACATCTACTGAATCTATGAGCAAGGAACTGGAGGGAGGCAAAGAATAAACGTATTTACTTTAAGTATAAAGCAAACAGCTTATAAAGTTAAAATAATAAAAATACAATGTTAATGATACCATTCACAAGATTTATACAGCACTTAAGCACTCGAGCAACTCTTTTAACATGGTAGCATTAGGGTAATTCATTCTGTAATTGGCATTATCATTTTGCAGGAGGAAACTGATATTTAAGTAAAGAAAACTGGACAAGAGTAACAAAAAGAGATGAGATTAACGGGATTGGAATCACAGTTGACTACCTCCAGATTCTATAAAATGAGTCATAAATTTTACACTAAAAAACTATGTGTTCATTAACATTATACAGTAATTATTTAGAATACACAAAAGTGGGAAGTGATTTTCAGTTTATTCAACACAAACACAAACCAGCTGGAAATTATAATTACCACAGGAAAAAAAACATCAAGTGTCTAAACTACAATAATCAAACAAAATAACAAAGTTTTAAAAATATTTCATATTATTTTAAGTAAAATTAATGGAGAACATGCCAGAGAATTGTTATACTACGTGAGAGACACTATATATAATGACTAAATCTAAGAGAAAAGTTAGACTGAAAGGGGGATATGAAAATTAGGTAAAAGGCAAATTGACAGGTAATTGTGAATTATTAAATTAGAAGCACTGCAAATAAAGGCAACTAACTATACTGCACTAAGGAAGTAGAGAGTAGAAGAAAAACAAATTATGGAGGTATACTGTAATAATACAATTTTTATAGAAGATCATTTGTTTTCTTTCCTTTTTACTTCCAGATTTAGGATAGTCGTTGCCTACATTTATAAAAGTAACAAACTAACGATGTAATTACAGTAAAAAAATAAGATGAAAAGTCACTGATGTTAAAAATTGGAAGAAAGAGTGGCTAGGAATTCAATGTGATAACTTCCAAAAAATACACAGAAAAAGTTACAATATTTTGAATACAGAATCATCAAGACCCGGTGATGAAAAGATAACACTGAGAAGGATGAAGGGGCAGAGCTGTGATAGATCAGACTTCAAGGCTTCACCCCTGCCTGGCCCACAAAATGGATAAAAAGAATGGATGTAGGGGAGGAGAAGAGCTGAAGATACCAGCAAAGTAGGCTCTGCTTGTCTGTTCTGAGAAGACCAGACCCCACTTCACTGAACTTTGTAAACTAACAGGGATGGAGACCAGAGAGAGCTGAAGCACTCTAGGATGGTAAGACTCCTGTCACCTGTCATGGATGAGGCATGCTGCATCGCTCCTACTGAGACACAACACAGAGGCGGCAGTTTAAAACAATCTGCTGGTGTTGGAAAGGGTGCAGGAGCACGGCAGGTCTTATGGAGGAAGGGCAGGCATGTCCAGCCCTCCTTCAGCCCAACTGGCCTGATGCTTGCAGCAGCCAGTTCTGAAACTCTGCCTGCTGGCTCTGCCTATGCATTTTGCTGAAAACATACCCACTCAGCATACTCAGTCCAGCAGCAGTCAGACTTTGCAGGAAGCCAGGCAAAGGGCAAACCCACACACAGTGCATCGCAAAAGACATGCCAGCTGTCTCACAACAGTGCAGCAGAGGAGAACCACCACTGCTGGCAGGAAGGAAACCTGTGGGCCTTGCCCACAGCCCACCAACAGTAGTTGGGGCTCAGCTACAACTGGGAATGGGGCACTGGTGAGCAAGGAGTTCTGCACTTTGGGTGCTGCATGACACACACTACATTAAGCCTCTACTGGGAAGACATGGCTGCATAATGGATCTATCTAATACAAAGGAGGAAACACAGAGAGCCAGGTAAAATGAGAAGAGTGAGAGATATATTCCCAAAGGAAGAACAATACCAACAAATGCAAACGAAATAGAGATAAGCAATTCTCCTGATAAAGGACTCAGAGCAATGGTCACTAAAGGTGTTCACTGACTTGAATTATAGAACTCAGAATCTCAGCAAGAACTTCAACAAGAGAGAGAAAATATAAAAAGGAGACACTCAGAGCAGAAGAATTCAATAACCACACGAAAAATACAATATAGGGAATGAACAGTAGGCTAGAGGAGGCAGAGGAATGTAACAGTGAGCTAGAAGACAGGGTGCTGGGAAGGAACTGAGCTGAGGCCCAGAGAGAGTAAATAATTCTAAACATGTGATCATGGTATCAGAAGAGTGCTACCTCTCGAAATGAAATAATATTCACATAATAGGGATCCCGGATGAGGAGAGAGGCAAAGGGATATAAAGTTTATTTGCCAAAAAAACTGGCAAATTATTTCCTTATTTCCCTACCCGGGCAAGGAAACAGACATTCAGGTCCTGGAAGCCCAGAGAGCCCGTAACAAGGACACAAGGAGGTCCACACCAAGACACAAAGTAATTGAAATGGCAAAGATCAAAGACAAACAGAATCTTCAAACCAGCAAGAGAGGGGCAGTTACTTGCAAGGCAAACACTCACCAAAGGCCATCAGCTTTTCCAGAGAAACATTACAGAGCACAAAGGAGTGGCACGAAATATGCACAGTCCTGAAAGGGAAAGATTCTACCACCAAGAACTCTCCACTCAGCTAGGTCATCACTCAGGATCGGGAGAGACACTGCAAGCCTTCCTGATGAACAGAGGTTACAGGAATTCACCACACCCAAAGCAGTCTCACACGATATGTTTCAGGACTTGTTCAGATGGAAATGTTTTTAGGTTTCAATGGTTTTCATTCGTGAAAGCAAACATACAGGAAAGGTAGGGCAGCAATCACTTGTAAAGCAATTATGGTGTTCAGAAGGGAATAGTAGTAAAATCACCCATACACAAAATCAGCCAGGGATACACAAAAGATGTAGATTATGACATCATTCCTACAGTGTGGAGGAGGATGAAGGAAAAATGCCTACGTGTAGACTCACGAAGAATAAGGAGGAACCGATCCAAGCATAAACACTAAAGGAAATCACCAAATCACAAGATCTGGAAAACAACTAGCGAAATGGCAGTAACGAAGTAGTTATCAGTAATTACTTGAAAAGTAAATGGACTAAGCACATCAAACCAAAGACGCACTGTGGCAGAATGAAACAAGACCTATCTATATTTTGCCTACAAAAGACTCACTTCACACCCATAAAAACATAGACCAGAAGTAATGGGATGGGAAAAGATAATTCATGCAACCCATAGAGGGAGAAAACCAGGAGTAGCAGTACTTGTATCAGACAAAATAGACTTTTAAACAAAGAAAGCAGACAAAGTAGGTCACTACATAACGGTGGAAGGCTTCAGTGCAACAAGGGGCTTTAACAATTATAAATGTCTATGTGCCCAACATAAAAGCATCTAAATATATAAAGCAAATACTTACAGGTCTACAGGGAGAAACTGCCAGCAACACAATGAGGTAGGGGACTTTTAACACCGACTAACACCACTGCATAGATCATCCAGACATAAAATCAGTAAGGGAACAGTGCCGCTGTACAATACATCAGACCTGGAGGACTTGACAGTAATATACGGATCGTTCCACCCAAAATTAGCAGAACACACAATCTTCTAAGTTGCACACAGAAGGTTCTCCAGAACAGATCACATATAAGGATGAAAAACATGTCTCAAAAAAATCTAAGATTGACATTCTATCAAGCATAATGTCAGACCACAATGTTATGAAACAAAAAGTCCATTACATGAAAAATAAACTGTGAATAAAACTCAAACATATGGAGGATAAACAACATCTTTATGAATATTCAACTGATCAATGAACAGACCAAAGAGGAAATCAAAGAACAAAGGAAACCAATGAAAATGGAAACAACAGTTCAAAATACGTGGGACTCTGGCAAAAGTTCCAAAAGCAAATACAGTGCTGCGTCAGGAAATGAGAAAAATCTCAAATAAGCAAGTCACAGAAGAACAAACAAGCCCAACACTAGTAGGAGGGACACAATAAAGATCACAACATAAAAAAGGTACAGGGAGCAATGACACCAAGACTTGTATCTTTGAAAAGATGAAAAAACAGAAAAAACCCTCACCAGACATGTCAAGAAAAAACAGTGCACAAACAGGTTGACATATGGATCAGAAATATATAAGATGAGAAATGGGAGGAGAAGTCACAACAGACAAAACAGATGGTTGAAAAGTAAAGGAATACTCAAGGGCAATTTTATGCCAATAAACTGGACCCCCTACAAGAATGGGATAAATTCTCAGAAACATACAATTTTCAAACAAAAGAAACAAAATCTGAACAGACTGGTTACCAAGAATGAAACTGAATGTGTAATCGAAAAGCTCCAAGAACCAAAATCCTGTATCAGAGAGCCTTCCAGGTGAACTCTATCAAACAGTTTAAACAACTTTTTTGTTGTTTCTTCCTTTCTTAAGTGTCACGAAATACAGAAAAGAAAGGAATACTTCCAAACTCATTCTACCAGGTCAACATTAGCCTAATACTAAAACAAAAGATTCTTAAAAAAGGAAAATGTCAGACCTGTAATTCCTGATGAACACAGAAGGAAATATATCAACAAAATATTAGCAATGTGAATTCAAATATATAATCAGAAGGATCACTGATCACAGCCACATAGGGTTTATTCCAGGTATGCAACCATGGCACAATCTTTGTTAATCAATCAAGATGATACACCATATTATCAAGAGGATTAAAATACATATGATCATCTCAGAGGTGCCAAAAAAGCATCTGACAAAATTCTGCATCTGTGCATGATAAACATCCTCAGCCTAATGGTAAGATACAATATACCTAAACAACACAAAGGCTGTATACAACCAACCCACAGCCTCCATCCTATTCAACGGCGAATAGCTGGAGGCTTTTCCTGTCAGATCAGGAACAAGTCAAGAATGCCCACTCTCACCACTTTTATTCAACATAGTACTGCAGATCCCAGTCACAGCAATCAAACGAAACAGAGGTCAGTCATAAAATTGGTGAAGGAGATGAACCATCACTATTTGAAGATTACATGACACCATATAAAGAAAAAACTCTACAAGACTCCAACATAAAATCATGAGAATGCTTGGATTCAGCAAAGCTGCAGGGTACAAAATGAATACACAGAAATCTGTTGCATTCTTATGTACTAACCACACAGTGGCAGAAAGATCAATCAGGAAAACAATTCAATTTACAACTGCCCAGAAAAAGAGTAAAATACTCATGAAAATACCTATCCAAGACAATGAAAGAGCAGGACTTTGGAAGCTCTAAGACACTGATGAAAGAAACCAAGGGCACAAATAAATGGAAATCTCTCCTGTGTTCATGGATAGGAAGAATTAATATTGTTCAAATGGCCATCCTAGTGAAAGCAGTTGATAGATTCAGTGTACTCCCTATCAAAATGCCAATGGTATTTTTTCATGAACTAGAAAACAATCCTAAAATTTACAGGGAAACACAGAAAAAAACAAAAGATCCTGAAGAGCAAAAGCAATCCTGAGAAAGAACACATGGTGTGGGAAGATGGCAGAGAAGGATGGCAAGTTTGTCTTGCTCCCAACACACTAAGGAAGCAAGTAGAGCAACTACAACAATGAAAAAGACCTGAAAACTACAGAACTGACCAACTTCACAGGGTGATGAGGGGAATAACTCACTGGGAAGCAAAAACTGGCAGAGCCACAATCAATCGGGTCTCCAGCCATTCTCCCACTGCAGCTGGAGGAAGAGGGATGGACCCGGGAGGGGATATGCACGCAGGAACTCTGCACACATGGCCCAGGAGATCTGCTGTGGGAGCATGAGTGCACACTGAATAGGGCTGTAATAGGGATGGACACCAGGGACAGGTCGAGAACTGAGGGAGGTTAAAACACCTGTATGCTTATGGAGGACAGGCATGCTTCATAGGTACTGCTGAGAACCAAAAGATTAGCCAGCAGTGGGAAGGTTTGCAGAGGGCCAAGGCTTGGATGTAGCTCTCTCTCTAGGAGAAAGGGTAGGCTGATGACACTTCCCCAGCCCTCCCTCAGCCCGACTGTTCATGTGCTAACTGAGCCCAAACACTACTTCCCCCTCAGCGATGGCCTGGCCCAGAGGTACTTTTCTGTACACCAGCCCACCCTCCTGGCTCAGCAGAGCCAGACTTGCTGCCCAGCAGGGGGAAGGATACTTTCCAGCCTGACACGAAACAGTGATTTTCCCAGCTTTCTAGGCCTATCTTACAAAAGTGGGGAGATAACTCTGAGAGCAAATTCCACATACTCTCTTCTCCTTGAAGGTCAAATATGTGAGCTCTTGTAGCCGTGAGTCCAAACCACACGCTGTGTTGGCCCAGCAGTACCCTATCACTGCAGAGCAGACACAGGGCATCCCCGCCCATAGTGATCTAGCAGAAGCACCACTTAGTGGCTCACAAAGGACTTGCTGAGGTGCACTGGCATCTATGCAAAGTGAGGTACACCACTATGGGCAGAAAGAAAGAAAGCCAGACACACCAATAGCCTGCCAATAACAATGGAGGTCTTCACTGCAAAAGAGAACCAAGTACTGGGATGTAAAGAATCTTGAGATTCCAGGCACTACAGGACACTTGCATAAAGGCATTGCTCCCTAGACCAGGTGGCATAGCAGATCCATCTAACAGAAAGAAACAGAGAACCCATGAAAAAATAAGGAGGCAACAGTGCATGATAAGACACCAGAAAGGGGGCTAAATGACGTGATCAACCATTCTCTAGATAAAGTTTTAAAACTGGCAGTGACAAATTAGATCACTCATCTACAAAAAAGGCACAGAAGATCTCAGGGAGGAGTTAACAGAGATAGAAGAGATGAAAAACTGCCACCCCGAGCTGAAGAAAACAGTAACTAAAATGAAACACATAACAGAGGGAGTGAGTTATATCCTGCTGCCAAGTAGAGGAGATATTCAGTCACATAGAAATTTACTGGGAAAATAAAAAGCTGAGGAACAGAGAGAAAAAGAAACTGTAGAAAGAATAATTAGAGCGCTGTGTGACCAACCCAAACAAAACAATGTTCGTATAATAAGGGTACCGGTAGAGGGAGATACACAGGACAGAAAGTAGCTTAGAGGAAAATAATTATTGAAAACTTCCCCAATCTGTGGGTAGAAGTGGACACTCAGGTCATGGAAGTGCAGAGAGCCCCATACAAAAAGAACCAAGAAGACAAAACTAAGACATATAGTAATTAAAATGACAAAAGATTAAGGATAAGGAATGAATATTGAAAGCCACTGGAGAAAGAAAAAATATTACTTATAAGGAAAACTCAATCAGGGTGTCAGCAGAATTAGCAGAAACCTCCAAGGCCAGAGGGAGCGGCATGAAATATCTGATGTATGAAAACAGAAGTATGTTCAGTCAAGAACCTTCTATCCAGCAAGAACACCATTCACATTTGAAGGAGAGTTTTAAATATTTCCCAGAGAGACAATGGTTGAAGGAATTCAGGAGAATGAAGCTGGCATTACAGGAAATATTAAAGGTACTTGTGCAGATGAAAATGTTCATAGGCCCAGCTTTCACCAGTGATTATATTCATTTATACGTGCGCCATGAAGGCGGTAGACCAATTACGTACCCATAAATGATGAAATTGAAACAAAACTAGTAAAACCAATTATACACATCAATCAAGGGATACACAAAAATGCAGATTATAGCATTTAAAACATTATGTGTGGAAGAGGAAGAAGAATAAGAAAGTACTGTTATACTGTGTTTAAAGAAGTGCAATTACCACCTTAATATGGATTCCTGTATAATTAGGAAACTATGACTCTTACAATAAACACAAACCTAAAGTTTATGAGAGTTACAGGAAGATCTTAAATTGTGACTTCCAATCACAACAGTAAAGAAACCCATCAAATAACAAGCGAAGAGTGTAAGACACAAAGAAAGGAACAGACAGCAGCTACAAAAACAACCAGAAAACAATCAGTAAAATGGCAATATGTACATACCTATTAAAATTTCCCTTAGGTGTAAATGGACTGAATACTCCAATCAAAAGACATAGCATGGCAGAAGGATAAGTAAAAAGTACTGAGACATGTCTATATGAAGCCTACAGGAGACTCAATTCAGCCCCAAGATATATACAGAATGAAAGTGATGGGATGTAAAAACGAATTCCATGTAAATAATAGGGAAAAAGGCAGAAATAGCCATACCATACATCAGACATAATTGATTTCAAAACAAGGAAAGTTAACAACAAAGAGGATATTACATAATGACCATGGGTGAGTCCAACAAGAAGGTGTAACGATTATAAAATCTATGCACACAACACAGGAGCACCTAAATATATGACAAATAAATACCAACAGAATTAAAGGGGGAAATACACTGCAACTCACTCACGTTAACACACCACTGACATTAATAGACAGATCCACCAGATGGAAAATAAATAAGGTAAAGGATCTGAAAAAGACATTTGGTAAGATGAACTAAACACATATCTACAGAACATTCCACAAAATAGCTGCAGAGTTCACAATTTTTCTGAAGGAAATACACAATGTTCTCCAGTAGAGATCACATACTAGGCCACAAAAAGCCTCAATAAACTAGAAAAGTTAAAAATTTTATCAAGCAATTTCCAGGCCACAATGACATGAAACAGGAATTAAATTACACACAGTGAGCAAAAATGCCTAAAATCACACACAGGCTAAACAACATACTTCTATGTGATCAAGGATCAATGACTGAATTAAAACAGAGATCAACCAATACATGGAGACAAAAGAAAAGAACTCAGCAGCTCCAGACCTGTAGGAGGTGGTGAGGCAGTTCTAAGAGGAAAGCACATAGCAATACAGGCATACCTCAAGAAAGAAGAACAATCCCCCATAAAGAATCTAAATGGAACATTAAAGCAACTAGGAAAAGAACAGCAAAAGACAGCCAAAGTTGGTAGTGGTAGAAAGAGGGTCATAATAAAGATCAGGGCAAAACTAAAAATATACAGAATGAAGCAACAGAAACAGAATCAAAGAGCTGGTTGAGAAAATAAAAGAGACCAATCCTTAGCCAGATTTCTCCAGAAAAAAAAGACAGTACATAAATACACAAAAACAGTAAAATAAACAGTCATAATGGACACCACAGAAATGTAAATATTAGAGAATTCTACTTGAGAATATGTGCTAATATATTGGAGAATATAGAAGAAGTGGGCAAATTCCAAGAAGAACACATCCTTGCAAGACGGACCCATGACGAAACGGAAAATCTCAACGGACCATTTAGCAGTAATGAAACTGAATGGTAATCAAAACCTCCCTAGAAACAAAGGTCCAGGCAAGATGGATTCACAGCTGAAAGTCACCAAACATTTAAAACAGAGATAATACCATCCTTCTTAAAGAACTGCAAAAAGTAGAAGAGGAGGGAACACTTCCAAATTCATTCTATGAGACCAGCATCACTCTGTAACACCAAAGCCAGATAAACACACTACAAGAAAGAAACTTGTAGACTGATATCACTTGAGGAACACAGATGCAACAAAACATTGGTGAAACAGATTAAAAAACACAGCCAAAGGACCATCCACCCGACCAAGTGGGATTACTGCAAAATTACAAGGATGGTACAATATCCGTCAATCACCATTACCCAACAGATTAACAAAAAGAATAAAAACCACATGATCATCTCAACAGATGCCCAAAAGCATTTGACAAAATGCAACATCCATTCTTGGTTAAAAATTCTCAACAAATTGGGTACAGAGGGTACACACCTCACCATAATAAAGTCCATATATAACATACCCATGCTTACTATCATCATATTCAACGACAAAAAACTGAAAATTTCCAAGATACGGACCGAGACAAAGATGTCCACACTCGCCACTTTCTCGCCACTTCATGTAGTACTGGAGGCCCCAGTTATGGCAGTCAGACACAACTAAGAGATAAAAGGCATCCAAGTTGGTTAGGAGGAAGTTAAGCCTTCAGTATGATCACATTACATGGTATATATATACACACACACATACTAGTAACTGGATTCAGCAAGGTGGCAGGGTTCAAAATTAATATACGGAAATCTCCTGCATTCCTTTATTCTGACAAGTAATCAAGAGAAAATGAAATCAGGAAAAGATCTGTACTTAGAATGGCTTCCAAAAAAAAAGTCCCTAGGTGTAAACCTAACGAAGGAGGTGAAAGACCTGGGGGCCAAAACTGTTAAGACACGCATGAGAGCAATTAAAAAGACACAAATAAATGAAATATATTCTATGCTCCTGGAGGATAGGAAAAATTAATATTGTCAAAATAACCATCCTGCCCAAAGCTATGGACAGATTCAGAGCAATCCCTATGAAAATACCAATGGCATTCCTCAATCAACTAGAGCAAATAATCCTAAAATTCATAAGGAACCACAAAAAATTCCAAATAGCCAAACCAATCCTGAGAAAAAAAGAAGCTAGCTGTGGGAATTATGCTCCCTAACTTCAAGATCTACTACAAACCAACAATAATCAAAACAATATACTACTGGCACAAGAAAGACAACCATAGATCAATGGACTAGAACAGAGAACTCACATACAATCTCATGCATCTGTGTGTCAATTAATATATGACAAGGAGCCACAAATGTACAATGGGAAAAGACAGCCTCTTCTGGAACTGATGTTGGGAAATCTCGGAAGCTACATGCAAGAGAATGAGAGTGGATTACTGACCACATAGCTAAAAGTAAGCTCAAAATGGAGCAAAGACCTAAATGTAAGACATGAAAAAATAAGACCATTAGAAGAAAACACAGGAAAAATTCTCTTGAACACACGCATGAGCAGTGTTTACCTGGACACATCTCCTGGCCACAGAAAACAGAATAAAAATGAACAGTGGGGCGACAACAAACACAAAAGTTTCGTATAGCATATGACACCTTCAGTAGAAACAGGAAACCTACAGCATGGGGGAATACATTCATGAATGACTTATCTAGAATGGGGTTAATATCCAAAATACATAAAGAACTCCTATGATTCAACACCAGAAAAACTATTAACCCACCTTAAAAAAGAGGACAGGAACAGATGCATTTCCCAAGTAGTCATATAGATGACAAACTGGTACATGAAAAATGCTCCACATCTCTATCATCAGGGAAATGGAAATTAAAAGCACAATGAGATATTACTTCCCAGCCTGAATGGCCAATATCTAAGAGAAGAAACGACAAGCGTTGAGGAGGATGTGGAGAATCAGAAACCCCCCCCACACGGTTGGTGGGAACGTCAGTTGGTGCAACCACTGTGGAAAGCAGTACGGAGGTTCCTCAAAAATCTAATAATAGGAATTCTATAGGGCCCGTCCATTCCACTCCTAGGAATTTACCCACACAAAAGAATATCTCTGATTCAAAAAGACATGGGCACCCTTTTATTTATCATTGCATTACTTAAAATAGCCATCTACGGAAGGAACCATAGATGAGTGGATGAACAAGATATGGTACATAGACATGATGGAATATTATTCAGCCACAAGAGAGAGAGAGAGAAATCCTGCCCTTTGCAACAAGAGGGTATTATGCTCAGTGAAATAAGGCATGAGGAGAAAGACAAGTACCAAATGATTTCACTCATCTGTGGAGCATAAGAACAAACCAAAAACTGAAGGAACAAAACAGCAGCAGGCTCACAGAACCAGACAGGACTAACAGTTTCCAAAGGGAGAGGGACTGGAAGGGAGTGTGGGAAAGGAGGGGTTATGGGAATAAGGCGCATTACGGTTAGCACATGTAATGTAAGGTGGGGCACAGTAAGGCAGCATAGCACAGAGAAGACAAGTAGTGACTCTATAGCGTCTTACTATGCTGAAGGACAGGGACTATAATGGGGAATGCACTGGGGACTTGATAATGGGGGGAATCTAGTAACTAAACTGTTGCTCATTTGACAGTGTATCAATGACACCAAAATAAAAAATAAAAAAATACGAAGTAAATAAAATCTGTGGTTCAGTTTTTAATGTAACTACCACAAATCTGTAAAATAACTGATCAAAATTCTGAAAAATGAAGAGAAAAATTACTAATTCAACAATTACAGCTATAGACGTTAATACCCTATGGACGGATGTGTGTCTGTATATATATATATATATATATGGATGACATATGCAAGATATAAAAGAAATAGAACACTCAGACAAACAATCTGCAAATAAATAAAACATCTGAGCAACGCTAAAATTAACAATTTCTAAATGACATTCCATGGCCAACAGCAGAGTATGCATACTTCTCAAGCACACAAAGAACATTTCACAGGATAGACTCTATCAGTCTTGTTAGTCAGCAAATTTTAAAGTACTGAAATCAAACAATGTGTATGATTTTTATGATACATTTTATCTCAGTTCAATGGTGTTAAAATGGAAAAGGGGCGATAAGGTAAATTCACAAATGTGTTGAAATTAAACAACACAATTCTAGGTAACTGTGTTAAAGAAAAAGTCACAAAGGAAACTCAAAAGCACTTTAATGTGAATGAAAATGAAGATACAACATACTAAAATTTGAGTAATGCAGGTAGCATGCTATTTACAGGAGAGTTGATAGTTGTGAATATAGTTAAAAGAAAGGTCTAAAAACAAATCCGAACTCTGCTCCTGAAGACACAGTGAAAAGATCAATATGAACCTTAACCAAGTGATGAAAGCAACATTTAGCATGGAATTTAAGGCAAAGAGAAATAAGAAAAACAAATGAAAAAAACTCAACGGGCCAAAACATGGATCTTTGGAAAGAGTAACAAAATCAACAAAGCTTTAGCAAAAGTGACCAATAATAAAAGTGAATCTCTCTAATATAGGTGTCACCACAAAGTCCATGTCTTCACATACATAAAATGCAGAAAAGTATAGGTTATTGCACATAACCGTATCAGGCCAAAACTGTTAGACCTTACTATCAGGGAATGTCTACATAAGGCATTGAGTAATCTGCTTTATGAATCATGGAACTAACAATTGTAATCTTCATTCCAAATACCTCTTGTTTTTGCACGAGTTTGCTTCCCTCCATTGCACAGAACTTCCTTGTTTCTTTGGGTAATTTATTCTCAAAAGATTCTATGTAAATCTAAGATACAATCAAAGAAACTCACGTACAACCTAGCTGTAGATTATTAGGTTGACAATTCACTTCCATTTTATAAAAGTTAAGAAATTACTCACTTCCAAGTCAGAAGGCATATTTAAAAGTCTTTGAATCAAACATCGATCAACCACCTCACCATTTCATTCTTTTTCAATCAACAGAAGAGTCCTGTGTATAGTCTTGCTCTGAATGTTCTGATCACACATTATATGTGATTTAAATAATTGGATCTCCATGTCCCTATAAAAAAGGGAACTGTCTAAATAAGTGATAATTTATAACCCCGTAAATTTCAGCTTGTGTTCTGCTATAGGTTGTGCTTTTAAGTAAATGCATAATCCACAGTCAAAACAACATACAATTTGATATTAAACTCATCTGTCCCCAGTTGGCTAAATTTTTCTTTGTTTCTTGATTGTCTAAAATCGATCTAAATAATATCTAAGAGTTAAGTAAAGTTCACTGAAGGACATATATAATTCCAAGAAATAAAGCACTATTTAGAATAGCTTTAAAGCTTTTAAATCTTCCCATTTTAGGTTCCAAAGTACTGTCAATTTAGTATAAAACACATGAAAAGTGATTTTCTTAGAATGGGTCCTAGAAGTAGAATGCTTCATCAAAAAGATATTTTATTAACACTAAGATGAAGGGATAAATTAACTTTTCAATCTAGGATACCATGTGGTCAAATATAATTTTAAAGATATTTAAAATTTTATGACATGAATAAGTACAGATTTTGAAAGTTGTATTTCTCTTGTATATCTTCTTTCAGTAGCACAGATCAAACAGGTGATCATAAGTTGCCTGTAACAATTCTTTTAAAGCAGTCACTGTCATCCTTACCAAATAGAACATAACTCTGGATTCCGAAAAACATAAGTTCTATCTAGGAACAGAAAAATGTTCCTAATCATGATCTGTCAAAAATAAAACAAAGATAAATCATTTATGAAGAAAATATTTTTTATTCAATTATTGACCACCTGTCAAAACCTTATTCTTAAGAAAAGCACCTTACTTCTGGCATTTGTATATATTATTACCAGTTGCAAAATCAAATATGGGCAATAATACATCTCTTTGTCTTGGAAAAGTAACTTTACATTTTTCACTCACTTTCCACACTATTTGTTATAAATTCCACCTTTCAAAATAAATATTCGCAGAGATTTATGAAAGTTTATTCATATAAAGATTGTTTTACACAAAATACTGATATTCAACAGTGCTAATATAGTTTGCCTAACAAATAAATCTTTGAAAATCTATGAGTACAAGATTAGAAGACCGAAAAATGTAAGGAAAAATATACAGTATAGAATTGCAGATAGAATATCAAGAAGAAACATAAATTCACTACTAATGCCAAGACTCTACAAACGTAAGCTCCTATGGCTTGTATTTGAATACAAAACATTTAAAAAGACACTTATTAGGATTTATTATGAAGATATTGATATATGTAAGTTAACTGTAATTTAAACAAACACTAGAATGGTAGTCCTCAAATGTTCCTATCTCAAGTCCCCTTTTACTTTTAAAAACCAGTGGCAAAACCCAGGAACTTGCACTAATTGGGTTATCTCTATGGGCATTTACTTTACTAGAAAATTAACCTGAGTATTCTGTAAATACTACATTGAAGTAATCTTATTTAATAAACTATAATTTAATAAAAAGAATTGTTTAATATATTAAATATAAAATAGTAAAAAAAGATACAAATTTTAAGTTAGAATCAACTCTAGAGATCCAATATAAAGCATGGTGATTACATTTCATACTACTACATTAAATACTTGAAAGTAGCTGAGAGGAGATCCTTCTTGTTTTCACCATTAAAATTAAAGGGTAATTATATGAGGTGATGAATGTGTTAGCTAGCTAATGCCACCATTGTTTTTAGCCATATATAACTGTTATCAAATCATCACATTCTACATGTGATACGTTGAATCTCAAAAAGTATTTAGAGAATTCATACTGTGAAAAGAGAAACAGAGTACTAATACTTTAAACACCCCTATTAAGTTCTACAATATGCCTAAACATCTGGGGGAAACCAAAAGAGATACAAGAGGAAACCAGAATTGTATGGGGGGCTTGTAAGATCCTAGAAAGCAACAGAGAATGGGTAACTCTTCAATTGTGTCTGAGAGAATTAATTAAGAACTTTTCAGGCTGGCCAGTTAAATACTGCATGGAGAAATGATTATAGGTGGTATGCTTATTTCCCCTTAACATAGCATCTTTAGACTGCACAAAAACACCCACAAAGGTAAACTATGTTGTCACAGACTTAATTTTATGGCAAGTTCACATTAGCTGGAAATGTTGTAAATAAATGTAAAAGATTATAAAATGTGTTTGTGCAATCAACATTAGGTGATCATTGTATTCATTAATATTGTTTTTAGAAAAAAATCTATGTATTTTTATTTTTTTGCTTGTAACTGAAAACATTCATGGCACCTGGAATAACTCCCCTGAGGAACTTTGCCCGGTGCATTTGGAAGTGTTATGGGAAAGGGTAGGTATGCAGTCCAGGGAACTCTGGCAGGGAGCAGAGTTGTGGGAGATCAAAGATGTGATGGTGACAGGGTTCACAGTCTTTATGTTGAGCTAAGACAATCACATTTTTACTTGAGTATGAAAACCAGAAAGCTGTGATATGGCAGCCATCAATTGCCAGGAAGGACACACCTAACTGGAAATAAGTGAGCACTGGGCTTAAAAATTCCAGAAACAAACACCTAATGCAACCAAATATGAAAGGCACCTCATTAAAACAAATAATAGTAAAAGAACCACTTTCACATTTTAATTGATTTGGTACTCTCCATTTTGTATTTTCAAATTACAAGCTCCCACTAACTATTTCAAACAATAAATAGTTTAAACCTTAATCAAACTTCAGGCTTTATGTAGGAAACTGAGAAAAAGAACTGTTTTCAATTAATGCCAAACACTGAAGTCACATCATTTTGTATTTACATATTTTTAAATAAATAAAAAATACATAAAATATATTACAAATTGTAGAAGTATATTAATTTTATTAGTCCATATTATTCTAATGCTATACACCAAAACTGTGAAGCACACATATTTCACATCATATTATCAGTAGCAAAGAAAGAGAAATGCCTCCTATGGAATATCTAAAATATTTCCCTAACTCAGCATATTGCCTTTGATGTGGTTCCAACTCCTTTTCTGCACACTCCCTAGCCCCATAAAACCTGATTATAAATCACTAATTTCAGAAACTATTTAATGAGATTCAGTTTTGTAATTTCAAAGTGATGTGGTTATCAATAACCTTACATTTTATGCCTATTTGTTTGGCTGTAATAATGTACACTCAACTATGTCTAAAATTATGTTTTAAGAAAACCCATTTTCCAAATTACAGGTGGACAAATAAACTACAATTTCAATCTTTATAATTCAGAAAAAACTTCTATCATAAAAGCACTTCCGAATATGTTTTTAAATAAATCATGAGTTAACTGCATGTTTTATTTTTCTTAGCTGGAACATTCTCACAAATTTGACAACATACCTGCAACTAAAAACATAATTACTATACTCTACCATTTGCCTGCAATGATTTTGCCAGCATTGATCAATGTTCTTTATGAAAGAGTCACTATCCAAAGAATTCATGAGGTAATGTTAAGAAAAAGTTTACATTCTAAAATTAACACTGTGAAAATGGAAGACATGGCTTCTAAAAGAAAGTATTTGGTAGAATAGGTTAATGCTTACCAGAAGTCCAAACATCTCTAAGTCTTAGCATGTAAAAATATTAAAAAATAGAATTCATTCTATATGTCTAACAATTACTCAAATCCTGCCATTTGTAACAACATGGCTGGAGCTACAGGGTAGTATGATCAGTGAAATAAAAGTCAGGAGAAAGGCAAGTACCAAATGACTTCACTCATTTGTGCAGCATAATAACAAAGCAAAAACTGAAGGAACAGAACAGCAGTAGAATCACAGAACCCAACAATGTACTAACACTTGCCAAAGAGATAGGGACTGGGTATGTGGGTGGGAAGTGGGGGGGGGGAGGCGGATAAGGGGAGCAAAGGGCATTACAATTGGCACACATAACCTGTGGGGTGAGCACATGGAAGATAGTATGGTACAGAGAAGACAAGTAGTGACTCAATGGACTCTTACTAGGCTAATGGACATTGACTGTAACGAGATATAATGGGACTTGATAATGGGAGTTATCTAGTAACCACAATATTGCTCATGTATATTAACGATAGTAAAATAAATACAGAAAACGTTCATTACATTGATCTCATAAAACACCATTAGTTATTCAAAATGGAAATGAAGCAAACTTTGTCTGCCATATGTTGAAACTACAAAATATATATTGTCAAAAATGGACTAAAACCTTTTATGGTGAGCATTACATAATTTATACGGATGATGAATCAGTAGATTGTTCATCCACAACCAATAAAATATTGTGCACAAATGTACATTTCAAAAATATTATTATAAAAGCTAAAATAAAATCAGTAAGCGAAAAGATGGTCTAAAGAAAGGAAAAGAACTTTCAGCATCTGGTTTCGAAAAAGGATACTCCCTGAACTGATGAACTTGTGCCTTGATATGGAGTTCACAAAGCCACATCAGTTGTTTATACAAGTTTGCAGATAAACTGAAGAAGCAAATATTTTCAACAATCTGAAAAATTGTAAACATATTTGCTTAAACAAAAGTTGAAAAAATTAAATACTTTTCTATATTCACTAGAGGTATTGAATACTGAAAACGGAGTTCTTCATACAGATTAAGGAATTAATACAAATGTCAATACATTAATATAACGACAAAATTGTAAATTTCTATTTCCAAATTTGCAATATATGACAAAACCTAAGAAAATATACTTAAGATTTTCCATCCAAATTAATGGTCACAAAACTATCTTAAAAAAAGTAATATCAAGGTATTAAAATTTTTAATAAAAATGTAATCTGAAATTACAGATATTAAACCCATGTCTTGTCTTGTTAGTTCATAATCTGTGGTATAAAACTTCAAAAAGGAAAGAATTAAAGACAAGTTGTACAATAATCATAACCATAAACAATTTTATTAAATGCTGATGAATAATGCAATAACCATTTAGTTTATATTAAAATATACCTCAACTGACTAATGGAGTGATGTCACCAAAACAGGTGACAGAAAATTTCAAAACCCCGTCCCTACACTAAATGACAAGTAGGCTGGCCAAAAAAGGGGCTCTGAATCGGCTATCGCATAGCTCTGAAATCTAACCAAAACTTAAATCAGAGGAACATTTACTGAAGAAAGATGCTGCTACATTTCAGTAATAGATAGATCCTTGTTGTGTTAAAGCACCTACTTAACTTAGTGATAGCAAATCCACTGCTTGCTGGAGACAGTCGAGGAAATACAGACCTTGTTCTCAAGGAATTGTAGATGCATGTTTCCACTCCTGGGCTTGTCTTTGTGTCTCCTTCTTTGGAATCTCCTCAAGAGAGGGAGCTATGAAGGGGACTTTCTCTAAAATTACAGGCAAATATACTACTAGTCTTAGCCATCTGTGGCAAGAGGTAACTAATGGGACAAGAAACATGTGGAATATCCTAGAAAGGATCAGAGGTTGGAAAGTTAAGTGTGAAGAAGTAAGTGTTTTGAACTGCTTCGTGTGTATTCTTAGAACATGTAGGAAGCCACACACATGTCCAAGGCTGGACATATTTTCGGAAAAGACCTGAAGAACCCCTAATTTCACATCAAGCTTACCTTCAGGATATGCCCAACTGGAACGACAGAAGATTAGAGCAGAACAGTAAAGAGCATGGATAAAAATGTGTGAATGCCCCAACACAATTTTTGTTTTGTCTGGCTGTAGGATTGAAGCAAATTTCAGTAAAATGACTGGTTGAGTATAAATTAATTAAAAGGAATGTCAAAAGCCCACACAAAATAAAGAAAATCTGTCTTTAAAGAACGCTTTAGAAAGGTGATTAGAAGGCAAATACTTAGCACACAAACAAAGCAGCATCTTTTTTTCTACCTTGGGGTAAAGACAACATATGGCCCTCAGAGAGGCCACATTACAATACTCAGACCTTCTAGTAGCAAAAAATTATGAGGATGGTCTATTCCAGGAATAAAGAAATGAATAAAAACGATCAATAAAGAAGCAAAGATACTGGCTTGTTACAATAAATTAAATCAACTGTTTCAAATACACGCAAGTGGCTAAAATAAGCTTGGAAACCAAAGAAAACAGGGGTGAATGCTATGCCAAAGGAAAACTTACAGAAAGAAATGTACACCTTTAGAAAGAAACCAAAATTCTGAAAAATATGCAAGACTGAAATAAAAATCTAACAAAGGAAATCAACAGAAATGAACTCACAGAAGGCAGGATCAACAAACATGCAGACAGTTTATTAGAGATTATTTAGTCTAAAAAGTGGAGAGGAAAAAGGATGTATGGAAACAGTAAAAGAGCCTAGGATACAGCACTCAAGACAGCGTGGTTTGGGAATAAGAATAGAAATATAAATTAAAGAAATCAAATTTAGAGCCTAGAAATACAATTTATATCAATGGCTCCATGGATATTTAACAAGTCTGCCAATAACTTTTAAGGGGGAAGAGCAATCTCTTAAATAAATTGATACCCACATACAAAGTTGAACCTTTCCTTATAGCATGTACAAGAATTAAAACACACCAAAGGGGCAAGCTGTAAGATCCAAAATAGTAAAACTCTTAGAAGGAAAGACAGGACAAAATCTCCATGGCCTTGGGTTTGGCAGTAGTTTCTTACGTATAACACTGAAAGCAGAAGCAAAAAAGGAAAAAGAGAGAAACCGTACTAGAGTAAAACTGCAAACTTTTGTGCCCATTAACTGACACAATCAAAAAGTGAAATGGCAACCCACAGAATGGAAAATAACTAGGTGAAAATCAAATTGGTATGGTTCTAATAACCAACATATATACGAAATATATGCATTTCAAAACAGAAAGACAATCCATTTCAAAATCAACAAAGGATTTAAACATTTTCCAAGATATACTACTGACCAATAAGCACTTAAAAATAGCATTCATGAGATAAGCCACTAGAGAAATGTAAACCTCAGTGAACATCACTTCACTTCTAGTAGGGTGGAAATAATTTTTTCAAATGGAGAATACCAAGTGTTGATCAAAAATGAAAAACTAGAGCCTTCATACACTACACCTAAGGAAATATTAAATATTTATAAATTTTATATGGGACATAGTTTGGCAGCTCCTCAAAGTTAAGCACCACCACACAACCTGAAATTCTACTCCACGTTTAATATTCAAATTAACTGAAAACAGACAGGGATACTTGTACAATAATGTTCCCAATAGTACAAGTTACAGTAGTCAGTAAGTGGGAAAAATGTGTCCATTAACTAACAAGTGAATAAATAATATACTGCATATAATAGAGTAGAATATAATTCCAAAGTGAAGTTTTAATGCACATTATCCCTTGGATGAATAATGAAAATATCATACTAAGTCAATGAAAACTAACACAAGAGACAGTATATTCTGTAAGTTTGTTTCATTGAAAATTCAAAACAAGAGACAATATATTTACCATTCTGTTTTATGAAATATTCACAACTAGTAAATCCATAAGGAGAAAAGGCAGACGAATGTTTGCCAAATGCTGGGGTATGGTGGAAGAGGGAGTGGCTGCTTAATAGGGACAGGTTTCAATTTGGGTGAGGAAAATCTTTGGAACTTAATAGAAATGATGGTTGCACAACATCATAAATTGTACTTTTTAGAGTTTTTGTTGCATTAGTTGTGTTCCATGAATAACATCACTTTAAATAATTACATGGAAATAGGACTTGAGAAGTTTCTTAAAAAAATTAGATATTCCAACAGGCACACTTAAACATGCTCATCATAGTCAGCCCTTTGAAAAACTGAAATAAAAAACTTGTAGAGGTATCACTTCACTTTCATAATGATAGTTCTAAACAAAAAAATAAAAATAGCAAGTGTTAGCAAAGGTGTACAGAAAAGAGAACCCTAATACCTTTACTACAGCAATGCAAAATGATGCCACACTGAGGAAAACAATGTGGAATAAAACAAAAAGAGAAGCAGTAAATTCAAAAAGATTGAAATTCTACCAACCAACTTCTCAGACAACAAAGCTATAAAACTAGAAATAAATTATACAAAGAAAGCAAAACACATGGAGACTTAACAACATGCTCCTAAATAATCAGTACATCAATGACCAAATCAAAATAGAGATCAAGCAATATACGGAAACAAGTGACAAAAACAACACAAACAATGAAACAATCATTAAGCTAATGCCTACCAAGGGATGTATGGAAATTAAACTGTGGTACAGCCATATAATAAAAAATCATTCAGCCATGAAAAAGCACAAGTTCAAAAACATATTCCAAGATAGACAAATCTTAAATATATTACACTAACCAAAAAAAATTGACACTAGAAATAACATTATTTAATATTATTCATGTGAAATATACAGAAACAAGTTAATCCTTAAAAGATGAGAAGCGAATTAGTGTTGGTCAGGGACTTAAGGCGTAGTAAATGGGGAGTAACTGTTCAGTGAGGGAAAGGATTTCCCTTTAAGTGATAAAAGCAGAACATGATAGAGAGAGTGCACCCTTTACAGAGCACAGCACTGTAAATGTACTAATTGCTACTAAATTGGTTACGGTCAAATAAATTTTTATCAAATTAATTCTTAATATAAACTTTTGTATGTGGGAGAAAATATTTGGAAATCACATATGTAAAAGTCCAGTGTCCATAGTATAGAAAGAGCTTATTCAATTTAACACAAGATAAACAACTCAATTAAAATGGACAAAGGATAGGAATAAACATTTTTCATGGAGATACACAAAAGGCCAAAAATATCATAAACAGATGCTTCACATCAACAGTCATTCAGAAAATGTAAGTCTGAACAGAAAAACTACAAATTCTCTTATTAAAAACATGGAGAATAAAAGGTGTTGTGGATGGAGAAAACCTGGATCCCCATAAATTGCCTTGTACAGGAAAATAATATGACGCAGCCACTACACAAAAACTACTAGGCAGCTCTCCTAAAACTTAAATATACAATTACAATATAACACAGTACCTCCACTTCTGGCATAAAACCAAAATAAAAGGAAGAATGTGTTCTAACAGAAACATATACAAATATTCATATCACCATTATGCATAAGAACAACCCAAATGCTGGTTAACTAATGAATGTGTAAATAAAATGTGGTAATCATCAATGTATTATTATTTATTCACGAAATAGAATGAAGTACTGAAATACTTTATGACATGAATGAATCTTGAAAATATTATTCTAGACACAAAATGTGAAACTATATGATTCCATTTATATGGAAAATTCAGATTAGGTAAGTCAGTAGATACAGAAAGCTGATTAACAAAAATTAGGGGCTAGATTCAAAAATGAATGGATAGAAATCTTTGGCTGTGCGGTTTCCTACTGAGGTTGTGAAAAGATTTCAGGCTATATAATGCTAGTGGTAACATATTATGAATGCACTGGATGTCAATGAATGTATAACTGAAATGATACTATTTTATGTGTATTTCCCTATAACAGAAAAGGATTAGGCAAGATAAATGCTTCAAAAACTGTATATTCAAAGGAGTACATAAAAATGCTTTAGTATAAAAGGTAAATATGCCACCTTCTGCTTAGAAATGAATAGACACATGTATCTGAGGGAATAATATTCAGATTTTATCTGTAAACTTGAGGCATATAACTGAAACTATTCCACTTACGAAGAAGGAAGAACTAGAAGAGAAAGAATGATTGCTTCAGTTTAGTGCTTACTATCAGACACTATTCCAAATCCTTATGTAAATCACATACCATTTTATCCTTCTAAAATTACACCATAGCATAATAATATACTTTTATTATTAGCACTTTAGAGATAAAAAATCTCAGAATCAGTAAGTTGGTATTACTTGCCTAATGATTTCAATGAGCCTATCAAGTGATTTAATAAGCTGGCTAATAAATGGGAGACTTGTGGAAGCAATACATATCAATATATCAATGTATCAGTATCAATCAAGGAATGTTCTACAGAATGAAAGTATTTATCCAAAAGAATTTACGGTCAGTGTTACAAATTTTACAAGAATGAGAACAAAAAAAAAGTGATGGAGGTAGCAAGTATGTGAAAGCATTACATTGAACCTAAATAAAAGGAAATGAAAAGAAAATCAGAAAACAATGTCTATGGCTTCTGATTTGTAGAGTTCATGTATTACACAGTAAGAGTGAAGGATAATAACAAAAAGAAGCAAATGCAATAGTAACTGCATTATTATAAATGAGTAAATCCAATGAATAAAATTAATCCTGAATAGTATCTCTCAGATTTTACTGTATTAAGGAGCATTTACTTGAGGTCATTACATAGTCACACTGGAGGAAAAAGATGAATACAGTATAAAGAAATTACAAAACAATCAGGCAATTTGATGATTTAATTATCTTGTGATCTTATCCTCCATTAGTTACCTACTTATTAAATTAAATACAAGGCCCTGAATGGCCTTGAAGTCCATTTGTGATTCAGTATATTCCTCTCTGGTTTTAAAAAATAGGCTAGAACACTCTCTGCAGAGCCAGAAATATATGCACAAGAACTTGCTAAACTGTGTGAAAATACTTGAAGAATATACACTGCAGGGTACAACTGCATACAAAGCATAGATGTAATTAAATCTATATAAAAACACAGAGAAGTCAACCCAACAAGAGGATATAAACATTATAAATATACATGCACCCAATACAGGAGGACCAACATATGTGAAGTAAATACTAATATAATTAAAGGAGGAAATAGAATGCAATGCATTTCTATTAGGAGACTTCAACACAACACTCACTCCAAAGGACAGATCCACCACACAGAAAATAAGCAAGGACACAGAGTCACTGAAAAACACACTAGAATAGATAGACCAAATAGACATCAATAGAACTCTACATAAAAAAGCAACAGGATACACATTCTTCTCAAGTGCACATGGAACATTCTCCAGAATAGACCACAAAATAGGCCACAAAAAGAGCATCAGTAAATTCAAAAAGATTGAAATTCTACCAACCAACTTCTCAGAGAACAAAGCTATAAAACTAGAAATAAATTATACAAAGAAAGCAAAACACATGGAGACTTAACAACATGCTCCTAAATAATCAGTACATCAATCACCAAATCAAAATAGAGATCAAGCAATATATGGAAACAAGTGACAAAAACAACACAAACAATGAAACAATCATTAAGCTAATGCCTACCAAGGGATGTATGGAAATTAAACTGTGGTACAGCCATATAATAAAAAATCATTCAGCCATGAAAAGCACAAGTTCAAAAACATATTCCAAGATAGGCAAATCTTAAATACATTACGCTAACCAAAAACAAATTGTCATTAGAAATAACATTATTCAATATTATTCATATGAAATATACAGAACAAGTTAATCCTTAAAAGATGAGAAGCAACTAGTGTGTCAGGGACTTAACGAGTAGTAAATGGGGTGTAACTTTTCAGTGTGGTAAAGGATTTCCCTGAAGTGATAAAAACAGAACTTGATAGAGACAGTGCACACTTTACAGAGCACAGCACTGTAAATGTACTAATTGTTACTAAATTGGTTATGGTCAGATAACTTTTTATCAAATTAATTCTTAATATAAACTTCTGTATGTGGGAGAAAATATTTGGAAATTACATATGTAAAAAGTCCAGTGTCCACAGTATAAAAACAACTTATTCAATTTAACACAAGATAAACAACTCAATAAAAATGGACAAAAGATAGGAATAAACATTTTTCATGGAGATACACAAAAGGCCAAAATATCATGAAGAGATGCTTCATCTCAACCGTCATTCAGAAAATGTAAACCTGAACAGAACCACTACAAATTCTCTTATTAAAAACATGGAGAATAAAAAGTGTTGTGGATGTAGAAAACCTGGATCCCCATAAATTGCCTTGTACAGGAAAATAATATGATGCAGCCACTACACAAAAACTACTAGGCAGTTCTCCTAAAACTTAAATATACAATCACAATATAACACAGTACCTCCACTTCTGGCATAAAACCAAAATAAAAGGAAGAATGTGTTCTAACAGAAACATATACAAATATTCATTATGCATAAGGAACAACCAAAATATTGGCTAACTAATGAATGTGTAAATAAAATGTGGTAATCATCAATGGAGTATTATTTATTCATTAATTAGAATGAAGTACTGAAACATTTTATGACATGAATGAATCTTGAAAATATTATTCCAGACACAAAATGTGACAGACTATATGATTCCATTTATATGGAAAATTCAGATTAGGTAAATCAGTAGATACAGAAAGCTGATTAACTAAAATCGGGGTTAGATTCAAAAATGAATGGACAGAAATCTTTGGCTGTGAGGTTTCCTACTGAGGTCGTGAAAAGATTCAGGCTATATAATGCTAGTGGTAACATATTATGAAAGCACTGGATGTCAATGAATGTAAAACTGAAATGATACTATTTTATGTGTATTTCCCTATAACAGAAAAGGATTAGGCAAGATAAATGCTTCAAAAACTGTATATTCAAAGGAGTACATAAAAATGCTTTAGTATACAAGGTAAATATGCCACCTTCTGCTTAGAAATGAATAGACACATGTATCTGAGGGAATAATATTCAGATTTTATCTGTAAACTTGAGGCATATAACTGAAACTATTCCACTTATGAAGAAGGAAGAACTAGAAGAGAAAGAATGATTGCTTCAGTTTAGTGCTTACTATCAGACACTATTCCAAATCCTTATGTAAATCACATACCATTTTATCCTTCTAAAATTACACCATAGCATAATAATATACTTTTATTATTAGCACTTTAGAGATAAAAAATCTCAGAATCAGTAAGTTGGTATTACTTGCCTAATGATTTCAATGAGCCTATCAAGTGATTTAATAAGCTGGCTAATAAATGGGAGACTTGTGGAAGCAATACATATCAATATATCAATGTATCAGTATCAATCAAGGAATGTTCTACAGAATGAAAGTATTTATCCAAAAGAATTGACGGTCAGTGTTACAAATATTACAAGAATGAGAACAAAAAAAAGTGATGGAGGTAGCAAGTATGTGAAAGCATTACATTGAACCTAAATAAAAGGAAATGAAAAGAAAATCAGAAAACAATGTCTATGGCCTCTGATTTGTAGAGTTCATGTATTACACAGTAAGAGTGAAGGATAATAACAAAAAGAAGCAAATGCAATAGTAACTGCATTATTATAAATGAGTAAATCCAATGAATAAAATTAATCCTGAATAGTATCTCTCAGATTTTACTGTATTAAGGAGCATTTACTTGAGGTCATTACATAGTCACACTGGAGGAAAAAGATGAATACAGTATAAAGAAATTACAAAACAATCAGGCAATTTGATGATTTAATTATCTTGTGATCTTATCCTCCATTAGTTACCTACTTATTAAATTAAATACAAGGCCCTGAATGGCCTTGAAGTCCATTTGTGATTCAGTATATTCCTCTCTGGTTTTAAAAAATAGGCTAGAACACTCTCTGCAGAGCCAGAAATATATGCACAAGAACTTGCTAAACTGTGTGAAAATACTTGAAGAATATACACTGCAGGGTACAACTGCATACAAAGCATAGATGTAATTAAATCTATATAAAAACACAGAGAAGTCAACCCAACAAGAGGATATAAACATTATAAATATACATGCACCCAATACAGGAGGACCAACATATGTGAAGCAAATACTAATATAATTAAAGGAGGAAACAGAATGCAATGCATTTATATTAGGAGACTTCAACACAACACTCACTCCAAAGGACAGATCCACCACACAGAAAATAAGCAAGGACACAGAGGCACTGAAAAACACACTAGAACAGATAGACCAAATAGACATCTATAGAACTCTACATATAAAAGCAACAGGATACACATTCTTCTCAAGTGCACATGGAACATTCTCCAGAATAGAGCACAAAATAGGCCACATAAAGAGCATCAGTAAATTCAAAAAGATTGAAATTCTACCAACCAACTTCTCAGACAACAAAGCTATAAAACTAGAAATAAATTATACAAAGAAAGCAAAACACATGGAGACTTAACAACATGCTCCTAAATGATCAATACATCAATGACCAAATCAAAATAGAGATCAAGAAATATATGGAAACAAATGACAAAAACAACACAAAGCCCCAACTTCCATGGGATACAGAGAAAGCAGTTTTAAGAGGAAAGTATATAGCTAGCCAGGCATATTTAAAGAAGGAAGAACAATCACTAATGAATAGACTAAAGCACAATTATCAAAATTAGAAAAAGAACAAATGAGGCCTAAAGTCAGCAGAAGGAGGAACATAATAAAGATCAGAGAAGAAATAAATAAAATTGAGAAGAATAAAATAATAGAAAAAATCAGTGAAACCAAAAGCTGGTTATTTGAGAAGATAAAGAAAATAGATAAGCCCCTAGCCAGACTTATAAAAAGAAAAGGAGAATCTACACACATCAACAGAACCAGAAATGAGGAAGGAAAAATTACAACAGACCCCACATAAATACAAAGAATTATTAGAGAATACTACAAAAACTGTATGATAACAAGCTGGAAAACCTAGAAGAAATGGACAAGTTCCTATAAAAATACAACCTTTCAATACTGACCAAGGAAGAAACAGCAAATCTAAACAGATCAATTACCAGCAAAGAAATTGCCATGGTAATTTAAAAATTTCCCAAGAACAACACCCCCAGTTCAGATGGACTCACTGATAAATTTTATCAGACATATAAAGAAGATATAATACCCATTCTCCTTAAAGTGTGCCAAAAAATAGAAGAGGAAATACTTCCAGACGCTTTCTATAAAGCCAGCATCACCCTAATACAAAAACCAGGCAAAGACCCAATCAAGAAAGAAAATTACATACCAATATCACTGATTAACAAAGATGCAAAAATACTCAACAAAATATTAGCAAACCGAATTCAAAAGTACATCAAGAGGATCATAGACCATGATCAAGTGGAATTCATCTCAGGGATGCAAGGATGGTACAACATTAAGAAATCCATTAACATCATACTCTTCCTCAACAAAAAGGACAAAAATCACGTGATCATCTCCATAGACACTGAAGAAGCATTCGACAAAATTCAACATCCATTCATGATAAAAACTCTCAGCAAAATGGGTATAGAGGGCAGGTACCCGAACATAACAAAGGCCATATAGGATAAGCCCACAGCCAACATCATACTGAAGAGCAAGAAGCTGAAAGCATGTCCTCTAAGATTGGGAACAAGACATGGATGCCCACTCTCCCCACTGTTATTCAAGATAGAACTGGAGGTCCTAGTCACGGCAATTAGACAAAACAAAGAAATACAAGGCATACAGATCGGTAAAGAAGAAGTCAAACTGTCACTATTTGCAGATGACATGATATTTACATAATAAACCCTAAAGACTCTACTCCAAAACTACTAGAACTGGTATCAGAATACAGCAAAGTTGCAGGATACAAAATTAATACACAGAAATCTGAAGCTTTCCTACACACTAACAATGAACTGTAGAAAGAGAAACTAGGAAAACAATTTCATTCACAATCACATCAAAAAAAAAATTACATAACTATTAACCTACCCAAGGAAGTGGAAGATCTATAACCCAAAAACTGTAAGATATTCTTAGGAGAAATTAAAGAGGACACAACCAAATGGAAACTCATCCCATGCTCTTGGCTAGGAAGAATTAATACTGTCGAAATGGCAATCCTGCCTAAAGACATCTACAGATTCAGTGCAATCCCAATCAAAATACCTACAGCATTCTTCAATGAACTAGAGAAAATAGTCTGAAACTTCATATGGAACTACATAAAATGCCAAATAGCCAAGGAAACCCTGAGAAGGAAGAACAAAGCAGGGAGAACTATGCTAAATGGATTCAAGGTCTACTACAAAGTCACAATAATCAAGACAATTTGGTACTGGCACAAGAACAGACCCAGAGACCACTGAAACAGAATAGAGAGCCCAGATATAAACCCAAGCATATGTGGTCAAGTAATACATGATAGAAGGGCCATGGATATACAATGGGGAAATGACAGCATCTTCAACAGCTGCTGTTGGCAAAACTGGACAGCTACACGAAAGACAATGAAACTGGGTCATTGTCTAACCCATACACAAAAGTAAATTCAGAAGGGATCAAAGCCCTGAATGTAAATCATGAAACTGTAAAACTCTTAGAGAAAACACAGGAAAAACTCTCTTGGACATAAACATGTGTGACTTCTTCATGAACGTATCTCTCCGGGCAAGAGAAACAAAAGCAAAAATGAACAAGTGGGACTATATCAAGCTAAAAGCTTCTGTACAGCAAAGGGCACCATCAATAGAATGAAAAGGCATCCTACAGTATGGGAGAATATACTCATAAATGACAGAACTGAAAAAATGGTTGACATCCAAAATATATAAAGAGTTCATGCACCAAAACAACAAAAAAAAGCAAACAGTCCAATTAAAAAATGGGCACAGGAGCTGAACAGACTCTTCTCCAGAGAAGAAATTCAGATGGCCAACAGACACATGAAAAGATGCTCCACATCGTCAGTCATCAGAGAAATGCAGATTAAAACCACAATGAGATATCACCTCACACCAGAAAGGATTGCCACCATCCAAAAGACAAAAAAAAAAAAAAAACAAATGTTGGCAAGGTTGTGGAGAAACGGGAATCCTCCTACACTGCTGGTGGGAATGTAAATTAGTTCAACCATTGTGGAAAGCAGTATGGAGGTTCCTCAAAAAGCTCAAAATAGGAATACCATTTGACCCAGGAATCCCACTTCTAGGAATTTACCCTAAGAATGCAGCAGCCCCATATGAAAAAGACATATGCACCCCTATGTTTATCATAGCACTATTTACAATAGCCAGGAAATGAAAGCAACCTAAGTGTCCATCAGTAAATGAATAGATAAAGATGATGTGGTACATATACACAATGGTATATTATTCAGTCATAAGAAGAAAACAAATCCTATCACTTGCAACAACATGGATTGAGCTGGAGGGTGTTACGCTCAGTGAAGTAAGCCAGGCGGAGAAAGACAAGTACCAAATGATTTCACTCATATGTGGAATATAAGAACAAAGGAAAAACTGAAGGAACAAAATAGCAAAATCACAGAACCTAAGTAAGGACTAATAGTTAGCAAAGGAAAGGAACTGGGGATGGTGGGTGGGAAGAGAGGGTGAAATGGGGGGGAAGAAGAAAGGTTAGCATGATAAGCACATATAATGTAGGGGGTACATGTGGAAGACAGTGCAACACAGAGAAGATAAGTAGTGATTTTACAGCATCTTACTACACTGATGGACAGTGACTAATGGGTATGTGCGGGGGACTTGGTGAAGGGGGGAGTCTAGTAAACATAATGTTCCTCAAGTAATTGTAGATTAATGATGCCAAAATTTTAAAAAGCAGTGAAAAAAGTTTTAATGGATTGCATGACTACAAAGAAAGATTTCATGCATTTTATGCATGATTATAAAAGAGATCAGAGAGATCCAAAACAAATTTTCAATTAGATACAAAAATCCTGCCTCCATTATAATTAATAAATAGTTGTTTTGAAAGTAACACACACCTGGTAGAGTTTTTCCAGGTGGTATTTAATGGAGACATTGTTCTGGATAGCTTGTATAGCCTCCTTTCATTTTTGCCATGTTCCTTCAGTGTACTTTTCCAGCACCAGAGGTTTATCTAGCAAAAAATTTATGAAACAAATGACTTGAAGACAATGTCAACGTCTATAAAATGTGTAATTATTATACAGCTATGATGAACTTATTGAAAACTAGGTCTTCAGACCATTCTGAGGGAAAAATAGTCTCTTCAACAAATGATGCTAGGACCAATATCCACATACAAAGGGTGAAGATAAACAACTACCTCATAGTACTCTTATTAATGCATCTTCACCTTAAATCACTGGCTACATGCACGTTTTCCTCTGTTTTCTATAGTCTTCTAAAAAATTAAAATTTAGTCTTTTTATTACCACGGAAAGACTATTTCTCAGTTAATAATGCAGATCCGTTCACTAAGAAGACAGAATCTGTAAAGGTGTGCCTATCTAGAATGGTTCTTTCAAAACCAAGGTCAATTGTTTTATTTTTTACAAGGAAAGATACATCTGAAGAATAAAGTCATTTCACAAAGGTCACTGTTTACACTGTTTATATTCTGACTAGGATTCAGATATTTAGAGTCCAAAGTCAATGTTTCCAAATATTCTAAACATGATGGCACCTAAAAAATAATTATATTTACACTTTAAAATATAAAATAATAGGGAGCCAAACTGAAATCATTAAATATGATTACATTACTTTAAAGTTTTTTATTACCAACTTCTTGACAGAACCAGTGCCAGACTTGGTCCTGGAAAAAGTGGACAGAGTCTTAGGGGGTTTCAGTCAAGGCATCTTTGTGGGGCCACAAGGCATTCTCTGTGCAGCCACAGAGAAAATGATCAAATTTCTGTTTTTAAATTGCTCTTCTTCCACAGAGGTAGGAGCACATGAAGAAATGGTGAGTCTTCATCTGTCATTTTTACTAAACCCTATGAAATCCAAGAAAATCCCATTCCTAACTTTGTCAACTACAAGAATTAAGTTCAGATAAAGAGGAGGAAGATGAAATGCAAATTAAAGCCACAATGAGATATCACCTCATACCAGTTAGGATGGTCAACATCGAAAAGACAAACACCACCAAATGTTGGTGAGGATGTGGAGAAAGGGGAACCCTCCTACACTGCTGGTGGGAATGTAAACTAGTTCAATCATTGTGGAAAACAGTATGGCAGTTCCTCAAAAAACTCAAAATAGAAACACCATTTGACCCAGGAATTCCACTCTTAGGAATTTACCCTAAGAATTCAGGAGCCCAGATTGAAAAATCCATAGGCACCCCTATGTTTATTGCAGCAACATTTACAATAGCAAGGTAAGTGTCCCTCAGTAGATGACTGGATGAGGAAGATGTGGTACATATACACAATGGAATATCATTCAGCCAGAAGAAGAAAAAAAATCCTACCATTTGCAACAACATAGATGTAGCTAGAGAGTATTATGCTCAGTGAAATAAGCCAGGGGAGAAAGACAAGGATACGATGATTTCACTCATCTGTGGAGTACAAGAACAAAGAAAACATTGAAGGAACAAAACAGCAGCAGACTCACAGGACCCAAGAATAGACTGACAGTTATCAAAGAGAAAGGAACTACGGTGGATGGGTGGGAAAGGAAGGATAAGGGGGACAAGGGGCATTAAAATTAGCACACACAATGTAGTGGAGAGTCATGGGAAAGGCAGTATAAACAAAGACATATAATGATTCTATAGCATCTTACTATGCTGATCGACAGTGACTATAATGGGGTTTGTGGTGGGGACGTGATAATATGGGGAGTCTACTAAACATACTGTTTAAGTAACTGTACATTAACAATACCGAAATAAAGATAAATAAACACATTAATTAATTAAAATAAGAGGATGGCAAGAAGCCAAAAGATGAGCAAGAAAAGCATCCAATGCTGCTCCCTTCCCTTGATCGTATGTTTTATGTCTTATTCCTTTAATCCTGGAAGGGGATGTGAGAAAAATAATAAAATAAAATATAAATAAAAATAAAAATACTATCTCTAATATTCAGATTAGAGATAGTATTCAGATTCAGAACACAGCCCTAGTGGCTACATAAGGAGGATAAAATATTCTGAAAACCCAAAGACATGTGACGTTTTCAAACTAAAAACATAAGAAGGAAGGTATCAAGAGCTAGGGAAAAAGCCTATGAAAACTGAAGCAAGAATTGAATCTCAGTAACAGCAGGGTGAAAAACACAAAAATGATTTCGAAAAATGTTCGAAATGATTTCGAAAGTGTTTTTAATCATAATGTGAAGAGAGAGGAGATGGTAAGAAAACACTAAACAACATAAAACAAGAGGAAGTAAAGCAAAGTAATACTCATGGAGTGAAATAGCATCATTTAACCATCATAAAAGAATACAAGGATTAAAAATGTCTGGTTGAAGGACGGAGGAGGCAACAGTAGAGAGAATCAAATGTACAGGATCACATGGACTTAAAGCAACTTAAAGGCCTCCATGAAGAAACAGAAAATACCAGAGACGAAGATAATGAGAAGAGAAAAGGCTCAGAAGGAATAAAAATGTAAATAATGGCAACACAGGAAAAAGAGAAAAATGGCACAAAATGAACCTCCACAGTCCAAAGCAAGTCACAGGGATTCCAAAGGAGGATAAAAAGGGACAGACTCCATAGCAAGGAGAGATGGGGAGAAAAGAGGACAGGACCAGTACACAAAGTCTGACAGTCACAGAAACACAGCGCCAAAGTACTTCTATCCTTTGAGAACTCGAATGACAAGGGGGCAAGTGTGAAGAAAAGTCTGCAATTGGGGAGGACAAGTTCATAGAGATTTTTTTAACCACATTTAAGAGAAAGAAACAGACAGATAGTGGGACATAGAAACGCCAAGAGGAGAGGAGAGGAGACAGAAAAATAAGCACACAGGAAGTGCAAAAAACAGATCCAAAAATTCAGAGATTCAAAGCAGATGAGCAGAGAAGAAGACGTAGAAAACGAAAAGGTTATAAACAAGAGAGAAACTGTGATGCAGAGATCGGAAGGAAAAATATTGAGAGAAGAAACATCTGTGAAAGAAAAGTCCATTTGAGCAGGAAAATCCAAGTACCGGGGGGGTTACACGAGTCGCAGAGAGAGTCATCTCAGATAAAATGAAGCAAGAAACAGACGGAAAGCCACAGTAAGGAGAGAGCCTGACGAACCCATAAGCTCGTACAGGACGGAGGGAAACGTCACTGGTGAGCCCAAACCAAGGACGGCCGAAACAGGGACAAGCAGGGAGGAACCTGACCCTTCACGCACTAGCAGCAGCCACAAAACCAACACGAGAATCCCGTGCCCTAGGGGAGCTCACGGTGAGAACACTTCACCCTTGAGATGACGGCTGAGGGGCTAGCAGTAAGCTGGAGTCTTAGCTCTTGGGCCACGCACCCTCGGAGGCCACGTTCACTACACCGCAGGACCACGATCGGTAGTCTCGCGAAGTTGATCTCACGATCATTGGTTTCACTAACGCTGTTCTCACGAGCCCGGGCTCACAAAGTGTGGTCTCATATATGGTTTCGGGAATAGAGATCTCGCGAAGTGATCTCGCGAACGGTGATCTCGCGAATATTGGTCTCGCGAGAGGTGGACTCGGGATTCGAGACCTCCTCTGTCTGCTCTGGAGATGACTGCATCAACAGCTACCATTATGACCTTCACTTGGGAACCGTGTTTGTACGCATAGTTCTTCAACTGGAGGGCAGAAAGATGGAACTAGAGCCACGTCGAAAGACTTATGCTTTAGATAAACGAGAAGAAATGGGCTTGATCATTGATATACTGAGTGTATGTAGTTGGTGATTTAAATGGCCTGGGAGTGGAGTTTAGGTGTACCAATTCTCCACCTGGAAACCAAGAGGCAAAGGGAAGGCCAAGCCTCTATACTTGAAATGAACATAAGATCAATGAGACTTTGAATTTAAAAATTACAGGGTTTCTACTCTTTTTTCACTGCCCATTTAGGCCCTTTCTTTTCCCTCTAGTATTCAGATTCCTGCTGTATTTGCCAGAGTTAGAAAGTATTAACTAAAGTCATGCATGTGAAAACAAATCATAAGCCTTAAAGAAGTAAATGAATGCATATTGTCTTAATACGTGACTCTCCCATTGAAGGGCACATCCAAGGTGTCACTACGTAATGAATATAGTTTGAAGGAATTGTCAGAAACAGCAAACTTTCTGAACGTAAGTGGCTCAGAGGAGGCTCAGAAGCCAGTGTCCCCTCCTGGAAAAGCAAGTACCTCTGGATATCACTCATGACAAAAAATTTGTAAGAAGAAAAATTTTAGTCCCTCTCAGTCCTATAGAAAGTGATGAATATGGTGAAGGCATGTGGTTTGAACTTGGATAGGCCTGGGCTTAAGCTGAGCTAACCTGAGGCCTGAAATTAGCACCAGGGACTTGGGAAAATCTTATACGTTCTCTGGGTTCCTGAATTTCAGTTTGTACAGTGAAGATAAGGCTACGTAGCTCATGTATTTTTTGGAAACACTAATTTCAAAATAAAATATTTGGCCTGTGCAAGTATCCAATCCATCTGTGATAACAGACCATACTTTCTTGGTATTGTATGCCCAGACCTTTGTTTAATGCCTTACCATGTTACATGCCCTCAACAAATATTCTCTGAATGAATAAATGTTTAAACAAACCATTTTCTAAGTACAAACTTTGGGAATTTTTACCTGATAATGAGAATAACTTAAATTCAATTAAACATCCATAGTCAGTGTTGAATCCTAGTCTCGCTGAACCAGTAGTTAATGGCGTGAAAACCAGAGTACGTAGAATAACAAGGAATCATTTTATGGCAAGATAATTCATTTTCTGAACAAAAGGAATTAACATTCCAGACCTCACCAACCTCACTTACCTACTCTTCTCCAACTGAGAACTTGGGAGAGAGGCAACTGAAGGAAAGATATGTAGCCTGTGAGAAAGAAAGTTCTGTGCATCCCAAGAGGTCAGCGAGCCCCAGGATGACAACAACCTCTGTAAGTGACCCTTTTGGCCCATTCAGAGAAGGCTGTTGTGTCTTGGTACAGTAATTTCATCTCATTCTTTAGTCCCCACATTATTCCCTTCTTCTAATGACTTGGAATATAGGACTGAAGCTAAATGGTGTGAGTGCCAGCACTCTTTCTGAACTCTATGTCCAAGAACGTGCACTATGCTTTTCTTAACAAATGTTGCTCTCACCTCCAGATTGTGAGAGGTGTCAGAACATCATTGACAGTTGTGCTCCTCATGGGCCTGCTATATTTGCAAAGGACACTGCAGTTGACAAGGGAAACCCCAGCTGGTCAGCAACCACTCTTCCCACTTGGCTGAAAATCAGACCATTGAGCATTCCTGAGGCTGGGCTTGGAGTGTGGAAGGAAACATCTGATCTGCCATTGGGTCTGCACTTTGGCCCCTGTGAGGGCAATATCACAGGAGAAGAAGAGGAATTTTATGTTGTGGTTTCTTCCCTTTTGCCTGCTGTAATTTTAGATATGTAAACTGGGCCAGGGATGATGATGAGCAGAACATTTTATTTTTTTTTATTTTCTAATAAGACTAAATTTATTCAATACTCTAGTAAAAGTTTTTATTATAAGTATCCAACAGTATAAAAGTACAAAACAGATTTGTAGATTTCTAATATATTAATACAAACTACATGACTGCATACAGTACATCCTAGAGAAAGAGAGAGGTAGAAGGGGAAAAAGAAGACTGGTTGAGGTCTAGTAATAAATAAATAAATACAGAAGTAGAGATGATCCATATTATAATATATTCTACCACCAATAGTGCAGCCAAAATGTACAAAAAATTTTTAAATGTTTTCAAATGAACTCAGGAGCAAGATGGTAATAACTGGGACTTGGAATACACCTCAAAGGCTGTCGGGCAGCCAACAGCAGGTAGTCCTGAATGGTAAGAAGCCTCTATCTCTTCCCCTGTTCTCTTGATTCCTACACCCCTCTTGTGGATTGGTGGATCCTGACCTTCTACATGCCAGAACATGGATGGAGATAACACAGTCAGCTCTGTGTACTGAGTGGACTTTGCATCAACATGGAGCTCCCAGGTAAATATCAGAGGGTAGCTGGGAGCATGGAAGTACCGACATAGACTAGTGGCTCCTCCCATGCAGGGCCCTTGCTCTGAGGGGGCAAATTGATTCAGATATGTAGACGATGGCTGAGGAACATGTCACATTCACTGGGTGGCTGATTCCATGCAGATGAAAGCACATTGATAACGGTACAGTATAACACTTCTTCTGTTATGTTCCCCAGCAAAAAATCCTTTAACTTGTCTTTATGTAATTCAGATCACCACAGGGAGAAACTCCTATGAGGACATGGATGGAAAGGATGAATCTTGGGCCAACTGGGTGAGGTAAGGCAAAGTTCTATGAGTTTCGGAGAGGACACCTGACTCTCACAATGTCCTACTCCTTTCCTTCTCATCATGCCTCCCTCAGTTGTCTCCCTCAAGCCTCTGTTTCACCTTTCTCCCATACAGTGTTTTTTTTTATTACAAGAGATATTTAGAAAAAAACAAGAAATGAAAAGATAGTGTGTCTCCTCAAATATAAATCTCTCTGGCTAGACAGAATTTCATCTCTGGAAGAAACGTTGAGGAGCCTAGATTCACATGCTTTAACTTATCTAACCAACATTTATTAGGCATTTACTATGTTCCAGTCCTGACAAGGGAATTCTTTAACTAAACACATTATAATCCATGTTCTTATAGAGGATTTATTGCAGACAAGCACATTAAAACCGTGATTTCATGATGATTTAACTAATATTTTCCTATTTTTTTCAAGAAGTACACAATTCCCAGATAAATTAAAACAAGGGAGGGCAACAAATCTTCTTAGCTTCACTTCTAATTAGAACTGGGTTCTGAAGCCTGCGTACAAATAAGCTGCAGTATGTCCGTGAACCTCTGGGTTTGATGACCCAGCCCCTTCCCTTAACAGGGGGATACAGAATGTGAATGAACCATTATTGTCCTGTGCTATTATGCTAAGGAAAAAGGTCTTCCATTTTCTGTAGAAACCCGGGGGAAGCAAGTAAATGGTACCTTAAATAAAGGGCAGAGAGATTGGACAAAGGCATATCAAAACAGGATATGAGTTAGGATGATATGTGCTAATCTAGAAGCAGAGCCCGTAATCAAGCCCAAAGTTCTGTGTTACAAAACAGACTTAACTAAGAGAAGCTAAACATCAGTGGATTTTATGGCAAACTGAGATAGAGATTATGTCTGAAATCAGGCTTTAGAAAATAATTAGGAAAAGGAGGAAAGCATTCTAGGCAGGATGAGCACAGTAAGAAAGACATGGCAATAATAATTCACATGATATTGTGAAGGAGACTTAGGCATGTAGAGAAGATTCCCCAGGAACAGTAAGGGGAGGTGGCAGCAGCATCAAAGCCAGCCATAAACATCAGGCATGGAGCTGAATGTGGGTATGATAAGTAGCTGGAATTTTATGCCTGTGGTTTTCTTCCCTTTGCCCTGCTGTAATTTTAGGTATGTAAACTCCCAGTAACAAAGAAGAGCAGAACCTTGTGGCCTTTCAGTATCACAGTCAAATCTTCTACAGAATCTGCCAAGTCATCAGGCCAGGCTATGAACTGCTGGTCTGGTATGGAGATGAGTATGGCCAGTAGCTGGGCATCAAGTGGGGAAGCAAGTGGAAGGGAGAGCTCACAGCAGGGAAAGGTGAGCACCACTGTTCCTTAAACTGGAAAGAAATGAAAGGATTCTTGGGAATTTCATAGTCCAACTCTTACAAAGAGTAAAATCCAGGATAAAGTCAGTAAAATTGCAATTCAACACTAGAACAGATGGACTAATAAACATCTACAGAACTCGATTCCCACAAGCAGTAGGATACACATTCTTCTCAAGTGCACAATGGAACATTTATATCCTGTTTCCAGAATACACCACATACTAGGTCACAAAGAGAGTCTCACTAAATTCAAAAAGATTTAAATTCTACAAACCAAATTCTCAGGCCACAAAGGTATAAAACTAGAAACAAATTGTACAAGAAAACAAAAAGGCTCACAAATGCATGGAGGCTTAACAACATGCTCCTAAATAATCAATGGATCAATGACCAAATTAAAAAAGAGATCAAGCAATATGTGGCAACAAATGACAACAACAGCACAAAACCCCAACTTTTGTGGGACACAGCGAAGGCAGTTCTAAGAGGAATGTATCTAGCCATCCAGGCTGATTAAAAGAAGGAAGAGCAATCCCAAATAGTCTAAAGTCACAGTCGTTGAAATTGGAAAAAGAAGAACAAATGGGGTCCAAAGTCTGCAGAAAGAGTGATGTAATAAAGATCAGAGAAGAAATAAATAAAATTGAGAAGAATAAAACAACAGAAAAAAGTCAGTGAAACCAAGAGCTGGTTCTTTGAGAAAATAAACAAAATTGATAAACCCCTAGCCAGACTGATTAAGAGAAAAAGAGAATCTACACACATCAACAGAATCAGAAACTAGAAAGGAAAAATCACGATGGACCCTACAGTAATACAAAGAATCATTAGAGAATACTGTGAGAATCTATATGCTAAGAAGCTGGAAAATCTAGAAGAAATGGACAACTTCCTAGAAAAATACAACCTTCCAAATCTGAACAAGGAAGGAACAGAAAATCTAGACAGACCAATTATTTGTTATTTATAGGGATTAGAAAGTGTTTTTTAAAAATGTAAGTAATAATGAGGGAAATTCCTTCTGACCTTTTCATGAAAGTCAAGATAATTTAGAAAAAGGCTTGCATTAATTCCACATCCCTCAGTTTGGAGTTCCAAAAATTGTGGTGTAAATTTTCTTTCTTTCAGAGATCAAACCATACTAATCTTCAGAATTGGTCATAGATACTTTCTGAGTACTGTAGGTATTGCTGAAATACAAATACATGAGCTGGTTTAAACAGGGAAATCTACTCATTGCAACTACATTCCTGAGGTTAAATATATTCTGGGGAAATGCCAAGATTTTGACTGGGTTTGGGAATGAATCAGAAATGAAATTACTATAGAGGGACTTTTCTTCATTGCTTTGTCTGAGGTAGAGTTACCTATTTTGAGGCAGAAAATCTGGATTTGAACCTGGTTCTACCACTTGCTGTTGGTTAGATCTGAGAAAAGACACTTCATGCTCCCTGAGCCTGAAATTCCTCATTAATAGAGTGGAGACAAGTTCTTCTTTGCAGAGACTTGAGAAAGGTTAAATGACCTAAACTACATTAATATCCTCTCAATATGAGAAAATGATACATAAATGAAAGTTATTGGTAATCTTCACGAACTCTCTCTGGTCTATTTGCCATGGCATGGAGAGAGTGTGTTCTAAAAATAAACGGTACAGAACTCTTGACAAAAGAGCTAAAAAATACATTACAGAATGATAGAATTAACTTTTAACACTCATATACTACAAAATATTTTTATACCTGGGTAATGTCAAATTCTATTTACAATGCCAATCTTGACTTTTTTATTTGACTTTGACTGCTCTGATATTTAGCATAGAAATAATGACTATCTTCAATAAAGTGGTAAGAAATGTTTTATCTACCAGTTTCCATTGCTGAAGAGTCTTGGAAATAATACCAGAGATAAAGTTATGGTTAAAACTGACAACGTGTTCAGTATTACCTTCTGGATCTCACTAGCTTGATGTTCTTGCTGTAATCTTACCTTAAATTTTTCTAGTAAATATCAAAAATATATAAAGAACTCATAAGCCTCAACACACAAAAAATAAATAACCCTATTAAAATGCATAGACATTTCTCCCAAGAATAAATACAGACAGCTAATAGGCACATGAAAAGATGCTCCACATTGCGAATCATCAGGGAAATGCAAATTAAAACCACAATTAGCTATAGCCTGACACCAGTCAGAATGGCCACTATCCACAGACAAGGAACAAGAAAATATACAGGCAAGCATTCGGAGAAATGGGACCCACCTACACTATTGGTAGGAATGTAAATTGGTGCAACTGCTTTGGAAAGCCATACAGAGGTCCCTCAAAAACTAAAAACAAAAATACCATTTGATCCAGTAATTGCAATTCTAGAAATTTTCTGAAGAAAAAAAAAAAACCCCTGCTTTGAAAAGACATAAGCATCCCTATGTTTATCACCAAACTACTTGTAGTAGCCAAGGTATCAAGGAAACCTGAGTGTCCATCAGTAGATGAATGGATGAAGAATATGTGGAACATATTTGCAATGGAATATTATTATTCAGCTATAAAAAGAAAATAAATCCTGACATTTGCAACAACATGGAAGGAACTAGAGGGTATTCTGCTCAGTGAAATAAGCCACGTGGAGAAAGAAAAATACTACATGATTTCACTCATAAAAGCAAAGGAAAGCAGAAGAGCCAAGTAAGCAGTAGACTCACAGACACTGAGAAGTGACTAGAGGTTACCAAGGAAGAGGAGCGGGAGAGGGCAGGGCAGAAGGGTGAGGGGGAATAAAGCGGCACAAATATTTTCAATCACAATATAAGTTGTTCAGGGGATGGAAGTACAGCATGGAGACTACAGAGTCAATGATTTTGTAGCATGTTTCTATGTTGATTGATAGTACCCACACGAGGTGTTGAGGATTTAATAATATGAGTAATTGTTGAAGTACTGTGTTGTACATTTAAAATAGAGGAAAATTGAGGAAAGAATTCTCAGTCACTTACCATCTCATACCAGCTTTTGGTGGTTTTAGTTCAACCCGGTTTTGACCTTGAGCATATTCTTGATGCTATTCGTCTGTATACCACTAGTGGTAATGTTTTGTGTGGAATTTCTTCTTTGATATTTAAACATGAAACATATTTGTTTTTTAGATCAAAAAGAGCTTTTGTGGGATGTTAGGCTGTGCATTTTATATATTCTGTTAATCTGCAGGTTGATTGGAGAGTTTTTCATGTTAAAAATGACTTTGTTATTTAAATTCTCTGTCCCTGAAACAGTAATAGATTTTCTTCTACTTACACTTTATTTGCTTTATCAATGTACTTTGTATTTTTAATGGCCTCATAAAGCTATGTGGTGTTATTCTCTGTCTTGAAGTGCATCCCTTAGTATTTCTTTTCTTTTTTCCATTAGCATATCTTGCATGACAAATTGCATTGATGTCTCCTTTAGCTTTTTTTATTTTATGTTGCTTAGAATGCATTAAATACTCCTTTGTATTTGAAGGACCTTTGGCTGGTTACTATTTTCTTGGTTGGCATTTTTCCTCCTCATCTTTAATATACTATCTTATTCTGGCCTGTACTGATTTTTGCAATCCACTGACTGGCTTATGCATTGCCCCGATTTATGAGACGACTAACTGTTCTCCCACCGCTTTCTGGTTCCTTTTGCATTTAACTTCGGATGGGTGAATGGTGTTTGCCTTTGTCTGGCGCTCTGTGTGCATTGTGTTTGGAGTTCCTTGATAGTCTGCAGTCCGTACATCCACATACCGTGTCAGATTGGCAAAGCTTTCAGCCATTCTTTCTTGACACGAAGTTTACGGACATTTACCTCTTCTTTGGAATTTCGGTCACGCAGTAGTTTGGTTGTACAGTGCACCACCCCGTAAGCCCCTCTCACTATTTGACCTTTACTCTTTTTCCTTATTTTCTGCCACCCAATGATGTGAAATAAGCTGTTTTCAAGTTGGCTGATTCCCTCTCTGCCCAATCAACTTTTATGGTAAGCGCTCCAAATGAAAGCTCACCAACACTTTTGAGCTCCAGAATTTATTTGGTCAGTTTCCCTCTCGCTCCACCACTCTCCCTCACTTTACGTCTTCCCCTCCCCTCCCCTCCTTCCGTCCCCCTCCTCGTCGCCCCTCCCCTTCCCCTACCTCTTCTGCTCCTCTTCTGCCCCCTCCCCTCCTGCTTCCGCTCCTCTTCCTCCCCTTCCCTCCCCTCTTCTCCCGAATCCTTCTCCTCCCCCTCCCTGTCATCCTCCTTCCCATCGCCCTTCCCCTTCCCTTCCCCCTCCCCTGACCTCTTCCACCCCCCATCCCCCTCCCTCTCCCCCACCGCTTCCCCCGCCCCTGCTCCTCCTCCTCCCCCGCCCCCTCCTCTTCCTCCTTCCTTGTCCCTCTTCTTTCTTCTTCCTTTCTTTTTGCTGATATCCTAGTTTCTGTCATGCATTTTTCCCTAATGTCATTCAGTTTCAGAATTCCTTTTCAGTGCTCTCATTATGTCCATGACTTCTACTTAAAGTGCTATTTTAGGACATTAAAACTTTTGTATTTCTAGGGTCAGTTTCTGGAAATTGATTGGGGTATGTGTTATTGTTTCTTGCTGTTTCTTTTTCTTTTTTTTACTGTGTACAGACATTCAAAAACCTTCTTTTCTCTGGCTTCATGATCCCAAGAAACATTCAGTCCTTATAGAAACAAAGAGAACTCTCATGGAGTGAACTTAAAATTATTATATGACAATACCAAGTATATTGTGATATTTTTTAATGGCAAATATGTATGACAGTAAATGGTTCGTAGTAGGATATTTTATGCTGAAAAGCCAGTCTGTATGTAGAGAAAGGATGTTTTGCTTCCTCAGAAGAAAATTTTTCTGGTTTACCAAAGATAAAGTTTAAGTGCCTCAACTTTCTCTAAGTCACCTTCTTAAATGGTAATACAATATGAACAAATTAACATGCCAATATTTGGGTTTCATGTTGCTGTTTAACTGTAAAAGTGGCACATTTGAAAGGATGACCACCTATCAAAAATATGCATGAGAAAATCTGATATTGCTGTGTGGTACCTATCAGAAATGTGATAATCACATGATATCATTGGAAATGAATGAGCCTTCCACTCAACAGCAATTCAGATCATGAGGTGTGAATATGAATAGCTTTTGTCACACAGCCAGCCCAGCTGAAATGTTCCAGTTCACTATGACACAAAATTTCTGTGAATAAGTGCATTAAGGAGGGGCATAAAAACATTTCCCATGTCACTCATTTCCCACATAGTCTGGTAAGGTATGGAGATAGTCATCGTCAGTGCATGATTTCTCCCATTGGGAAAGGTTAGAATGAAGTGAAGCTTTTATTTTCCACTATTGTAGGAGGCTGCACAACACACCCTGTTCTGTCTTGATCCCCATAAAATATCAAGGGGATTTGCATGATTGAATTGTGTGGGGATAACCCGATGGAGTACAGGCTTGTGACAGGCACCACATGTAAATCAACGTCTTGGGGCAGATCCGAGCTTATTGACTCCGGCTTAAAGCCACACAAAAGCCCCTTTGAAAGTGAGTACTTGGTGGCCCTTTCTACCTCTAGAGGACACATGCCTCACAATCTCATTGTGTTCCCTTGTTGGTACCCTTAACTCCTTCGCCACTGGTGCACTCATAGCCCAGAGGACAAACATGATTCCACAATGATGGCAATCATCAGCAGCTGACTTTAATGCATAGATACAAGGCACACGGTTTTGAATACCTTAGATATTTGCCTGAAAGAAGGAAAAAAGGAAGTTCTCAGCAACTAACAGGCCTGGATTTCAGGTCTAAGAGCTGCACAGAATACTAAAACTTCTCCCAGTATCCCCAAGCTGGTAATGTGAGACCATAGCCTCCATCGTTCCAAGGAATTAACAATTAAGAAAAAATTTCTGAGAGCAATCACAAGTTTCCACAGCAAAACATTAGCAGTGCGTCGTAACAGAAAGTGATTGCCTAATCACTGTTATTAAACTTACTGTACTATTGCCGCTTGCAGCTACTAAGGCGGTAACTATTATGTATTGTGGAAAAATACTGTGGAGAGAGGCCTGGCCTTCCCTTCGCCTCTTGTTTTCCAGGTGGAGACTCGATACACCTGAAGCTCCACTCCCAGGCCATTTAAATCGCTAACTACTTACACTCGGGATGTCAACGATCAAAACCATTTCTTCTCGTTTGTCTGCAGCATAAGCGTCTCTCAACGTGGCTCTAGTTCGGTCCCTCCGCCCTCCGGCTGCAGAGCTACGCTTGCAATCGCGGTTGCCCCGTGACGGTCATAATGGTAATTGCGGACGCCGACTTCTCGGGGAGGCAGAGGCGGTGTCGCGCTGCGAGACCGCGAGACCGCAGGGTAGTCACCGTGGCCTCCGAGGGTGCGGAGGTAAGTCCGTCGTGGCCCAAGAGCTAAGACTCCAGCTTACTGCTAGCCCCTCAGCCGTCATCTCAAGGGTGAAGTGTTCTCACCGTGAGCTCCCCTAGGGCACGGGATTCTCGTGTTGGTTTTGTGGCTGCTGCTAGTGCGTGAAGGGTCAGGTTCCTCCCTGCTTGTCCCTGTTTCGGCCGTCCTTGGTTTGGGCTCACCAGTGACGTTTCCCTCCGTCCTGTACGAGCTTATGGGTTCGTCAGGCTCTCTCCTTACTGTGGCTTTCCGTCTGTTTCTTGCTTCATTTTATCGGAGATGACTCTCTCTGCGACTCGTGTAACCGCCCCCCACCCCACCCCGCCCCCCGTACTTGGATTTTCCTGCTCAAATGGACTTTTCTTTCACAGATGTTTCTTCTCTCAATATTTTTCCTTCCGATCTCTGCATCACAGTTCCTCTCTTGTTTATCACCTTTTCGTTTTCAATGTCTTCGTCCCTGCTCATGGGCTTTGAATCTCTGAATTTTTTGAATCTATTTTTTCACTTTCTCTGTGCTTATTTTTCCATCTTCTCTCCTATCTTCTTGCTGTTTTTATATCCCACTATCCCTCTGTTCTTTCTCTTAAAATCGGATACTCTTGGAATATATCTGTATGAACTTGTCCTCCCCAGTTGCAGAGTTTTGTTCACACTTGCCCCCTTATCATTCGAGTTCTCAAAGGATAGAAGTACTTTGGCGCTGTGTTTCTGTGACTGTCAGACTTTGTGTACTGGTCCTGCCCTCTTTTTCTCCCCCATCTCTCTGTCTTACGCAGTCTGTCCCTTGTTTTCCTCCTTTGCAATCCCTGTGATTTCCTTTGTACAGTGGAGCTTCATTTTGTGCCTGTTTCTCGCTCTTTCCTGTGCTGCAATTATTTCCTTTTTTTTTCTCCTTCTGAGCCTTTTCTCTTCTCATTATCTTTGTCTCTGGTATTTTCTGTTTCTTGATGGATGCCTTTAAGTGTCTTTTTGGTTTTCCACTTTACCCTGTAGGTTTGATTCCCTCTAATGTTGCCTCCTCTGTCCTTGAACCTGAGTTTTAAACATTTTATTCTTTTATGGTGGTTTAATTCTGCTGTCTCTCTGCATGAGGAATATTTTGCTTTACTTCCTCTTGTTTCCACTGCTGTTTAGTGTTTGCTTACCATCTCCTCCCTCTTCATGTTATGATTAAAAACACTTTTTAACTAACTTTACTATTTTTCACCGTGCTATAAAGACCCACTTCTTGTTTTCTTATTCTTTTTCCCTTGCTCTTGATTATCTTCCTCCTTTTGTTTTTAATTTTAAAACTTCACACATGTTTTCCTGTCTTCAGAATATTTCCCTCTCCTGATCTAGCCCCTAGGGCTGCCTTGTCCGTTACTCTGAACGTTAGATCTACTTGCTGATGTTTTTCCCCCCATCCCCTCCGACTATTAAAAGAATAAGAGATGGTACATAGCAGTAAGGGTTGGGAGCAGCATTGGATGCCTTTCCTGCTCATCTTTGGGCTCCTTATCCTCCTCCTTTCTTATATTATAGAATTTTGTTTTGTTATTTGGTATGTTTAATGGACAATTACTTAAAGGACATTATCGTTAATAGACTCCCCGTACTATAAATTGCCCTCCACTTCCCCAACTTCAATCACTGTCCATGAGTGTAGTAAGATGCTGTAGAATCATTACTTGTCTTGTCTGTATATACTGCCTTTCCTGTGTCCCCCCACCTACTACATTGTGTGTGTGAATCGTTTTGCCTCTTTCCCCCCTTTATTCCACCCTTCCCACACATCTTCCCCAGTCCCTCTCCCACTGGTAATTCTCAGTCCATTCTTGGGTTCTCTGAGTCTTCTACTGTTTTGCTCCTTCAGTTTTTTCTTTGTTCTTGTACTCCACAGATGTCTGAAATCATTGGATGCTTGTCTTTCTCTTCTTGGCTCATCTCACTGACCATAATACCCTCTAGCTCCATCCATGTTGTTGCCAATGGTGGGATTTGTTTTCATCTTATGGCTGAATAATTCTCCATAGTGTATATGTACCACATCTTCTTTATCCATTCATATACTGATGGACACTTAGGTTGCTTCCATTTCTTGGCTATTGTAAATAGTGCTGTGATAAACATAGGGGTGCCTATGTCTTTTTCAAACCGGTCTTCTTCATTCTTAGGGTAAATTCCTAGGAGTGTAATTCCTGGGTCAAATGATATTCCTATTTTGAGTTTTTGAGGAACCTCCATACTGCTTTCCACAATGGTTGAACTAGTTTACATTCCCACCAGCAGTGTAGGAGGGTTCCCATTTCCACATCCTTGCCAATATTTGTTGTTTGTCTTTGGTATGTTGGCCATCTTAACTGCTGTGAGGTGATATCTCATTGTGGTTTTAATTTGCATTTCATCTTCCTCCTTTTAATGTAAATTTAAGTCTTCTTCTTGACAAATTAGGAATGGGATTTTCTTGGATTTCATATGGCCTTATATGAAAATGGCTGAAGAAGACTCAACATCATCGTCATGTGCTCCTACCTCTGTGGAAGAAGAGCAATTAAAATAAAGAAATTTGATTATTTTCTCAGTGGATACAGATGCCTTGACTGCAACCACTAGGACTCTGTCCGGCTTGTCCAGGACCAAGTCTGGCTCTGACTCTGTCAAGATGTTGTTAAAAAATAAAACTTTAAAGGTAATGTAATAATATTTAATGATTTTAGTTTGTCTCCCTATCACTGCTTTTAAATTTTAAAGTGTAAATGTAATTAGTAGTTTTTGAGGTGCCATGATTTTTAGAAGATTTAGAAACATTGACTTTAGACTCTGATCATCTGAATCCTAGTCAGGATACAAACATAGGGTAAACTGTGACCTTTGGAAAATAACTTAATTCTTCAGATCTTTGTTTCTTTGTAAAAAATAACACAAATGTATTGGGTTTTGACAATGCCATTCTAGATTGACACACCATTACAGATTCTGTCTTCTTAGTGAAATATCTGCATTATTACTGACAAATGGTCTGCCCCTGTTAATATAAAGAGAAAATTTTAGATTTTTACAAGTTTATAGAAAACGGGTAAAATCATGCAACTAGCACAGTGAATTAAGATAAAAGATTGATTAATAAGAGTGCTATGACGTAGTGGTTCATCTTCATTCTTATAAGTTCATCATAGCTGCATGACAATGTTACATTTTATAAACATTGACATTGTCTTCCAAATCATTTGTTTCATGAAATTTTTGCCAGATAAACTCCTGATGCTGGAAAAGCACACTGAAGAAACATGGCAATAATTAAAGGAGGCTATAAAAGATATCCAGCACAACGCGTCCATTAAATAATACTTGGAAGAGCTCTGCCAAGTGTGTATTACTTTGTATACAACTATTTATTAATTATAATGGAGCCAAGATTTATGGAATTAATTGAAAATTTGTTTTGAATCTCGTTGATCTGTTTTATAATCATGCATACTATTCACAGAATCCATCATTGATTATAGTCATGCAATCCATTACATGTTTTTCTCCAAGTTTTTGTATGATTTATTTAGTTACATTTAAGCTTTGTACACAATTGTATTCTTAAGTGTATTTTCTCCTACTAATTTCACTCAGTTTATTATGTTCTTGTGCATTTTTTTCTGGTATTAAAGAGTGTGTTCTAGCCTATTTATTAAAATCAGAGAGGAATATACTGAATCACAAATGAGCTTCAAGTATAATTTAATCATTGAATTGCCTAATTGTTTTGTAATTTCTTTATAGTCCATCTTTTTCCTCCATTCTAACTTTGAAATACCCTCAAGTAAGTGTTCCTTAATACAGTTAAATATGAGAGCTACTATTCAGGAGCAAAGTTATACATTAGATTACCCTTTTATAATAACGCAGTTAGTATTGCATTTGCTTCCTTTTGTTATTATCATTTATCCATTCTGTATAGTATATGAACTCTACAAATCATAAGCCATTAAGATAGTTTTCTGCTTTTCTTTTCATTTCCTCTCTCTTTGTTCAATCTAATGCTTTACACATACTTGCAACCTCGATCACTTTTTCTTTGTTATTATTATTTATTATAAAATTTGTAACACTGACAATCAATTCTTTTGGATAAATACTTTCATTCCATACTACATTCCTTCACTGACACTGATGTATTGATATATTGATATGTGTTCCTTTTACGAGTCTCCCATGTATCAGCCACCCTATTAAATCACTTGATAGGCTTGTTGAAACCATTTGGCAAGTAATTTCAACTTACTGAGTCTGAGATTTTTCATTTCTAAAGTGCTAATAATAAAAGTATATTTTTATGCTATGGTGTAATTTTAGAAGGATAAAATGATATGTGATTTACATAAGGATTTGGAATAGTGTCTGATAGTAAGTGCTAAACTGAAGCAATCATTCTTTCTCTTCTAGTACTTCCTTCTTCATATATGTGGAATAGTTTCAGTTACATGCCTTAAGTTTAAAGATAAAATCAGAATATTATTCCATTAGATCCACGTGTCTATTTATTTCTAAGCAGAAGGTTGCATGTTTACCTTGTATACTGAAGCATTTTTACATACTCCCTTGAATATACAGTTTTTGAAGCATGTATCTTGCCTGATCCTTTTCTGTTGTGGGGAAATGCACATCAAATAGTGTTATTGTAGGTTTACATTCAGTGACATCCAGTGCATTCATAATATACAACCAGTAGTACTATCTAGTTTTAGGGTTCTTTTCATGACGTCACTAGGAAACCTCACCCCCACTAAGGATTTCTCTCCATTGATTTTTGAATCTAGCCCTTGATGTTTGTTAATCACCTTTCCGTATCTATTGATTTACCCAATCTGAATTTTCCATGTAATTGGAATCACTTTTTGTGCATCACTTTTTGTGAATGGCATAATATTTTCAAGATTCATTCATGTTATTAACACTTTTCAGTACTTCATTCCTTTTCATGAATAAATAATATTTCATTGATGATTACCACATTTTATTTACACATTCATTAGTTAATCGATATTTGGGTTGTTCATTATGAATAATGGTGGAGTGAGTATTTGTGTACCTTTCTGTTGGACACCTGCTTTTGTTTATTTGGGCTTATGCCAAAAGTGGAGGTACTGAGTTATGTGATAATACTATATTAAAATTTTTGGAGAACTGCCTAATAGTTTTCTGTAGTGGCTGTGTCATATTATTTTCCTGTACAAGGCAATTTATGAGGATTCAGTTTTTCCCCGTCCACAACATGTTATTTCCCATTTTTTAATTTGAGACTTTGTAGTGGTTCTGTTTAGATTTACATTGTCTGAATGACAATTGTTGTAAAGCGTCTTTCCATGAGCTTCTTGGCCTTTTGTGTATCTCTGTGAAAAGGGTTTATGCCTATCCTTTGTCCGTTTTAATTGATTTGTTTTTCTTGTGTTAAATTGGATAAGTTATTTTTTATACTATGGACAGTGAACTTTTACATATGTGATTTGAAAATATATTCTCCCACATACAAAAGTTTATATTAAAAATTAACATGACAAAAAGTTATCTGAAAATAATCAATTTAGTAAGAATTAGTATATTTACAGTGCTGTGCTTTGTAAAGTGTGCACTGCCTTTATCAAGTTGTTTTTATCACTTAAGGGGAAATCCTTTCCCACACTGAACAGTTACTTCCCATTTACTACTCCTTAAATCCCTGACCAGCACTAACTTGCTTTTCTTCTTTTAAAGAGTAACTTGTTCTGGATATTTCACATGAATAATATTAAATAGTATGTTATTCTTGTGCTCATTTTCTTTCAGTTAGCATTGTTTTTAAGATCTGTCTATGTTAGAATATGTCTTTGAACTTGTGCTTTTTTATGGCTGAAGGGTTTTTTACTAAATGGCTATATCACAGCTTGATTTCTGTGCATCCCTTGATTGGCATTAGCTTAATAAGTTAATTGTTTAATTTACAGAGAAACTTCACATTGTTTTCCTCAGTGTGGCACCATTTTACATTGCTGTAGTAAGGATGTAAAGGTTGTCTTTTCTGTACACGCTTGCTAACACTTTTGGGGTTATGGCTGTAACTATCATAATGACTGTGAAGTGATACCTCCCCATGATTTTGATTTTAATTTCCCAAAGGGCTGATGTTAATGAGCATGTTTACATATCCCTGTTGAAATATCTGTAATTTCTCATAAGAACCGTCTCGTCTTTTTCCTATTTCATTATTTAATGTGATGTTATTCATGTAACACAACTGATGCAACAACAATTCTTAAAGGTGCAATTTATGATGTTGTGCAGCCATCATTTCTGTTAAGTTTCAAACATTTTTCTCTTCCAAACTGAAATCCTGTCTCTATCAAGCAACCACTCCCTCTTCCACCATACCGCAGCATTTAGCCAACATTCACCTGCCTTTTCTCCTTATGGCTTTACCTGTTGTGAACATTTCATAAAACAGAATCATAGATATATCGTCTCTTGTTCTGAATATTCAATGAAACAGAATTATACAATATACTGTCTCTTGTGGTAGTTTTCTTTGACTTAGCATAATGTTTTCAAGATTCATCCTGGTGACAGCATGCATTAAAACTTCGTTGTGGAATTATATTCTACTCTATTATGTGCTGTATTTTATTTATTCACTTGTTATTTAATGAACACAGTTTACCCACTTCCAGCCTACTGTAACTAATACTGTCGTGAGTATTATTGTACACGTATCTCAGTCTGTTTTCAGTTATTTTATGTATTACGCTAGGTGTAGAATGGCGGGTTGGGTGGTGGTGCTTAACTTTAGAGGAGCTGCCAGACTATGTCCCACAAAGGCTGCACTATTTTATATTTCCTTACGTGTAGTATATGAAGGTTCTGTTATTTCTTTTTGGTCAACAATTGGTACTCTCCATTTCAAAAAAATATTTCCACCCTACTAGATGTGAAGTGATGTTCACTGAGGTTTACATTTCTCTAGTGGCTGATTTCATTAATAGTCTTTTTTCTCAGGTGCTTATTGGTCATTTGTATCTCTTGGAAAATATCTGTCTAAATCCTTTGCTGATTTTTAAATGGATTGTCTTTCGGTTTGAAGTACACAAATTCCATATATATGTTGGATATAATAATCTTAACAATGTGAGTTTCACGTGTTTTCCACTCTGTGGGTTGACATTTCACTTTTTGATAGTGTCCGTTGATTGGCACAAGAGTTTTCAGTTTTCCTGGAGTACAGTTTCTCTGTTTTTCCTTTTTTGCCTCTGTTTTCGGTATTATACTTGAACAAATGTGGAAACAAATGGCATGGAGATTTCGCCCTATATTTTCTTCTGAGAGTCTTACAATTTCAGGTATTACAACTTACCCCTTTGCTGTGTTTTCATTTCTGCACATGCTTTATAAAGAAAGGTTCAACTCTGCGTGTGGGTATCAATTTGTTTAAGAGTTTGTTCTTCCCCCTTAAACAGTATTGTCCGACTTGTTAAATATCCGTGGAGCCATAGATGTAAATTGTATTTCTAGGCTCTCAATTTGATTTTATTAGTTTATATTTCTATTCTTATTCCCAAACCATGCTGTCTTGAGTGCTGTACTGTAGTCTTTATTATTATCCATACATCCTTTTTCCTCTCCGCTTCACACTAATCTCCATTGAACAATCTGCGTGTTTGCTGACCCTGCCTTCTGTCCTATCTGTTGAATCCCTTCCTTGAATTTTTATTTCTGCTTTGCATATTTTTTTCAGATTATGTTCTTTTTAAAGGTGTACATTTCTTTCTTTAAGACTTCCTTTGGCTTGGCATTCACCCCATTTTCTTCTGTTCCCAAGCGAATTTTAGCCATTTGAGAGTATTTGCAGCAGTTGATTTAATTCATGGTGATGAGTCCAGTGTTTTTGCTTCTCTATTTATAGTTTTGTTCATTTTTTTAAATTCCGGAATAGACCATTCTTATAATTTTTGTTGCAACTGAAAATTTGGAGTATTATAATGTGGCCACACTGAAGATCACATTCTGCCTTTACCCCAAGGCAGAAAAAAGCTGCTTCCTCGTTTGTGTGCTAAGTATCTGCCTTGTAATCACTTTTATAAAGCGTTTTATAAAGACAGAATTTCTTTGTTTTGTGTGGGATTTGAACATTCCTGATTCATTAACTTTTAGTCAACCAGTCATTTTAGTGAAATTTGCTTCAATCCTACAGCCAAACAAAACAAAAATTTCCCTGACTTTTAAGATGGGATTTGTGTTGGGACATTCACTCATTTTTAGCCATTCTCTTTACTGTTCTGATTTAGTCTTCAGTCGTTCCTCTTGGGCATATCCTGAAGGTAAGCTTGATGTGAAATTAGGAGTTCTTCAGGTATTTTCTGAGAATATGTCCAGCCTTGGGCATGTGTGTGTCCTCCTTGATGATCTAGGGATACACAAAAAGTGGTTCAAAACACTTACTTTTTCATGCTTAACTTTCCCAATCTCTGGTCCTTTCGAGGTTGTTCTACATGCTGCTTGTCCCATTAGTTATCTCTTGCCTCAGATGGCTAAGCCTAGTAATATATTTCTTCTAATTTTTTAGACAGTTCCCTGCGTAGCTCCCTCTCTTGAGTAAACTCGAAAGCAGGAGGCACAAAGACAAGCCCCGGAGTGGAAACATGCATCTACAATTCCTTGAGAAGAAGGTCTGTATTCCCTTGTCTTCAGTAAGCTGTGAACTTGCTGTCACTAAGGTAAGTGGGTGCTTTAACACCACAAGGTTCTATTGCTGAAATGCAGCAGCATTTTTCTTCAGGAAATGTTCCTCTGCTTTAAATTTTACTTACATTCCAGAGCTCTGAAACAGCTGATTCTGAAACCCCCTTCTTTTGGCCTGCCTGATTGTCATTTTGTGGAGGGATGGGGTTTTAAGGTTTTCTGTCACTATTTTTGGGGCATCACTCCAATAATGAGGTATATTTTAATAAAATCTAAATGGTTGTTGCATTATGAATTAGCATTTAATGAAATTGTGTACAGTTATTGTGTTTTATTCTCTTTCATTTCTGAAATTTTAAACTAAAAATCATGAACTAGAAAGACAATGTGTGTATTTTATATCAGTGATTCAGATTATATTTTTATTAAAAATTTTAAGTTCTTGGCATTCCTTTTTCTAAGATAGGTTTGTGAACATTAATTTCTATGTAAAATATTAAGTGTATTTTCTTAGGTTCTTTCATATACTGCAATTTTGGAAAGAGGATTTTACAATTTTGTGGTTATACTAATATTATATTGACATTTGTTTTAAGTCATTGGTCTGTATGAAGAACTCTGTTTTCAGTATTCAATGCTTCTAATAAATATAGAAAAGTATTTAATTTTTTCAACTTTATTTTTGAGTAAGCAAATTTTTTTCTAATTTTTCAGATGTTGAAGACTTTTGCTCCTTCAAGTTTTCTGCGAACTTGTATAAACAACTGATGTGGCTTTGTGAACTCCATATCAAGGCACAAGTTCATCAGTTCAGGAAGTATCCTTTTTTGAAACCAGATGCTGCGAGTTCTTTTCCTTTCCTTAGACCATCTTTTCATTTACTGATTTTTGTCTTAGATTTTATAATTATTATTTTGAAATATACAATTTTGCAGAACATTATATTGACTCTGGATGAACAATCTACTGATTCATCATCCATATACATTATTATGTGCTCTCCATGATCAGTTTTAGCGCATTGTCTACAATAAATATTTTGTAGTTTCACCATATGGCAAAGTTTGCTGTATTTTCATTTGGAATTGCTTATGATGCTCTATGAAATTGATTTGATAAACATTTTCTATTTTTATTTTAGTATCATTAATATACAATGACATGAGCAACAGTGTGGTTACTAGATTCCCCCGTTATAAGTCCCCCCCACCACGTACCCCATTACAGTCACTGTCCATCAGCATAGTAAGAGGAATAGAGTCACGACTGGACTCCCCTGTACTATCCTGCCCTCCACGTGCCCGCCTCCAAGTTATGTGTGCCAATCGTAATGCCTCTTATTCCCCTCCTTCCTCCCTTCCGGCCCACATGTCCCAGTCCCCATACCTTTGGCAACTGTTAGTGCATTGTGGGCTCTGTGAGTCTGCTGCTGTTCTGCTCCTTCAGTGTTTGCTTTGTTATCATGCTGCACATGAGTGAAATCATTTTGTACTTGGATTTCCCCTCCTGACTTACTGCACTGATGATATACCTTCTAGCTCCAACCATCTGGGCCATATCTTCTCGATCCACTCATCTACTGATAGCACTTAGCTTGCTTCCCTATCTTGGCTATTGTAAATAGTGTTGCGATAAACATAGGGGTGCTTATGTCTTTTTGGAAGTGGGAGCCTGCATTCTTAGGGTAAATGCCAGGAGTGGAATTTTGGGTCAAATGGAATTTCTATTTTGAGTTTTTTTTAATGACCTCCATGCTGCTTTCCACAATGATTGAACTAGTTTACATTCCCACCAGCAGTGTAAGAGGGTTTCCCTTTTTCTGCATTCTGGCCAGCATTTGTTGTTCCTAGTCTTTGCTATGTTTTCCACCCTAACTGGTGTGAGGTGGCATCTCACTGTGGTTTTAATTTTCATTACCTTCTTATGTGCCTGTTGACCATCTGAATTTGTTCTTTGTAGATGTGCCTGTTTGTATCTTCCACACATTTTGTATTAGGATTATTTCCTTTATGGTTGTTGAGGCATGTGAGTTCCTTATGTATTTTGTATGTTAACCCCTTGTTGCATATGCCATTTGCAAGTATAATGTCCCATATTGTAGGAGGCCTTTTTGTTCTGTTGATGGTGTCCTTTGCTGGACAGGAGCATTTTGGTATGATGTAGTTCCTTTTGTTCATTTTGTATTTTGTTTTCTTTGCCTGAGGAGATGCATTCAGGAACTTACTTTTCCTTTAAGTTGTTTATTCTTTTTGGTCAAAATTTCATCCTCAACAACATCCAGACCACATCCACACCTGAGAGAACCCAGCGCCTCATGAAGGGGGTAAGACACAAGCCCGAGGCCGGCGGGACCCAATCACACCTCCCCCAGCTCCCAGGAGGAGGAGAAGAGTCAGCAGGGAAGGAGAAGGATCCCAGGACTGCTTAACACCCAGCCCCAGGATTCCAGACCAGAGCGCAGACACAGTGCATGCGTGGAGTCCTGGATTCTAGGGAAACAGGGCGGCAGGACTGCTGAGTGGGTGGCTAAGGCCATCACCAAAGAACAAAGAAACAGGAGCAGCCATTGTTTTTTTTTTTTGGCAAGTGGTTTTTGGAAGTCTTAAAGGGACAGGAACACCAATACTAGTGAAGCAGGGAAGAAAGATCGGTGAGCAGGTGCCTGAGAACAGCACATGAGGGCAAAGAAATGGTGTTTTTTCTCTTTTTTAAAATTATTCAATTTTCTTTGGTTGCTTTTGTTGTTTTGGTCTGGAGAGTGCTTTTTGGAAGTCTTAAAGGGGCAGGGCAGGACACTTAGTCGAGAGGCAGAGAATCTCGGGTTCTCTGGGCACTCTGACCCCCTTGGCAGCAGCGAGCACAGAGGCACCCTTTGGAGATAAATAGCCTCCCAGCCCCTCCCCCTCCAATAGAGCTCCACCATTTTGGAACAGCAGCCCGAGCCAGGCCATGCCTACAGCAACAGTGGAGATAAACTCCATAGCACCTGGGCAGGATGCAGAAGCCCTGTCTGCACATAGCTGCCCAGCACAAGCCACTAGACATCGCTATTATCCCAGGAGAGGAAGGCCACAAACCAACAAGAAGAAAAGCTCTTTCTTCTTCACTCATATCAGCTCTGCAAACTATCTCTATCACCATGAAAAGGCAAAACAACAGGTAGACAAAGATCACAGAGTCAACACCGAAGGAGACAGATCTAACCAGTCTTCCTGAAAAAGAATTCAAAATAAAAATCATAAACATGCTGACAGAGATGCAGAGAAATATGCAACAGCTAAGGGATGAAGTCCAAAGGGAGATCACAGATGCCAGGAAGGAGGTTACAGAAGATAAACAAATGCTGGAAGGATTTATAAGCAGAATGGATAAGATGCAAGAGGCCATTGAAGGAATAGAAACCAGAGAACAGGAACGTATAGAAGCTGACAGAGAGACAGTTAAAAGGAACTCCAGGAACGAAACAATACTAAGAGAACTATGTGACCAATCCAAAAGGAACAATATCCGTATTATAGGGGTACCAGAAGAAGAAGAGAGAGGAAAAGGGATAGAAAGTGTCTTTGAAGAAATAATTGCAGAAAACTTCTCCAAACTGGGGGAGGAAATAATCGAATAGACCATGGAAATACACAGAACCCCCAACAGAAAGGATCCAAGGAGGACAATGCCAAGACACATAATAATTAAAATGGCAAGGATCAAGAACAAGGAAAGAGTTTTAAAGGGATCTTGAGAGAAAAAGGTCACCTATAAAGGAAAACCCATCAGGCTAACATCAGAATTCTCAACAGAAACCCTACAGGCCAGAAGAGAATGGCATGATGTATATATAATGCAATGAAACAGAAGGGCCTTGAACCAAGGATTCTGTATCCAGCACAACTATCATTTAAATATGATGGCGGGATTAAACAATTCCCAGACAAGCAAAAACTGAGGGAATTTGATAACCACAAACCACCTGTACAGGGCACTGTACAGGGACTGCTGTAGATGGGAGGACTCCTAAAAGGATCTCAGAACAAAACACACAACATATGAAGAATGGAGGAGGAGGAATAAGAAGGGAGAGAAGAAAAGAATCTCCACACAGTGTATATACCAGCTCAATAAGTGAGCTAATGTAGGCAGTAAGATACTAAAGAGGCTAAGCCTGAACCTTTGGTAACCACGAATTTAAAGCCTGCAATGGCAATAAGAGCATATCTTTCAATAGTCACCCTAAATGTAAATTGAATGAATGCACCAATAAAAAATAGAGAGTAATGGAATGGATAAAAAAGCAACACCCATCTACATGCTGCTTACAAGAAACTCACCTCAAACCCAAGGACATGCACATACTAAAAGTCAAGGGATGGAAAAACATATTTCAGGCAAACAACAGTGAGAAGAAAGCAGGGGTTGCAGTACTAATATCAGACAAAATAGACTTCAAAACAAAGAAAGTAACAAGAGATAAAGAAGGACACTACATAATGATAAAGGGCTCAGTCCAAAAAGAGGATATAACCATTCTAAATATATATGCATCCAACACAGGAGCACCGGCATATGTGAAATAAATACTAACAGAACTAAAGAGGGAAATAGACTGCAATGAATTTATTTTAGGAGACATCAACAAACCACTCACCCAAAAGGATAGATCCACTGGGCAGAAAATAAGTAAGGACACACAGGTACTGAACAACCACTAGAACAGATGGACCTAATAGACATCTATAGAATTCTACACCCAAAAGCAATGGGATATACATTCTTCTCAAGTGCACATGGAACATTCTCCAGAATAGACCACATACTAGCTCACAAAAAGAGCCTCAGTAAATTCCAAAATATTGAAATTATACCAACCAACTTTTCAGACCACAAAGGTATAAAAGTAAAAATGAATTCTATAAAGAAAACAAAAAGGCTCACAAACACATGGAGGCTTAACAACATGCTACTAAATAATCAATGGATCAATGAACAAATCAAAATAGAGATCAGGGAATATATGAAAACAAATGACAACAACAACACAAAGTCCCAAATTCTGTGGGACGCAGAGAAAGCAGTCCTAAGAGGAAAGTATATAGCGATCCATGCACACTTGAAGAAGGAAGAATAATCCCAAATGAATAGTCTAACATCACAATTATCGAAACTACAAAAAGAAGAACAAATGAGGCCTAAAGTCAGCAGAAGGAGGGACATAATAAAGATCACAGAAGAAATAAACAAAATTGAGAAAAATAAAACAATAGCAAAAATCAATGAAACCAAGAGTGAGTTCTTTGAGAAAGTAAGCTAAATAGATAAGCCTCTAGCCAGTTATTAAGAGAAAAAGAGAATCAACACAAATCAAGAGAATCAGAAATGTGAACAGAAAAAATCATGACACACTCCACAGAAATACAAAGAATTATTAACGACTACTATGAAAACCTACATGCCAACAAGCTGGAAAACCTAGAAGAAATGGACAACTTCCTAGAAAAATACAACCTCCCAAGGGTGACCAAGGAAGAAACACAAGTTAAACAAACCAATTACGAGAAAAAAATTGAAATGGTAATCAAAAAACTACCCAAGAAGAAAACTCCGGGGCCGCACGGATTTACCTTGGAATTTTATCAGACACACAGAGAAGACATAATGCCCATTCTCCTTAAAGTTTTCCAAAAAATAGAAGAGGAGGGAATACTCCCATACTCATTCTATGAAGCCAACATCACTCTAATACCAAAACCAGTCAAAGACCCCACCAAAAAAGAAAATTACAAACTAATATCCCTGATAAACGTAGATGCAAAAATACTCAATAAAGTATTAGCAAACAGAATTCAACAGCATATCAAAAGGGTCATACACCATGAGCAATTGGGATTCATCCCAAGGATGCAAGGATGGTACAACATTCGAAAATCCATCAACATCATCCACCACATCAACAAAAAGAAAGACAAAAACCACAAGATCATATCCATAGATGCTGAAAAAGCATTTGACAAAATTCAACATCCATTCATGATAAAAACTCTAGGCAAAATGCGAATAGAGGGCAAGTACCTCAACATAATAAAGGCCATATATGATAAACCCACAGCCAGCCCACATTATACAGAACAGCAAGAAGCTGAAAGCATTTCCTCTGAGATCGGGAACTAGACAGGGATGCCCACTCTCCCCACTGTTATTTACCGTAGTACTAGAGGTCCTAGCCATGGCAATCAGACAAAACAAAGAAATACAAGGATTCCAGATCGGTAAAGAAGTTAAACCGTCACTATTTGAAGATAATATGATATTGTACATAAAAAACCCTAAAGACTCCACATCAAAACGACTAGAACTGACATGGGAATACAGCAAAGTTGCAGGATACAAGATTAACACACAGAAATCTGTAGCTATCCTATACACTAACAATGAACCAATAGAAAGAGAAATCAGGAAAACAATTCCATTCACAATTGCATAAAAAATAATAAAATACCTAGAAATAAACCTAACCAAAGAAGTGAAAGACCTATACCCTGAAAACTACAAGTAACTCTTAAGAGAAATTAAAGGGGACACTAACAAATGGAAACTCATCCCATGCTCATGGCTAGGAGGAATTAATATAATCAAAATGGCCATCCTGCCCAAAGCAATATACAGATTTGATGCAATCCCTATTAAATTACCAGCAACATTTTTCAATGAACTGGAACAAGTTATTCAAAAATTCATATGGGAACACCAAAGACCCAGAATAGCCAAAGCAATCCTGAAAAAGAAGAAAGTAGGGGGGGATCTCACTCCCCAACTTCAAGCTCTACTACAAAGCCATAGTAATCAAGACAATTTGGTACTGGCAGAAGAACAGAACCACGGAGCAGTGGACAGATTAGAGACTCCAGACATGAATCCAAACATATATGGTCAATTAATATTTGCTAAAGGAGCCATGGACATACAATGGCAAAATGACAGTCTCTTCAACAGATGGTGCTGGCAAAACTGGACAGCTACATGTAGGAGAATGAAACTGGACCATTGTCTAACTCCATACACAAAAGTAAATGCAAATTGGATCAAAGAACTGAATGTAAGTCATGAAACCACAAAACTCTGAGAAAAAACATAGCCAAAAACCTTTTAGGCATAAACATGAGTGACCTCTTCTTGAACATATCTCCTCGGGCAAGGAAAACAACAGCAAAATTGAACAACTGGGACTATATTAAGCTGAAAAGCTTCTGTACAGCAATAGACACCATCAATGGAACAAAAAGGAACCCTTCAGTATGGGAGAACATATTTGAAAATGACAGATCCAATAAAGGCTTGACGTCCAAAATCTATAAAGAGCTCACACACCTCAACAAAAAAAAAACAAATAACCCAATTAAAAAATGGGAGAGGAACTGAACAGTTCTCTAAAAAATAAATACAGATGGCCAACAGACACATGAAAAGATTCTCTACATCGCTAATTATCAGACAAATGCAAATTAAAACTACAATGAGGTATCACCTCACACCAGTAAGGATGGCTGCCATCCAAAAGACAAACAAAAACAAGTGTTGGCATGGCTGTGGAGAAAGGGGAACCCTTCTACACTGCTGGTGGGAATGTAAATTAGTTCAACCATTGTGGAAAGCAGTATGGAGGTACATCAAAATGCTCAAAACAGACTTACCATTTGCCCCAGGAATTCCACTCCTAGGAATTTACCCTAAGAACGCAGCAATCAAGTTTGAGAAAGACAGATGCACCCCTATGTTTATCACAGCACTATTTACAATAGTCAAGAATTGGAAGCAACCTAAATGTCCATCGATAGATGAATGGATAAAGAAGATGTGGTACATATACACAACGGAACACTGCTCAGGCATAAGAAAAGGGGAAATCCTACCATTTGCAGCAACATGGATAGACCTGGAGGGTATTATGCTTAGCAAAATAAGCCATGTGGAGAAAGAGAAATACCAAATGATTTCATTCATCTGTGGAGTATAAGAACAAAGGAAAATCTGAAGGAACAAAACAGTAGCAGAATCACAGAACTCAACAATGGACTATCAGGTACCAAAGGGAAAGGGACTGGGTTGGATGGGTGGGTAGGGTGGGATAAGGGGAGGGAAGAAGAAGGGGGGTATTAAGATTAGCATGCATGGGGGGTGGGAGAAAGTGGAGGGCTGTACAACACAGAGGAGACAAGTAGTTATTCTACAACATTTTGCTATGTTGATTGACAGTGACCGTAAAGGGGTTTATAGCAGGGGACCTGGTATAGGGGAGAGTCTAGTAAATATAATATTCATCATGTAAGTGTAGATTAATGATAACAACAACAACAACAACAAAAGCAGTTCCTGTGTGGTGATCTCCAATGAGTTCTACACAATGGGATAAAGGGCATATCAAAGTGAGGGCAAAGGGTCTGTTTGTGTTCATACAGAGGATCAAAGCCTAATGTGGCTACCCAGAAAATGAACTACGATATGATATGAAGAAGAACTTTCAACATCAGCACTCTCTGGAAGAGTCATACCAGAAGATGATCATCAAAAAACCTCAACAAAGATCCAGGTGATGTTGAAGTTGTAGCTGCATCCATCCCACTGGTTCCTGGACTTTCCATTGGAATGGAGGACAGGATATCTAAGCTGGCCTGTGCTTTCATTAAAGCAAAAAATTTAACTAGATCAATACTGTTGGAACTCAACCAAGAATTAGGAGAAGTGCAAGTTGTAGCGCTCCAAAATCTTATGACTACAGACTATCTACTGTTAAAAGAACATATGGGATGTGAACAGTCCCCAGGAATGGGTTGTTTTAATTTGTCTGATTTCTCTCAGGCTGCTCAAGTACACTTGGACAATATCCATCATATCACAGACAAATTTTCACAAATGCCTAGGGTGCCTAACTGGTTTTCTTGGCTTCACTGGAGATGGCTGGTAATTATAGATCTCCTTTGGTTATGTAACTGTATTCCTATTATGTTAATATGTGTGGGCAATTTAATTAGTAGTTAAAACCTATACATGCTTAAGTTACTCTACAAGAAGATATGACAAAGAAATAAGTAATCCTCCCATGTATTCTTACGTCTGCTACTTCTACAGATTTTCTTCTTCCTTCCTAAATACAACCCTTAAATAGAATTCGTGCCTCATATCGAATTTACCGAGTATCATAATTCCTCCAAGTGGTAAAGATACCTCAAGACAAATGCTGGGTATAGAAGCCACAGGGCATAAATCTGCAAAGAAGTAAAAAGCTAACCTTTTCAACCAATATGGCTTCTCTCTCACTTACGAATTTTATATCTCCCTGTATGGCCCCGGAGGATGACTGGTTAGCCAGAGATGGGTAAGATTCCTCAAGGGAGGAACAACCTAAGACAGGCACAGTCACAGGGGGGCCATCAGGTGTGAAATTGGGGAGCAACAGTGGTGAAGCTTAAAACCTCACCACCCCCCTGTTCTGAGAGAAATCTTCTGCATCCGTGGATGATTTAATGCCCTTGTCTAGCTTGAATTAACACATAGGCTACAGGCACACACCTGATCATCTACAATTGCTCTCTTACAACACTAAACTATGTTTTCTACCTTTATCTTGAATCTACCTACCACTTCAGCATTTTATTAAAAATAAAAATAATAATAATATTATAGGGAAACATGTGGGATCCACATATAAATCAAGTATAAAAATCAGACGAATATTCATATTTCACCTGATTGTTTATACTTCATAATGCGTGATCTAAACCGAAAGTTTCTGTGATGACTGCCCTTGTACTGTTCACCATGTAAGAACTTATTCACTATGTTAGAATTTTTTCACAATGTAAGAACTTGTTCGTTATGCTTCAGAAGATTGGGGACTGATGAGAATTCGGCTTGAGATGGATTATTGATTGTGCATTGAGCATTGACTCCCCTATACAGAATTTTATTGTTGTTAACAATCATTTGATCAATAAATATGAGAGATGCCCTCTCAAAAAAAAATTTCAACCTCAGCTTCTATTGAGTAATTAGACATATGGAATGAATTTTATTTTTTTAATACTTTCACATGCTAAGACTTAGAGATGTTTGAACTGATGGAAGGCATTAACCTATTGTACCAAACATTTTCTTTTAGTGTAAACTTTTTCTTAACATTACCTCATGAATTATTTTGATAGTGACTCTTTTGTAAAGAATATTGATCAATGCTGGCAAAATCATTGCGGGCAAATGGTAGAGTATAATAATTATGTTTTTAGTTGCAAGTATGTTGTCGAATTTGTTAAATTTTTCCAGCTAAGAAAAATCCAAATTGCAGTTAACTCATGCTTTATTTAAAAACATAGTTGGGAGTGATTTATGATAGAAATGTGTTCTAAATTATTTAAAACTGAAATTGTAGTTAATTTTTGCACCTCCAATTTGGTTACTGGATGGTTTTTTTAAAACATCATTTTAGGAATAGTTGAGTTTAACATTATTAGAGCCAAACAAGGAGGCATAAAATGTAAGATTATTTATAACCATGTCACTTTCAAATTACAAAACTGAGTCTCATTATTTTCTGAAATTAGTCATTTATGATCAGATTTTAATGTGCCAGGGAGTGTGCAGAAAAGAAGTTGTAACCACATCAAAGGCAATGGTGAGTTAGGGAAATGTTTTAGATATTCCTTATGAGGCATTTCTGTTTCTGTAATACCGATAATATGATGTAAAATATGTCTGCTTCTCAGTTTTGTTGTAATACATGTTTAGAATAAATTGGACTAAAACAAAATGCTTCTAAAAAATTGTAATGCATTTTACCTATTTTTTATTTATTTAAAAAATATAAAAACAAAATGATGTGAATTCAGAGTTTTGCCATTAATTGAAAACATTCCTATTCTGTTTCCTACATAAACACTGAAGTTTGATTAGAATTTAAACTATTTATTCTTTGATATAGTTATTGGGAGCCTATAATTTTAAAATACAGAAAGGGGAGCACCAAATCAATTAAAATGTGAAAGTACTTATCTTACTATTATTTTATTTTAATGAGTTGCCTTTCATATTTGGTTGCTTTAGGTGTTTGTTTTTGGAATGGTTAAGCCCAGTGCTCACTTATTTCCAGTTAGGTGTGTCCTTCCTGGTAATCAGTGGCTACAATATCACAGCTTTCTGGTTTTCAAACTCATGTAAAAATGTGATTGTCTTAGTTCAGCATAGGGACCGTGAACCCTGTCAGCATGACATCTTTCAGCTCCCACAACTCTGCACCCTGCCAAGATTCCCTGGATGGCAATACCTACACTTTCCCTAAAACTTCCAAATGCACTGGGCAAAGTTCCTCAAGGGAATGATCCCAGGTGCCATAAGTGTTTTAAGTTACAAGCAAAAAAATAAATATATACATCTTCTGAATATAATATTAATGAATACAATGATTACCAAATGTTGATTGCACAAACACATTTTAAAATCTTCTAAATTTATTTACAACATTTACAGCTAACGTGAACTTGTCATAAAATTAAGTCTCTGAAAACACAGTTTGCCCTTTTGGATATTTTTGTACAGTTTAAAGATGCTGTGTCAGGGGAAAATAACTATATCACATATAATTGTTTCTCCATGCAGTATTTAACCTGCCAGCCTGGAAAATTCTTAATTCATTCTATAAGACACAGTTGAAGAGCTGTCAATTCTCTGTTGCTTTATAGGATCTTACAAGCTCCCCTTTCACTTCTGGTTTCCTCTTGTTTCTCTTTTGGTTTTCCTCGGATGTTTAGACATATTCTAGCACTTAATAGGTGTGTTTAAATTATAATTACTCTATTTCCTTTCTTACACAATGAATTCTTTAAATACCTTTTGAGATACAACATTGTCTCACATGAAGGATTTGATGATTGGAAAATACTTACGTACGCTGAAAGATTACGAAATTGGCATTAGCAAGCTAACACCTTAAACACCTCCTATAATTTCCATTTTTGTTTTATGGCGAAAACCTTAAGGATCTCCTCTCAGTAACTTTCAGGTATTTAATGTAGTAGTATCAACTGTAATGACCATTCTTTATATTGGATCTCTGGAACTTGATTTTAACTGAAAATGTTTATAGTTTCTTACTCTCATATTTAATATATTACACAATTTTTAATTAAATTATATTTTATTAAATAATGTAACTTGAATGTAGTATTTACAGCATTCTCAGTTAAATTTTCTAGTAGAGTACATACCCATAGAGATAACCCAGTTAGCACAAGTTCTTGGGTTTCCCCAGTGATTTTTAAAGGTACAAGGGGGCTTGAGGTAGAAACATTTGAGGACTATCATTCTAGTGTATGTTCAAGTTACAATTAACTTATATATAACCAATATATTCATTAAAAGGATTCATCATAAGTCTTAATAAGATTGTCCTTTTAAATGTTTTGTCTTCAAATACAAGCTATAGGAGCTTATGTTTGTACAGTCGTTGCATTAGTAGTGAATTTATATTTCTTCTTGTTTTTACTATCTACAATTCTAGATTGCAGATTTCTCTTTACATTTTTCGGTCTTCTAATCTTGTACTCAGTTTTTCCAAGATTTATTTGTTAGGCAAACTATATTAGCACTGTTGAACATCAGTAGTTTTTATGTAAAACAATCTTTACATCAATGCACTTTCTTCATAAATCTGTGATAATATTTATGATTTAAGGAGGAATTTAGAACAAAGAGTGTTGAAATTGAATGAAAAGTGTGAAGTTATCTTTCCAAGACAAAGAAATGTATTATTGCCCATGTTTGATTTGGCAACTGATAAGAATATATAAAAACTGCAAAAGTAATGTGCTTTTCTTAAGAATAAGGTTTCATAAGGTGGTCAGTATTTTAATCAAAAAATATTTTGTTTGTAAATGCTTTATCTTTGTTTTATTTTTGACAGATCACGATTAGAAACATTTTTCTGTTCCTAGATAGAACTTAACGTTTTTCAGAACCCAGACTTACTTTCTGTTTGGTAAGGATGACAGTGATTTCTTTAAAAGAATTGTTACAATCAACTTATGATCACCTGTTTTATCTGTAATAACTAAAAGAAGATAAACAAGATCTGTACTTCATATCATAAAATTTTTAAATATTTAAAATTATATTTTACCACATGGTATCCCCTTATCTTAGTATTAATAAACTATCTTTTTGATGAAGCATGCTACTTCTAGGAGCATTTTAAGAAAATTACGTTTCATATATTTTATGCTAAATTGAAAAAATCTTTGGAACCTAAAATAAGGCAGGTTTAAAAGCCTTAAAGCTATTCTAAATACTGCTTTATTTTTTGGAACTGTATATGCATTCAGTGAACTTTACTTAACTCTGAGATATTATTTAGATTTATTTTAGACAATCCAGAAACCAAGAAAACTTTAGCCAATTGTGGACAGATGAGTTCAGTTTAATATGAAATTATATGTTGTTTTGAGTGTGGATTATGCATTTACTTAAAAGCACAACCAATACCTAAACACAATCTATAATTTACAGTTATAAATTACGTCTGATATGGACAGTTTCTTTTGTTATCGGGACATGGGGCTTGAATTATTTGAATCACACATACTTTGTGATCAGAACATTCAGAGCAAGACTATATATGGGACTCTTCTTTTGATTGAGAAAGAAAGAAATGGCAAGGTGGTTGATCGATGTTTGATTCAAAGACTTTTAAATATGCTTTCTGATTTGGAAGTGAGTAATTTCTTGACTTTTACTAAATCAAAGTGAATTGTCAATCTAATAATCTAAAGCTACATTTTAACTGAGTTTCTGTGCATCTTAGATTTACATAGAATCTTTTGAGAATAAATTACCCAAAGAAAAAAGGAAGATCTATCTATGCAATAGAGGAAAGGAACTTCACACAAAACAGGATGTATTTGGAATGTAGATAACGATTAGTAGCTCCGTGATTCATAGAGCCTATTATTCAATACCCTGGGTAGACATTGCCTGATATTAAGGTCTGATAGTTGTTGCCTGATGTGTTTATGTGTAATAAGCTGTACTTGTTTGCATTTTATGTATGTGTATACATGCTTTTCGGGATGACACTGAGAAAGCTTCACTTATATTCTTGGTCACTTTTGCTGAAGGTTTGTTGATTTTCTTAATCCTTTCAAAGAAACAAATTTTGGCCAGTTGATGTTTTCGAATTTGTTTCTCTCGTTTGTCTTTGCCTTGAATTCCATGCTAAATGTTACATTCACCACATGGTTTAGGTTCATGTTGATCTTTTCACTGTGTCTTCAGAAGCAGGGTTGGGTTTCTGTTTTTAGACCTTTTTTAAACTATATTCACAAGTATCAACTTTCCTGTAAATAGCATGTTAGCTGCATTCCTTAAATTTTGCTATGATGTATCTTCATTTTCTTTCACATTCAAGTATTTTTGAGTTTCCCTTGTGACTTTTTCTTTAACACAGTTACTTAGAATTGTTTTGTTTCATTTCCATACATTTGTGAATTTCCCTTATTCCATTTTAACACCATTGAAATCAGAGAAAATGAATCAGAAAAATCATACACTTTGTATGATTTCAATACTTTAGTACTTGCTGACTAACAAGTCTGAAACAGTCTATCCTGTGAAATGTTCCTTGTGTGCTTGACAAGTATGTGTATTTTACTGTTGGTGGTGGAATGTTCTTTATGATCTTGTTAATTAGAGTTGCTCAAGTGTTTTATGTATTTACTTATTTTTTTGTCGGGGTGTTCTATTTCTTTTATATCCTTCATATGTCCTCCGATGTATCATACATATGTGTGTTCCATGTGTTCTATATATCATATGTCATATATATGCACACACACAAACATATATTTGTATATACACAGGTCCATGCGGTATTAAAGTCAGTGGCTGTGACTGTTGAATTACCAATTTCTGAACTGATTTCAGAACTAACATCAGTTATTTTACAGTTTTATGGTAGTTATATTAAAAAGTCAACTACAGATTTAATTTACTTTGTATATTAATATGTTTATTTTGATATGATTAATACACAAACACATGAGCAAGAGTTTGGTTACTAGATCACCCTGTTGTCAAGTCCCCACCACATACCCCATTACAGCCAATGTCCATCATTATAATAAGATGCTAATAGAATCTCCACTTGTCTTCTCTGTGCCCCCCTTGTGTTATGTGTGCCAATCGTAATGCCCCTTGTTCCTGTACTCCCTCCCTTCCCAAGCACCCCTCCAGTCCCATTCCCTTTGGTAACTGATAGAGCATTCTGAGGTTCTGTGAGCATGTTGCTGTTTTGTTCCTGCAGGCTTTGGTTTGTTCTTATGCTCCACAGATGAGTGAAATTACTGGTACTTTTCTTTCTCCACCTGGATTTTTTCACTGAGCCTAATACCTCTAGTTCTATGCATGTTATTGCAAATGGTAGGATCTGTTTTCTTCTTATGTCTGAATAATACTCCACTGTGTGTGTGTGTGTGTGTGTGTGTGTGTGTGTGTGTGTGTGTGTGTGTGTGTGTGTGTGTGTGTGTGTGTGTGTTGGGAAATAGGAAATCATTTGCAAGTTTTCTCTGCAAATAAACCTTCTATCCCTTTGCCTCTGTCTTCTTCTGGAATCCCTATTATGTGAATATTATTTCATTTGGAGATGTTGCACTGTTCTCATACTATGATCACACTTTTTGAATTATTTATTCTCTCTGTGCCTCAACTCGGTTGCTTCCCAGTACCCTCTCTTCTAGCTGACTGTTATGTTCCCCTGTCTCCTCTAGCCTTCTGTTAATTCCCTATATTGTATCTTTGTGTGGTTATTGTATTCTTCTATGTCTCCTTTTTATGTTTCCTCTCTTGTTGAAGTTCTTGCTGAGATACTGAGTTCTTGCTTTCATGTCAGTGAACACATTTATTGATTATTGCTCTGGGTCCTTTATCATGAGGATTGCTTATTTCTCTTTCATTTTGCACTTGTCGGTCTTGTTCTTCTGTTGGGAACATACCCCTCACTCTTTTCATTTTACTTGGCTCTCTGTGTTTCCTCCTTTATATTAGACAGATCTACTATGCCTCCATGCCTTCCCAGTAGAAGCTTTAGGTCATATGTCATGTGTGTCATGCAGTACCCAGAACTGCAAAATTCCCTGTACACAAGAGCCAGTTTCCCAGTTGTAGCTGCGCCACACTTACTGTTGGTGGGCTGTGGGCAGGGCCCACTTTTTCTCTGCATTCCAGCAGTGGTGATTGTCCACTGCTCCTCCGTTGTGAAATAGCTGGCATTTCTTTTACAGTGCACTTTGTGTGGGGCTGATGTTTACTTGGGTTCCTACAAAATATAACTACTGCTGGACTGAGTATGTTGGGTGAGCATGTTTTCCACGGAATGCATGGGCTGAGCCAGCAGGGAGTGTTTCCCAACTGGCTGCTGCAGGCATCGGCCTACTTGGGCTGCAGGAGGGCTGGAAAAGCCTGCGTTTATGCCATCAGTGCTCCTGTGCCTCCAGAACACCTTTCACCACCAGTAGATTTTTCAAACTGCTGCCTCTGTGTTGTGTCTCGGTTATACCGATGCAGCAGGCCTCACTGGTGACAGGAGACAGGAGTCTTAGCATCCATGAGTGCCTCAACTCTCTCTGGTCTCCAGCCCTGTTAATTTTCAAAGCTCAGTGTGGTGGGGTCTAGTCTTCTCAGAACAGATCAGCAGAGCCTACTTTGCTGTATCTTGAGCTCTTATCAGCTCCTCACTCCATTCTTTTTCATCCCTTTTGTGGGCTGTGGTAGGGGAAAGGCTTGAAATCTGATCTGTCACAGCTCTACCCCTTCTTCCTTCTCAGTGTCATATTCTCTTCTTCAAGGGGTTTTGGTGATTCTGTATTCAAAACATTTTAGCTTTTTTTGTTTGTATCTGGAGAGGTTATCACATTGGATTCCTAGCCACTCTGTCCCTCCAATTTTCAACATCAGTATCTTTTCACCTTAGTCTTTACTATAATTACATTGCTAGTTTGTCAGTTTTATAAATGAAGGCAATGAATATCCTAACTTTGAAACTAAAAAGGAAAGAAAACAAATTTTTGTATGCAATTTTAAATATTATTGTGTGCCTTCATAATCTGTCGTACTTTTATTTTTTTACTTATCAAGTGCATATAGTTAGTTGCCTTTATGTGTAAAGCTTGTAATTTAATAATCCACAATTACCTGTCACTTTGCCTTTGATCTCATTTTCACATCCCTTTTCAGTCTAATGTATTCTTTAGTCATTACATGTAGTGTCTGTTAGATAATGTAACTATTCTCTTGCATGTTCTTTCTTAATTTTATTTACAATGGTACAAACTCTTTAAAAATAAAGAGTGTTATTTTGTTTGATTACTGTAGTTTAGCTTCTTGATGTTTTTTTTTTTCCTGTTGTAATTAGAATTTCCATCTGGTTGGTCTTTGTCTTTAATAAACTGAAAAGTAATTTATGCTTTTGTATATTTTTAAAAAGTAAAATATAATTGTTAAAGAACACATGGATTTCTAGAGTAAAGTTTGTGGCTCATTTATACAACCTGTAGGGAGTCAATTGTGATTCCAATCCCATTAATCTCATGTCTTTTTGTTACACCTGGCAGGGTTTCTTTACTTTTCAAGCCTCGGTTTCCTCATGGAAAACTATAATGGCAATTACATAATGAGTTACACTTGGCAGCGTTTCCTTTCTTTTAAATCTCAGTTTCCTCATGGAAATCTATTGTGCCAATTACATCGTGAATTGCCCTAATGTAACCATGGTAAACGACTGCTCAAGTGCTGAGGTGCTGTATTAATCTTGTGAATGTTTTTATCTGTTTTATTTTTTAACTTTAAAGGCTGTTTGCTTTATTCTTAAAGTTGACAGATTTATTCTTTGCCCCCTCCAGTTCCTTTCCCATAGATTGACTGGAAGTCTCATTTTATTTTTGTGAATTATGGATTAATTTCCTCAATATTCCTTCCAAATAAGGTTAGTCTCTGGTTTCTATCTCAAGTTCCTAACGCCTAAGTATTAGTTCCCTCTATTTTAACAGTTCATTGGTTAATAACTAAATTGAATTTTCTCTGCAATTTAAAAGAATTTTGAAGTGTTAATGTTTCCTAAAATACAGAGAAAATGTATTTGTACTCTGATCATTATGTTTTAAGATTTTATACTAAAAATTTTATTCTATATTTATAGACTTTATTGATAATAATCAGATTTTAGAAATTTATTGTTTCCTGTAAAAGTCTAAGAAAACTGTGTTAAGCTGTTTTCTGTATTTGAGGGGAGGTTTGTAAATAAACAGCATGATTTCATTTTTACTACTGCTACTACTTTATTTTATAGCCTACAGACCTGAAGAAACAAAAGATTCCTTAATTGACAGGAGCTGCATTGAAAGATACAAGGAAAACCCAAACCAGTTGAAGTAAATTGAATAAAACTCTGGCCTTAACCTGAATATTTGATACTCTTTGCACTTTCAGTGAGTACCTCATGGTCCTGTCCATTGAATAAATACTGATGCCCTGATAAAAGCAATATATTAAAAACATAAATGCAAAATTAAAATTTCCATCAATATTATCACTTTAAACAAAGAACTCTAGGAATGAATATTTCTTTAAATGCTATCTACAATGTACTTAATCATCTAAAAGTCACTAGGTTATTTAATACTCTTTGCTATCTATCCTCTATTATGAGAGGTGTAATGTTGTCTATGTGCACAACAATTTACTGTAAGAAACAAAAAATATGTCTAAACATTTAAAGGAAAATGCAAAATGATTTATGTGTCTGTATGATTTAAGCCTTATTTACATATAAGAATTAAGATATCTATTTGTTATTATATTGGCATTTCTCTTTGAAATTTATCAAGTAATAATAGAAAACATTTATCTTTACAGTATAGCACCAGTCATAAATTATCTACAATAGAAAAAAACTTCAATCTTCTTGAATATAATTTTTATGCATATAATCAATTTGCTTTTACTATGTAGTATAAATATTCATTATACACATGTTAATGATAAATTGTAATGTATTATTTTAACCATTCGTTCCTTATGACGGGTTTTGGTGTACAATCTATTTTGTCTGATATAGATATGGCTAGCACTACTCTCATGGGTTCCTATTTGCATGGGATCTCCTCTTCTTTTAAGTTTAGCCTACGCTTTTGTTTACGTTAAAGCAATTCTCTTTTAGAGAGAGGATAGTTGGAATATTTAAACATCTTAGTGGGTCCTTCAATTAGGTCTTGTACTCCAGATATATATTTAGTTAACAGATATATAATAATTTGTGTTGCTTTTTTCTTCATTTCTGTCTTGGAAATTTCTTAGTCTTTCTCTTCCTTTCTCCATTCTCTTGTGTTTCACTGATTTTATTCTACTGGCCAATATTGATTCCCTTCTAATTTTTTTATTATATATTGTAGACGTTTCCCTGTGTTTACCATTACAATATAAGGAAATATCTGAGTTATAATACTCAATTTCAACTGATACCAACTTAATTTCAAATGACATAGAAAGTCTTCCTCACATCTATGACCTCTATATTATGGAGGACATTATTTTTATGTAGGGATTAGCAATATCAGTTTGTAATTTATGATTCTTTTAAAATTCTTTACTAGAGTAAATGGTTTACACATATATTACAGTAGTGCAGTTTCTTATGTTTGTTACATATTTACTTTACCTTGGATATATATTTTTTCAAATGCTTTTCCTCGATATTTATCCTCTTTTCACTACAATTTGAAGAATTCCTCTAATCACCTTGTGAATCATTTCTAGGGAAATTTTCTCAACTTTTTTTAATGTGGGAATATATTAAAGTCTCATTTTAAGAAATTTTTTTAGATACATTATTCTTAGTTGTCATCATCATCTTTTCAGCATTCTGATATATCATTAGACTCTTGAGACTGCCAGATTCTTCATGAAAAGACTGGTAATACTCTAGGAACGTTGCAGTGCCCTCATGAGTGAGAACCAAGGGAACACATATGCGCTGCTGAAGCCCCGTGTGCTTTGCCATTCCTGGGGTGTTGCCCATTCCCTGGAAGAGAGAAAGACAGACCTAGCAGGAGGGCTGAGGAAGCAGAGAGCAGTTTTTCCCGGCTTCCCCAACATCTGGGTGGGTGCTGTGGCAGTGTTGGGTTTTAGGGCCCACTCTTGGGACTGTGACTTGGGAGCAGCTGAAAGGACGTGGGCAGAAAGACAGGAGATGGGGTGAAGCACAGAAGGCCAGTGTGGCAGGGAGAGAAGAAATGGAAAAGGGTGGCAGGGAGGAGAGGCACAGCACCCTTGACCACAGGACCCTGGGGATGGGGCTACTCATGGTCACGTGGAAGGGATTTCAGCATCACTGCCTAGATTTCATGATCATTTCCATGGTGAGAACCCTATTCTGAACACAGCTTGCTGCAACAGCTCCCCTCTGGTTTTTGAGTTTTGATCAATGACCAAATTAAGAGATCAAGCATATGGAGACAATTGACAACACCACCACAAAGCTATTCAACGAACCTCTGAGCACGTCCAGACTTTCCATAGCCAAATGTCATATTAGGCTTTTAGTTCTCAGTAAATTCAAAGAGGAAATATATTTTTACTCAGACAAATTCTAACATTCTGTGAATTGAATACCTTGACCAGCTGGTTAATGAGTGCATTGACAGAGGAATGAATGTAAGATCAATTGAATCGTGGCTTTTCAGTTAATATCCCCTTCATAAAGGAAATCATATTGAAAGGATCATATCGAAAAATCTATCTTTGTAGCCAGAAAACAAATTGTTGTCAGAAAAAATTTGCTGAGGTCGGCAACCTGCAGTATGAGGAGTGTTTATTTTTAGGACCTTGCTGGTTTCCAAGAATTTCCTATTCACAAGGCTAGTTTGGTTGACCCCTGGGCAGAAAAGAGTTAAAAGAGCATGTCAGATACTGCTCTCTGAAAAATGGTCTGCTGGTAAGATTGGACCGTGGCTGGCATCTGGGACCTTGGTTTTCAGGTAGGTGCACACCATTCCTGTAACTGATAGGGGTGGCTCAGTGTGTATAAACTATTTCTGCAAATTGTATAATTTTCCCTTAACTCCTGCTTTCCTTCTTGGAGTCTGGGATTTTGGTGTAGGAGTGGAAGAGGGCACCTAAGTGGCTAGCCCCCAGAAGGAACCCCAGGTGCTGTCTCTAATACGTTTCACTGGGCAGAAAAATCGCACTCACGTTGCCCATTTTTGCTGCTGGTTGACGAGCGTGCTCTTGGTGAGCCCTCAGGAGGAAGAGTGCGAAGGAAAGCCTGCCCGTAGATTCTTCCAGATTCTCCCTAGGTCTTCTTTCCCCGTATGTAACAACTCTGCCACCACGACGAATCTTCGCCAGGTGAACAGCTATATGCTGAGTCCCAGGCCTCCTTCTGGTGACCCTCTCACTGTTACGTGATCTTGGAGACCCTCAGCAAAGCCACTTGCCACAGGCCTTTCACCTCTGCGGGCCTTAATTTGAAAAGCAGCGCAGACTTAATGCATTTCATCAGAAAGTTTTCGAAAGACTGGGTGTTCCCCCCTGTTCTGACAAGATAAACAGAATGCCAAAGGTATTTGCAGTCTGTGACTTCAATACATACAAAGTGCAGCGAACACCTTACCCAGTAGGAAACTCCGGGAGGGAACCAGGAAGGCAGTGAATGTACACAGCAGAAACAAGAGTGCACTTCTTAAAGAACAATAAGACAGAACTGTCGTTGTTCCTTTAGCCTCAAGGCACAGCTTTCTTTGGTGTAAGAACTGCGGGGAAAAAGTCTAAGAAGCCATATGAAGTTCCGTTGTGTTGTGGGCTTCTGCAAGTATCAGCCAAGGGAGAATGTGGACAGAACTAGAAAGGGCTCCTGTTATTAATGAATGTCATCTTTACAAGTATAATAACATCGTTTTCACTGCAACATCGGTATGTGTTGTGTGTGCTCTTCTTTCTAGGTGCTGAAGGGCTGTTAATATTTGTGAACAAAGGAAGGAAAAACAGTCACGTGGTATATATTGAAATTCTGTTGAAAACAAAGGAACAAAACAGTGTTCACTGAGATCAGAGCATTAAGAAAAGATGCCTGATATCACATATAATGAAAGTGCCTTGCACAATAAAAATGAAAAGCCACGAAGAGATCTTGTAACAGAATAGCAAATGGTGGAGGACAATAACGCAATGTACATCTCAGCATCACTATGGTTTTTTCTCATCCTTTAGCACAACGTAGTTTTCAGGATGAATAAAATGCAATATTCAGACAGTATTTTAACACATTTCATATGGTTTGCTAGGGTGGTCCCAGGAAGTCGGTGATAATTTAAGAAAGAATTTTCATCTAGTGAGAATATGGCAGGACACTCTTTTCATTCCTTTAAGATGCCTGTGGCATTTACTCATCTTCTGTATCTGCCCCCCTAGCCTCCATCTTTCCTCTGCCAGCCATTTACTACTTCACAGCCTTATAATTTTCCTACAAGCTAAATGATTTCTTAATGGAAAGGAAGTTAAAAGATTGGGCTTAAAGAGAAATAGGATTTGAGAGAGCTGCAAAAGTTTAGGATTTAGAATGAAGAGTGGTTTGAAGACTATAGTGTCTTATCACTAGGAGAGTTGCTCTTAGTGCAATGCATAAGCCTTTTGAAATGATCTGTCCTTAAATGGGAAGGGATGTTGTCAATAATTATGGCCATCAAAGGATTATTTTCCAGTATTCTCAGCCTAGTTAGAATATATAAATCATTTATAACAGAGGTGTTTTTATTTGTTACATTCTTCTTAGGTGAGTCTCTTTGGATTCACAAAATGCTAAGACTTTAAACTCCTTTATGGAAGGAAAGTGACTCAATCACTCCTTACTTAGATCTTTGTTCTCGCACCCCCAGATTCTCCTCAATGCTTACTCCATGACAGGAATTCAGAGAAAAGGGTAGGAGGTGATGGGGGGAATCCGTCCTAATTTTGTTGCTGTTATAAAATATTAATTTGAGAGGCTGAGCCAACATGCTGGCATGAGTAGGACAGTGGGAATCTCCTCCCCAAAGCATATATATTTTTGAAAATACAACAAATACAACTAATCCTAAAAGAGAGACCAGAAGACACAGGACAACAGCCAGACTACATCCACACATGCGAGAGCCCAGCGCCTGGTGAAAGGGGTAAGATACAAGACCCGGCCCAGCGGGACCAGGGCGCCCCTCACCCCAGATCCTGGCAGCAGGAAAGGAGTTGGAAAAGGAAGGGAGAGGGAGCCTAGGACTGCTAAACACCCAACCCTAGCCATCTGCACCAGATCACAGACACAGTGCTTGTGTGGAGGGCTGGAAACCAGGGAAACAGGGCAGCAAGACCTCTGAGTGGGTTCTGAAGACGATACCCCTGCGGCAAAGAAAAGCGAGTGCTTTTTGAAAGTCTTAAAGGGACAGGAATGCAACAGCTGGATGGAAACAACACAGGTCACAGTCCAGCAGCTGGAAATTCCAGGGAATACCGGGTGCACTAACCCCCTGGGCAACAGCTCGGAGACCCCTCATGGAAGTAAACAGCCAAACAGCCCCCCACCCAGTACCCCTCTGGGGCCGGCCATAGCACAGAAGCAGACTAAGGTGGGCCATGCCCTCAGCAAGGGACCTTCCTTGATACCAGCTGAGCAAGACACAAAGACCCATTCTACACGCAATTACCCAAAAAAAAGCCACTAGGGGTCACAGTTGTCCCAGTAAAGACAGACAAGTAGCAACTGGAAAGGTTGGCCCACCCAGCTGACAGTCAATAGCAAATATCAACATGAAAAGGCTAAACAATTTTGATCCAGACAAGACAAACCCAGACAGCTTCAGCATCTGCTACATCTTACTCTGAGAAGGAACCTGGGGAGATAGATTTAACCATTCTTCCTGAAAAGAATTCAAAACAAAAGTCATAACCATCCTGAAAGACTTGCAGAGAAATATGCAAGAACTAAGAAAGGAGAATACAGAAATAAAACAAGCTCTGGAAGGACTTCAAAACAGAATGGACAAGATGCAAGAGACTATTAATGGACTAGAAAACAGAGAATAGGAAAGCAGAGAAGCTGATGCAGAGAGAGATAAAAGGATCTCCAGGAATTAAAGAATTCTAAGACAGCTGGGTGACCAATCAAAATGGAAAAACATCCGCATTATATGGGTACCAGAAGAAGAAGAGAGAGTAAAAGGGACAGAAAGTCTCTTTGAAGAAATAATTGCTGCAAACTTCCCCAAACTAGGGGAGGAAATGGCCTTTCAGACCACAGAGGTGCACAGAAATCCCATGACAAGGGATTCAAGGAGGGCAACAACAAGACACATAATAATTAAAATGGCAAAGGTCAAAGACAAGGACAAAGTATTAAAGGCAGCCAGAGAGAAAAAAAAGGTTACCTACAGAGGAAAACCCATCAAGCTATCATCAGACTTCTCAACAGAAACCCTAAAGGCCAGAAGAGAATGGCATGCTATATTTAATGCAATGAAACAGAAGGGCCTCAAACCAAGACTACTGTATCCAGCACAATTATCATTTAAATACGAAGGAGGGATTAAACAATTCCCAGACAAGCAAAAGATGAGGGAATTTGCCTCCCACAAACCACCTCTACAGTGCATCTTATATGGACTGCTCTAGATGGGAGCACTCCTAAAAAGAGCACATAACAAAACACCCAACATATAAAGAAGGGAGGAGGAGGAATAAGAAGGGAGAGAAATAAAGAATCATCAGACCATGTTTATAATAGCTCAACAAGCGAGTTAAGTTAAACAGTAAGATCATAAAGAAGCTAATGCTGAACCTTTGGTAACCATAAACTTAAAGTCTGCAATGCAATAAGTACATACCTTTCAATAATCACCCTAAGTGTAAATGGACTAAATGCACCAATCAAAAGACACAGAGTAATAGAATGGATAGAAAAGCAATCCATCCATATGCTGCTTAGAAGACACTCACCTCAAACCCAAAGACATTCACAGACTTAAAGTCAAGAGATGGAAAAATACATTTCATGCAAACAACAGAGAGAAAAAAGCAAGTGTTGCAATACTAGTATCAGACAAAACAGACTTCAAAATAAAGAAAGTAACAAAAGATAAGGAAGGACATTACATAGTGATAAAGGGCTCAGTCCAACAAGAGGATATAACCATATAAACATATATGCATCCAATACAGAGGCACCAACATATCTAAAACAAATACTAACAGAACTAAAGGAGGAAATAGACTGCAATGCATTCATACTGGGAGGCGTCAACACACCACTCACTCCAAAGAACAGATCAATGAGACAGAAAATAAGTAAGGACACAGAGGCACTGAACAACACACTAGAAGAGATGGACCTAATAGACATCTACAGAACTCTACATCCAAAAGCAAAAGGATACACATTCTTCTCAAGTGCACATGGAACATTCCCCAGAATAGACATACTAGGCCACAAAAAGAGCCTCAGTAAATTCCAAAAGATTGAAATCCTACCAACCAACTTTTCAGACCACAAAGGCATAAAACTAGAAATAAACTGTACAAAGAAAGCAAAAAGGTTCACAAACACATGGAGGCTTAACAATACACTTCTGAATAATCAAAGAAACAATGACCAAATCAAAATGGAGATCCAGAAGTATATGGAAACAAACTACAACAACAACACAAACCCCAACTTCTGTGGGATACAGCAAAAGCAGTCTTAAGAGGAAAGTATATAATAATCCAGGCATATTTAAAAAAGGAAGAATAATCCCAAATGAATGGTCTAATGTCACAATAATAGAAATTGGAAAACGAAGAACAAATGATGCCTAAGGTCAGCAGAAGGAGGGACATAATAAAGATCAGAGAAGAAATAAACAAAATTGAGAGAATGAAAGAATAGCAAAAATCTATGTAAACAAGAGCTGGTTCTTCGAGAAAATAAACAAAATAGATAAGCCTCTAGCCAGACTTATTAAGAGGAAAAGAGAGTCAACACGAATCAACAGAATTAGAAACAAGAAAGGAAAAATCACGATGGATGTCACAGAAATACAAAGAATTATTAGAGAGTACTATGAAAACCTATATTCTAACAAACTGGGAAAACTAGAAGAAATGGACAACTTCCTAGAAAAATAAAACCTTTCAAGACTGACGCAGAAAGAAACAGAAAATCTAAACAGAGCAATTACCAGCAACAAAACTGAAGAAGTAATTAAAAAACTACCAAAGAACAAAACCCCCATGCCAGTTGGATTCACCTGGGAATTTTATCAGACATACAGGGAAGACATGATACCAATTCTCCTTAAAGTTTTACAAAAAATAGAAGAGAAGGGAATACTCCCAAACTCATTCTATGAAGTCAGTATCACCCTAATACCAAACCAGGCAAAGACCCCACCAATAAAGAAAACTACAGACTCATATCCCTGATGAACGTAGATGCAAAAATACTCAACAAAATATTAGCAAACCGAATTCAAAAATACATCAAAAGGATCGTACACCATGACCAAGTGGGATTCATCCCAGGGATGCAAGGATGGTACAACATTCGAAAATCCATCAACATCATCCACCACATGAACAGAAAGAAAGACAAAAACCACATGATCATCTCCATAGATGCTGAAAAAGCATTTGACAAAATTCTACATCCATTCATGATAAAAACTCTCAGAAAAATGAGCATAGAGGGCATGTATCTCAACATAATAAAGGCCATTTATGATAAACCCACAGCTAACATTATACTGAACAGCGAGGAGCTGAAAGCTTTTCCTCTGAGATCGGGAACTAGACAGGGATGCCCACTCTCCCCACTGTTATTTAACGTAGTATTGGAGGTCCTAACCACGGCAATCAGACAAAACAAAGAAATACAAGGAATCCAGATTGGTAAAGATGAAGTTAAACTGTCACTATTTACAGATGACATGATATTATACATAAGAAACCCTAAAGACTCCACCCCAAAACTACTAGAACTGATACCAGAATACAGTAAAGTTGCAGGATACAAAATTAACACACAGAAATCTGTGGCTTTCCTATACACTAACAATGAACCAATAGAAAGAGAAATCAGGAAAACAACTGCATTCACAATTGCAACAAATAAAAAAAACACATAGGAATAAACCTAACCAAAGAAGTGAAAGACTTATACTCTGAAAACTACCTGTTGGTGCTCCTGTATTGGGTGCATATATATTTATAATGGTTATATCCTCTTGTTGGACTGAGCCCTTCGTCATTATGTAATGTCCTTCCTTATCTTTTCTTACTTAATTTTAAAGTCTGTTTTGTCTGATACTAGTATTGCAACACCTGCTTTTTTCTCTGTTATTTGCATGAAATATCTTTTTCCATCCCTTGCATCAAAAAGAATAAAATACCTAGGAATAAACCTAGCCAAAGAAGTGAAAGACTTATACTCTGAAAAGTACAAGTCACTCTTAAGAGAAATTAAAGGGGACCCTAACAAATGGAAACTCATCCCATGCTCGTGGCTAGAAGGAATTAATACCGTCAAAATGGCTATCCTGCCCAAAGCAATATACAGATCTGATGCAATATCTATCAAACTACCAGCAACATTCTTCAATGAAATGGAACAAATAGTTCAAAAATGCGTATGGAACCACCAAAGACCCCGAATAGCCAAAGCAATACTGAGAAAGAAGAATAAAGTAGGGGGGATCTCACTCCCCAACTTCAAAGCGTTGCTATAAAGCCATAGTAATCAAGACAATTTGGCACTGGCACAAGAACAGAGCCACAGAGCAGTGGAACAGACTAGAGTCTTCAAACATTAACCCAGACATATATGGTCAATTAATATTTTCTAAAGGAGCCATGGACATACAATGGTGAAATGACAGTCTCTTCAACAGATGGTGCTGACAAAACTGGACAGCTACATGTAGGAGAATGTATCTGGACCATTGTTTAACCCCATATACAAAAGTAAACTCAAAATGGATCAAAGACCTGAATGTAAGTCATGAAACCATTAAACTCTTGGAAAAAAACATAGGCAAAAACCTTTTAGACATAAGCATGAGTGACCTCTTCTTGAACTTATCTCCCCGGGCAGGGAAAACAACAGGAAAAATGAACAAGTGGGACTATGTTAAGCTGAAAAGCTTCTGTACAGCAAAAGACACCTTCAATAGAACAAATAGGAACCATACAGTATGGGAGAATATATTTGTAAATGACAAATCCGAGAAAAGCTTGACGTCCAAAATCTATAAAGAGCTCACCATGCCTCAACAAACAAAAAACAAATAACTGAATTAAAAACTGGGCAGAGGAACTGAACAGATAGTTCTCCAAAAACGAAATACAGATGGCCAAGAGACACATGAAAAGATGCTCCACATCGCTAATTATTAGAGAAAAGCAAATTAAAACTACAATGGGTTATCACCTCACACCAGTAAGGATGGCTGCCATCCAAAAGGCAAACAACAACAAATGTTGGCGAGGTTGTGGAGAAAGGGGAACCCTCCTACATTGCTGGTGGGAATTTAAATTAGTTCAGCCATTGTGGAAAGCAGTATGGAGGTTCAACAAAATGCTCAAAACAGACTTACCATTTGACCCAGGAATTCCACTACTAGGAATTTACCCTGAGAATGCAGAAATAAAGTTTGAGAAAGACAGATGCACCCCTATGTTTATCGCAGCACTACTTACAATAACCAAGAATTGGAAGCAACCTAAATGTCCATCGGTAGATGAATGGATAAAGATGTGATACATATACACAATAGAACACTACTCAGTCATAAGAAGAGGGCAAATCCTTCCATTTGCAACAACATGGATCGAGCTGGAGGGTATTATGATAGTGAAATAAGAAAAGCGGAGGATGAGAAATACCAAATGATTTCTCTCATCTGTGGAGTATACGAACAAAGGAAAAACTGAAGGATCAAAACAGCAGCGGAATCATAGAACCCAAGAATGGACTATCAGGTACCAAAGGGAAAGGGACTGGGGAGGAGGTATAAGGTGGAGAAAGAAGAAGTGTGTATTAAGATTAGCATGCAAAATGGGGGGTGGTTGTGAAACTGGAGGGCTGTACAACACAGAGAAGACAAGTAGTAATTCTACAACATTTTGCTATGCTGATGGACAGTGACTGTAAAGGGGTTTATAGGGGGGACCTGGTATAGGGGAGAGCCTAATAAACATAATATTCTTCATATAAGTGTAGATTAATGATAACAAAAAAAAGATAGAAAACGGGAATTACTCCCTGATAGGATTAAACTAACTGTAAATGAGCAATTAATGCATGCTTTAAATATCCTTAATTTTGATCACTTAAAGGGTGTCAGATATTCGGCTATGGAGGTACATTTTCTGATAATATTCCTTTCTCTTAAAAAAAAAGCAGTTACTGTGTGTTGACTTCCAGTGAGTTCTACACAATGGTATAAGGACATATCAAAGTGTGGGCAAAGATTCCATTTGTGTTTATACAGAGGATCAAAGTCTAATTTGCCTACCCAGAAAATGAATTAAGATACAATATGAAGAATAACTTTCAACATCAGCACTCTCTGGAAGAGTCATACCAGAAGATGATCATCAAAAAAACCTCAACAAAGATCCAGGCAATGCTGCAGTTGCAGCTGTATTCATCCCAGCGCTTCTTGGACTTACCATTGGAATGAAGAAGGAGATATCTAAGCTGGCCTGTGCATACAGTAAAACAACAAATTTGACTGGATCTATACTGTTTGAACTCAACCAAGAATTAGGAGAGGTGCAAGTTGTAGCGCTCCAAAATCTTATGACTACAGACTATCTACTGTTAAAAGAACATATGGGATGTGAACAGTCCCCAGGAATGGGTTGTTTTAATTTGTCTGATTTCTCTCAGACTGTTCAAGCTCAGTTGGACAATATTCACCATATCATAGATAAGTTTTCACAAATGCCTAGGGTGCCTAACTGGTTGTCTTGGTTTCACTGGAGATGGCTGGTAATTATAGGTCTGCTTTGGTTATGTAACCATATTCCTATTATGTTAATGTGTGTATGCAATTTAATTAGTAGTTTAAAACCTATACATGCTTAAGTTACTCTACAAGAAGATATGTCAAAGGAATAATCAATCTTCCCATTTTATCTTCCGTCTGCTACTCCTATAGCTTTTCTTCTTCCTTCCTAAATGCAACCCTTAAGTAGAATTCGTGCCTCATATCAAATTTACCAAGTATCATAATTCTTCTAAGTGGTAAAGATACCTCAAGACAAATACTGGGCATAAAAGCCTCAGGGCATAAATCTGCAAAGAAGTAAAAAGCTAACCTTTTCAAACAATATTGCCTCTCTCTCACTTACCAACTTTACATTTCCCTGTATGGCCCCGGGAGATGACTGGTTAACCAGAGATGGGTAAGATTCCTCAAGGGAGGAACAACCTAAGATGGGCACAGTCACAGGGGGGCCATCAGATGAGAAATTGCTAATAAATAGAGGTGAGGCTTAGAACCTCACCCCGCTGTTTTGAGAGAAATCTTCTGCATTTGTGGATGTTTTATTGCCCTTGTCTAGCTTGGATTAACACTTAGTCTACAGGCACACACCTGATCATCTAAATTTGCTCTCTTACAGCACTAAACTATGTTATCTATCTTTATCTTGCATCTATCTACCACTTCAGCATTTTATTAAAAATAATAGTAATAATAAGAGAGAAATGTGGGATTCACATATAAATCAAGTATAAAAATCAAATAAATATGCATATTTGACCTGATTGTTTATAGTTCATAATGTGTGATTAAAACTGAAAGTTTCTGTTATGACTGCCCTTGTGCTGTTAACCATGTAAGAACTTACTCACTATGTAAGAACTTGTTCGTTATGCTTCACAAGATTGGAGACTGACGAGAATCAGGCTTGGGGTGGATTAATGATTGTACATTGAGCATTGAGTCCCCTATACAGAATTTGATTGATGTTAAAAACCATTTGATCAATAAATATGAGAAATGCCCTCTCAACAACAGCAACAACAAAATATTAATTTTACTTTGGAACTGGTAACTGAGAGGTGGATTGTAACTGTATAGTTTTTGTTCTAGAATTTCCACTGGGTTCTTGTTATTATTTTTATTTGTTTGTTTTTGTATCCTTAATATGCAATTACATAAGCAACATTGTGTTTACTAGATTCCCCCCATTATTAAGTCCCCATCACATACCCCATTAAAGATACTGTCCATCTGCATAGTCCACTGGGTTCTTTTTTATAGTTTCAGTTCTTTGTTGAGATTAAAAGTCTTTATATTCATTGTAGGAGTAGTTTGATGTACTTCAGGGAGTATTTTATGTGCACATAAAACAGCTCCTTTAATATTCTTGCCTAATAACTCAGACAATAGATCATCTTAAGATTGATCTTGGTTGATAGGCCTTTCTCTTGAAAATTGAGCCACATTTTCCCATTTTATTGTGTAATTTGGGGTTTACCCTGGATATTGTGAATGTTATGTGTGAAGACTTGATTCTGTTTTAGTCTCCTGAAGTGTTGATTTATTTTAAATGAGGTACAACATTTGCTTGGTTTCAGACTACATTGTCTAAAACTCCTGAATTGACAGTAGCTCCAGTTTCAGTTCTTTGTTTTAGATTCTGCAGGTCAGGAGCCAACCACAGACCTGAACAAAGTTTACAGAGAGAAATTGGTACACACACACACACACACACACACACACACACACTCACACACACACCTCCTCTCCAGTGCCATCCCCTTGCTTTCTGGTGGGTGTGGTTTCCATGGACAGTGCCCTCTGAATCTTCTGGCTAGAAACACTGCAGATTTTTAATAAGGGCTTTAGCCACTCTGTGTAGAGATATATTTGTTCTGTCCCCAGACTAAAAGATGCAAAAATGGGCATTGCACCCTGCCCCTTTTTCCAAGTGTGAAGTCCCATTTTCATTTATTCTCCTATGCCTCCCAGTTACTATTTTATATCATTTTTTGTTATTTTTTCACTGAGTTTGTAATTGTTTCCTACATCATGGTCGGATGTAATAGAGGTACTCAGCAATCCCAATAGCAAAACTGTTTAATTTTTCAGTTTAGGCAATCTAGACATCCCTCCTTGAAACACTGGCTTGACACATTTTCCAGTTTACTTTTGTAAATTAGTTCTTTAGTCTCTAATTAAGGTAAGTTGGCAGCTGAATAATAACACCCCCGACAAAAATAACCATATCCTAATCCCTCTGTGGCACTTGCCACACTGTAAATGTGTTATCTAACACTGTAAAAGTATCTGCAGATGTGATTAAGTTAAGATCTTCAGATGAGGGATTTACCTACATTATTAAAGTGGACCATAAATGCAATCATAAGTGTCATGCATTGGTGACAGAGAGGTTACAGTGGCAGCAGGAGATGGGAAATAAGTGAGAGTTTGGAGTAGTAAGAGGAAGGGGATGGAAAAGACAGTTAGCACAGTACATGTGACATTCAAAAGCAGGAAAAGGCAAGAGAATAAATTTTCCCCTTAAGTCTCCAGAAAGAACATAATCCTGACAACACCCTGATTTTAGGCTTTTTTAGATTTTAGATAGTTCTGACTTGCAGAACTTTAAACAATATATGTTGTTTTACAACAGTAACTTATGGTTAATTCGTTAGAGCAACAATAAGAAACTGATACTAATGCAATTTTGCCTCAAGCAAGTCTGTCAACACCATTTTTCCAAAACCATTTGCTCACTTTGTGTCACTGTCACATTTTGGTAATGCTCGCAATATTTAAAACTTTCTCATTACTATGGTAATCAGTGCCTATGACTCACTGAAAGCTCAGATGATGATTAGCATTGTTTAACAATGAAGTATTTTCAAATTTAAGGTATGTACATTGTTTAAGATAGAAAGCTATTGCATACTGACTAGACTATGGTATAGTGTAAACATGACTTCTGTGAGCTGGGAAGCCAAAGTAAAGTGAGTCGTTTGCCTCACTCTATTGTGGTAGTCTAAAACCAAACTTGCATTACCTCTAGAAACTGCAGTATCTGTAGAGGTATGCCCATATTCTTATATATACACATATAGAGGCTATATGTTAAAAGAACCTTTTGGTATATATTCACATATAAAAGGATAATCATACACACACACACACACACACATATGCACACACGTAAATATATGTGAGGTCAAATATCTGACATGTAAGACTTTTAGTAAAGACAGAGAATCCAACACATTCCTGTGGAATCATATGAAGTTATCATTATGCAGTATCACTACGTCACTTGGACGGCACTCAATCTTAGCCAAAAGCCTGAAAAGCAATTACTGTAACATTTGTGTGACTGTGGTAAAACACAGATGAAATTAAATATGGCATGCTAAAATGAATCTTACACATGATTACAAACAATTAGGATAATAAAAACATAGGCTACTTTCCTTCATCTGGGGACTATTAACTGATCTCACTGAAGAATGACTCTAAAGTTCAATATTTAACACGGAGTTTTGGAAGAGGATTTCTTGGCATGTTGTTACACTGCTTTGAGTGTAATTATCCTGCATTGCTTTTTCTGGAAGGCCCTCACCCTACTCTGACTACACCCATGGTCCCTGTCTCATTATGTCAACTTTTTCCTACCAGCACATCTTGCAGAATCATTTGGTAAATGGCTCCAGCCATAGTATGTGTGTGGTACAGCTATTTACTGTTGAATCACTGCACAGAAATGGTACAAATGGTACAAATTTTGATGTGTGCAAGCTCACCTTGTTGGGGTGCAGTGGCACCTGTACGGAGCACATAGCAATGCCTTGGTTCTCACTTCTGCAGCCAGAAGGCCCATTGGAGCTTTGATCCACTCAGTTGCTATTTTTTTCTGAATGTTCTTCTTTCAATCTCTTGGATAATGGGGACTGGATAGTGGGGGAGTGATACCCAGTAGGAGCAAGCATGTGGCAAAGGCCCAGCACAAAGAGAAGCCCCAAATGGGGCAATGCTGCTTTACCATATTGCCTGGAGCCAGCCTTACCTGAAGGTACATTTCAGGTATCTACCTTAAAAGAGTGAGTTCTACCAAATTCCACATTTGGATTAGTACTGAAAACTGCAACTCATGATACAGCCTAAAGTAGATTTTTTTAAATGTTTACTTGAATAGAACTAACCAAAAAAGAAAAAAGAAGAGAAACGCCAAGTGGCCCCACTGATATTCTTGATATTTGTATTGTAGAATGCCATTTTGTAAAGTGATTCAGTGCTTGGTTTGTATGAATGAGTGTTAATCCTTCCAGTTTCATGGTGTAAATGCCACGCAAAACAGCACTGACAGCTGAGGCACATGTTCCCTTCTGCCTGCTCCATACACTGAGTTGCTAAAGCCAGACTTCCTGACAGCTCCCTTTGATGCATTGTCACCTTGATGCCAAGGCTAACTTGTATCCACTCTACTTTCTAATGGTGTCTCTAGTCGGTCCACTCTGCACCCCCTCCACTGCTGAGATTCCTGGGGGGGCCTCTGTCATCTCTCCTCTGGACTGCATGGACTATCCCACCTCCTCACTTGCTTCCTTCTAATCTGTTGCCCACATGCAGGTTCTCCGATAATTATCAATCAGATTGTGCACTTCCTGACTTTAAGCCTTTCAGTGGCTGTGCCCTTAGAGTGAATGCCAAGTTCCTTCCCTGAGCTCCAAGCCCTGAGCAGTCTGATCCCCTCGCCTCTCCACAGCCTCCCCTTCCTCCTCTCCTCTCCGTGTTCACCTTACTTCAGTCACTCTGGCCTTGCTGTGCTCTTTGAATGGGCGGTGTTCTTTCCTGTCTCTGCTTGGGACTCTCTCCATTTACTTCTCACTGAGCCACCCCTTCCCCAGGGAAGCCACATCACCCTGTCTGTCTTCAGCCTCTTCTAGGACTCCCATTCTGCTCCTTCACCTTTGTCGAACTTGACCATGTGATTATTTGTGCAGTATTTCTCCTAGTCCACTATAAACTCCACAAGAGCAGAGATCTTGTCTGTCCACCAGATCCCTAACACCAGATGACACAGTGCCATAACACATAGTAAAAATAAATAGACTTGATGTTATCATAGCTCAACATTACTCTTACCGATTTTTCAAGAGGAATTTCTTACCCCTCTACCAGATAGAAAGGCTTGGATCTTAGATGCTGACAATTTCTATTTAGCTATACAAAACACTGCATTCTACTAGACTTCCTGGAACTAGAGACAAGGTAAATGACACGTTACCTTTGCTGGTTCAAAGACACAAAGCACCTCCATTCATATCACTTTGAAAAACATGTATAATAAGAATATGTTAGGAGGTCTTAAAACCATAGCTTGTAACTATTCCCACTAGGCTTAGATTCTCAACGAAACAATAAAATCACTCCCCAAGACTCTCACAGCTCTGCTCAGCCAGCTCCTTGAAGGCCCCAGCAGTGCACAGGTCAGAGTTTACATTACCACATGGCAGGATTGTGTGCAGATTCTATACCAAGCACCCTTCTTAGGTCATGATTATCCCTCATCCAAGGCAGCATTATGTAACTGGGGGCCTTGGTGGAGGTTGCTGATAATAAAGGGATGAGGAAAAAGAGTAAATCCTCCAAGACATTGGGGAGGACTCATCCAACTCTAAGGGGCTGTCATTCAGGATTTGTTCAAAGAAGCCGAACCAATAGGAGAGAGATGCACAATAAGGAATATATTTGGGGATTTGACCTTTTTCAATTATGGGATTAAATTATACAGGCTTTGTAAGGCTCTGCCTGGTGTCAGAGACTAAGCCTTCATCTGGTAGCTGGGAACGAATGATGGATATAAAGCAGCAGGTTTCAATTAAGGCTGATCTTGCCTCACACCCCTGTCCCAGCGATATTTGACAATGTCTGGAGACATTTTGGGTTGTGACACCTAGAGGATAGGGTACTGGCATCCAGTGGGTAGAGACCAGGGATGCTAGTAAAATCCTGCAGTGCATGGGACAGTTCCCCACAATAAAGAATTCTCTGACCCAAATGTCAGTAGTGCTTAGGTTTAGAAAGTCCGATGTAACTTGGGGGATAAACCGTAACATGCATGTATGATCTGGATCCCATGAAGATGGAGGGGACAAGCTCCTCTTGCCACTTTCAGCTTCAGTGATACAGTGTCCTGCCTTAAGTAGTAGCTGCCGCCTTTTGTCACAAAGCCAGTGATGCATTTGGCTCATGTGCTGGGGGAGTCAAAGAAGGATGCAGGGAAGGTGGAGAACTGTAGGCCCAGCTGCTGCTCCACACCAGCAAGTTGGGCCAGCAGATAGCACCAAGGTGTGTGAGCTACAGCAGTGCACATGGGCCCCCATGCCCACCATCCCTCCCATCCCACAAACCAGCCTCTGCACATAAAAGCAACATGCCTGCTGCCACCAAATCTTGGTCAAAATGTGTCCTATAGCCACCTTAAAAATACCGGGAGGAAAATTCTGGAAAATGCATTTGGGCCTTATCAGGTTGTCACTTTAGAAAGCCACCACAGGATATACATAGAACTGTTCATTAGTTAAGGTTCTTCAGAGAAACAGCCAGTAGGAAGTGTGGATAGGAGGATAGATGGATAAATAGATGAACTGATGTCTTACAAGGAATTGGTCCATGCAATTATAGAGGGTGATGAGTTCCAAGATCTGCAGTCAGTAAGTGGGAGACCCAGAAAAGCTGGTGTAAGTTTCATTCTGAATGCCGTAAGACTCGAGAGCTAAGAAGAACTGATGTTTAAGTCAAGGCTGAAGACAGGAATAGGCCAATTTTTCAGCTAAAAGGAAGTCAGGTTTTTGATTCAGGCAGTAAATTCTCTCTTACTCAGCCTTTTTATTCTGTTTAGGCCTTTTACTGATTAGATGAAGTGTACCCATATTAAGGCGGGCAATCCTGCTATACTCAATCCTGCTTTACTCAATTCAAATATTAATCTCATCCAGAAACAACCTCACAGACATACCCAGAATAATATTGGACCAAATATCTGTGTACCCTATGGTCCAGTCAAGTTGACATATAAAATTAACCATCTCAAATTGCTTAAAGAATTTGCTCTATCAGTAAATAAAGGGAGCTGGAATAGCGGGTCTCTCTCTTCAGACCTCCGTAGAAATTTTGGGTTTGTTCTACTATTAGTTGTGTTGTTCACCAGATTTCTAAAGAAGATTCTGGTTCTCCTATGACAGCATCTTAAACTTTCCTAAGTAATTCCAGAAATGACTTGCTAGAATGTTGTGTTAAAGTGAAAAACAAATTGGCAATTCCTCTCTTTAGGAATATAGTAAGATAGAAAGAAGAAATTTAAGAGCTAGTATTTTAAGGATAATGAATTTTTCAAGATGATTTTTCACCTTCAAAATGTAATAATTAAGCACCAAAATAATAAATCTGAAAATGTGAAGACATAAGAATATTGGGAAGAACAAAAAAACACAGGGCAACCTCTGCTTTTACTCCAAACCACACAAGATATCAGTATATTCAACTGTTGTTTAAAAAGCTTGTGGGCGTAAGAATCCCCAGGAAAACAAAATCATTGCTTTTCTGCTTATATGAAGGAGGAAAATGAAACTCTTCTGAACTTAACTGGCCACCAAGAAAACCATAGCAAATCAGAGAGGTTTTTAAAATCACATTGCATTAATTAGGTTAAATAAAGGACCAAAAGTTCAGTTTCTCTAAATGATACATTTTTCCATGGTACTGATAATTTTTGAAGTTATTGCACATATTAAAATCAGAGGGTCCTTTGGCAACTCTGAGCTTCCAACTGGAATCAGCCCAGTATCTGTTAGCTAGTACCTTTTATAAAGGAGTTACTACCATGGGAGGTTTGTTCTGAAATTCAGCTTCCCCAGGAGCCAGGCAAATGGGTAGGAAAACATTATAATCTGCATTTAAAGGGTGTCTGTTGCAAGTAGTACCCAATGGAGCAGGTGAAAGTCATGACAGAATTAGTTTCATAGAGTGACTCTGCTTTGAGGGAAAGAGTTCAAAAAGTGGAGGTGGGAAGTGGGAAACCTGGGTTAATTTCTGGCTGGGACACACAGGAGCTCCAACTCCTAGAAAGTGAAAGGTGGGGTACCAGAGATGAATTGCCTCCCACGCCGCCTCTGAGGGGCTCTTGAAGCACGGATCCCCAGTGTGATGGTGTTTGGGATGGGGTCTTTGGAAGATGATTCAATTTAGACAAGTCCTGAGGGAGGGGTCTTCAGGATGGGACCAGTGTCCTGATGAGGGGAGATCACGGTTTGCTCTAGCTCATTCCCTCTGTCCCTTGCTTTGCCGTTCCCTCCTTTCTCCCTCTGCCACATGAGAACACAGCAAGAAAGCAGCTGTCTGCAAGTGTGGAAGAAAATCCCAACCATACTGGTGCCCTGATCTCAGACGCACAACCTCCAGAACCATGAAAAATAAGTTTCTATTGTTTAAGCCACCTAACAGAGGTATTTGATAATGACAGCTCAAGTCGACTTAAGAGGGAGACATTAAACTTATCTGAACTTCAGTTCTTCATTTATAAAATGGAGATGTTTATACCTAAGCCAACAGTTACTGAGGGATTTAATAAAGTACTCTAAGAGTTTATAATAAACTGCGAAGAATAGTACAAATACATGGTCTTGTTCCATGATTACTTACATAATAATGACTAACATCTGTAGTACACAATTTAGAATATACTTTAAAACAACTTAATTTGATGTTTAAAACAACTGTATTAGGTATACAAAACATATAGCATGCTTATCTTGCTGATGAGAAATTGGAAATCACAGCTAGAAACCAGGTTTCCTAATAAAATCCAGCAGTATTCCAACTTTGCTCTTATAAAGAATTGTGTTCAGCCTCAACAAGACACTGAAAAGGGGTGATGTGGATCCAGTCAGCGGCACTGTTCCACAGGTCCGGGTACTACACCATCTCTTTCCATTCAGCATTCCCATGGTGGGGTGGTATTGATTCGTTTCTGGCACAAGGAAGAAGTGCAGGAACTTAGAATAATAAAGGGAAAGAGTAGATCTGTGAATGACCACCACAGTTATAGGTTGTCTGGAAATTTGGCAGGTGGAACAGAATGAAAAAAGGTAAATACAGAGGGCAATAAATGAACCAGTTCCTGACGCTAATCTCAGGTTTGTAATTTATGAACTATGTACCTTTGGGCAAGTTAACTTAAGCTGAGGCCATCTGTAAAATGTAGGTAATAACAATACCAATGTTGCAGAACTGCTATGAGAACTTACTATCTTCAAAGAGAAAATTCTTTCCAAATATAAACATATGATTTACTATATATATTAAACCAAAATTCAAAATTTTTTATATTGATTGTGTAACTCCAGTGGAACAGTAATTCTTGATAAATATTTATGTACTGCATAAACTTTCTTACTCATTTGTCTCTAATACCATTACTGTAATACGTCATCTTATTGTTTTCATAAAATTACCTAAAATCTTCAAAAGTACATGGTATGGTTATGGATTTTGAAACTGCTGACACCTTCAGTGACTCTTCTCTGTATATCACACTACTTTTAATTTGGGGAAATATTCTCTCTATAGATGCTGAAGTGCCTGGTCAACTGAGTAAATTCTGCTATATAGAAAATGGCCTCAATTCTAAATTTTAGTTTAAAATTTAATATTTTAGCCAAAATATTTTTACATGTATTTTCTTCTTGTCTCCATTCAGAATACCTTTACTCAAAGAAAATATTATAAAATTTGTCAGCCTGTTATTGGTCACTATAGATTTTGTAAAATACTGCCATCCCAATTTCACTGCTTTTATTAATAATGAATATAAATTTATCCAATTAAAACTGGGAGCACAAAACAAGAGGAAGGAACTCCATCCAAAGAGTCAATCCCCTCCTCCTAGAAAATTCTTACCACCACTTAGGTCTCAGCTTACTCATCCTGCCCTGACCTGGTATCTTCCTCTGAGCTGGCCACTGCACTACTTCCTCCTCCCATATTCCTCACAGCCACTTGCTGTGTGCTTCCACTCCAGCCTGGTGGCATTCTGTTTAATGCCTCTTCCCACCATGTCTTACAAGGTCAGGCACCATGTCCCTTCTGTGCATGGTTTTATCCAGCACAGTGGCTGACTCATAGCCAGTCCTCAGTAAATAATAATTGAATGAATGAATGAAGGAAGGAAAGAACGAACAGTTCATTCTGAAAGGGAATGCATAATGAGACTTAGTTTTATAAGAACCCAATAAGATCCTGCAAGATCTGATTTAAGCAGTTGTATTTTCCTGATGGTAATTTTATGGTGCAGAAACTTGGTAGACCTCCCTTGGCCATGTGATCAAAGTTAACATCACCAGAATAAGACACATCGACATGGATTCCAGCTGGTAGGATGCCCTGAGAAAACACATCACTTCACATCAGTGGCATCCTTGCCAAAGAGCTGTCACCTCAATCTAATCATGAGGAAACATCAGGCAAGCCAGGACTGAGGGCCGTTCTTCCACATGCTAGCCTGGACTCTTTCAAAGTATCAAGGGCATGAATTCAGAGGAGGACTAAGCAACTGTCACAGATTAGAGGAGGCTGTGGAGGCATAACCACTCTGCAATGTGGGGCCGTGGACTGGATTCTGGAACATAAACAGGGACACTAGTAGGAAAACTGATAAAATCTGAATTATGTCCATATGCTATTTTAAAATAGTTTACCAGTGCTAAACGTCTGCCATTGGTAATAGCACTGTGATTATAAACATGTTAATTTTAGGGGAAGCTGGGTGAAGGGTAAGTGGAAACTAATTTGCAACTTTGTTCTAAACTTATTTCAGAGTAAAAAAGTCAAAGAAACATTTTCTCCAGTTACTTGTTCAAATACTAAAAACAAATATTCTGCAAACAGCTACCTTAAACACCACATTTACAGTGTTTTCTCTTGCTGAGCACCTTGAGCTGACCCTTCAGTGCTGAGTTATTAAGCCCATCGTCTTCAGACTGTTTGTCAAGGCCCCTTCCTGCCTGACCGCCGGTGGCAACAGCCCCTTCCCACCCCGGGAGCAGGCTCCAGAGTCATCAGCATAGATCTCAACATCCCTGTCCTTAACTTTGCATCCACCGGTGGCCAATGTCTTCTGTCTACTGTTTCTGCCAAAGGCATGGTCCCTGTCAATCTTTAACGTGGCTCAAAGGTCAGCTGAAGACCTTCAGAATTTACCCTTCTGGGACTGATGATTCCTTCCTCTCTTAAGGCCTGTCCCTTGGATGAACAGTCCTCCTTGGCATGCCTTTATCACAGTCGCTTGCTTGCATGCTGTGACCCCAGATAACCTGTCATGCAGCCTCTGATGCCCATGACCATTCAGGGTCTCTTCAGGCCTAAACATCATAAGGCACCTTCTAGTTTGTAGTGAGGAGTTTATGAATGAGGACGGCCCAGAGAGGCTATGTGACTCACCCAAGATAGCATGTGAGTGGTGGGTAGATTACGTCATGAATGTCCCAGGGTGCTCCTCTGGGTGGAATGAGATGGGGGCAGGCTGGGTCCACATTATGTGGGCTGTTGCAAGTCCAGACAAGAAGTATAGTCCTTAGCCTTGGAACAGGCACTGAAAGGATAAAAAGGCTGGGTCAACTCCATTCAGGCCATTCTCTTACACAGAATCCTTCCATGACCCCTACATGATAAACTACATGATAAACACTAAAATCCTTAGTGCAGCATTCAAACATTCCCTCCCCAATTTTTTAATTTACCTTTCCAACTTTACCTCACTTCCCTTTCACATTATCCAAATTCAAGCCAAACATTGTACTCACCCACATACTGTGGTGCTCCAGCCCCTCGCATAGTGTCAGGACACTGAATGAAAGAAACCCGGTTTTCCTTCCAAGTCTTGGGCAATGATATTTCCCCAACTGGAAGCATTAATGAAGCCTTTCCCACATCTCCTCCCATAAACTTCCACCTCAGTTAGAAGGCCTAGGTCAAATGCTGCCTTCTCCACAAAGTCTGTTTTAATAAAATCTCTCTGACTGAAGAATAGCAGAATGTCCACCTTCTCTAATGATTCACACATCTCCTCTCCCCCATACACCAACCATTGCAGGACAGGGGCCCGTCTGTTCTGCCTGTGTTGTACGAGATGCCGTGGTACCAACCTCAAGGCCCTTTGCTGGTTCATGTACCCAGATGCCAGCTTCTCTGAGGGTGGCCTGCAAATGGCTCACACAGCAGGCTCTCTTGTCCTGAGAGTAGGCGTCAGCCGGCAGGATCCCCCTTGACTCTGGAAGTGACACCCCAGTCCCTCAAGGGCTGCCCATGGCCAATGACCTACTGATAGCTGGTGCAAAGAACATTCCGCTGCCTCAGTGGGGAGTAACTGTGGAGCTTCTGATGCACCAGACGCCCTGTGGGTCAGCCCAAGGCTAGACTTTCCCTGAGTTCACATCATGGCTCAGCTCCTTGCCCACCTTATCTTGCTGTATTCCCTCCCTGAAGGTCATTCCCTCATTAAAACACTTTCACAGAAATTCCCACTTCAGGCTCTCCTGGGGAAGCTGACCTAAACCATCTGAGGACCCACAAACATCTGGACAAAAATGGACACTAACAGTTTTGTGTCTGATGCATGTCGGGGATAACAGGTATTTTACATGCATTATGTCAATCTTCTCAACAAGCCTGTGCAACAGGAACTGTTATTATCCCTGTTTTGCAGGAAGGGTAACTGAGGCTGAGTTAAATAGCAGAGTCATGATTTGAACCCACATCTGTTCTCTCTATCACACCCAGCTGCCTCACTGGGATAACCTCAACAATTGGATGAAATCAATACCTGTTTTTCTGAGCAAATGAATGAGCCACAGTGATGCTTTCTCAACCCTCTCTATATAGCTTAAAGTTGGTTTTTCCTTTGTCAGATTTATGAAAAGGAATGAGAGCCAGTATTGTGGTTCCTGCAAATGATTACTCTCTCACTGGCAAACACACTGCATTAAGTGGACCAAAGCAACATGATAAATTGAAGCCAGAAAGAAATTGCGTTAGCCCACACTAAGCCATGATCATCTCTTGTAAGTGATCCCATCCCCTTTTGAACATTTATAAAAAAAATCTTCAGCCTCTAACAACATTTTAAAGTTTGTGGATTTCTTCGACATCTACCTTTTCAAAATGCCAGATGGTTTTCACCGCAGTAGGAGGAAAAGATCAAAAGGAGACAGGCAAGCCCAAAGACCATCTAGTTTTCCAAACAGACAGACCTTGAAGTGTGGAGAAAACACAACTTTCTCTCATAAGAGGCATGAAAATTACAAAATGCAAAATAGCCCATACATGCCAGTTCTTCCTATGAAGGATTACCTCTTCTAATTATAACTCTTATTAATAATAAAGTAAACTATACAGCAATGACATAAAGAAGAATTATTAAGAGGAAGGGATTCCAAAACTGGATTCTATTTGCATGTCTCTATAAATTAGTACAAGTCATTAAATTGTATATTTACATAGTGTGGATTTTTTTGGTATCATTAATATAAAAATCACATGGGCAACATTGTGGTTACTAGACTCCATTCATTATCAAGTCCCCCCCACATACCCCATTACAGTCACTGTCCACCAGCGTAGTAAGATGCTGTAGAATCACTACCTGAACTCTCCGTGCTGTACAGCCTTCCCATGGCCCCCAGCCCCCATATTATGCATGCTAATCATAATGCCTCCATCTTTTTATCACCTTTAATCCCTCCCTTGCCACCTGTCCTCCCTGGTTCCTTTCCTTTGGTAACTGTTAGTCCATTCTTGGGTTCTGTTATTTTGCTGCTGTTTTGTTCCTTCAGTTTTTACTTTGTTCTTATGCACCACAGATGAGTGAAATCATTTGGTACTTGTTTTCCTCCACCTAGATTATTTCACTGAGCATAATACCCTCTAGTTTCATCCATGTTGTTGCAAATGGTAGGATCCTACATTTTTAGGGTAAATTCCTAGGAATGGAATTCCTGGGTCAAATGGTATTTCTTTTTTTTTCTGTACAATTAAAATTAAACAACTCTGCCCAAAATATTTTTATTAATATAAGTTCGTTCATACAAAGAGAGCAATTGTGTTCCCAAAGTTGAAAGAATTAAGCTACCCATCTGTATGTCATTTAGTACAAGAGAAGCAACTGCAGGTTTAAATTACATGGTATTGGAGTGCAATTTCCTACCATTGGATGCTTTTCTGCTTTTTTACCTTGAGTCATTTACTAAGAGGTGTTCATAAAAAGTAGCTTAAAGCACAGATGCTTTCAAATCGTTTAGGCAAAGATGTTTCTCTCTTTTTCATTCCCACTCTCTCAAAAATCTCTCTTTTCTGAAGAAAAAGAATCAAACTGTTGGTCAGTATTGATAAACCATGTCAAGTATTTGTGCAAGGAGGAAAGGTAAAATTGAAAACATCTGATTGAAGTAAATAATACAAACATAAAAGCTTTACTGGTGAATAAAGGGTATTGAAGAGACTTTATTTCTTATATTAGAAATTACTTTTGATATAACATTCTTAAAAACAGATTGTTTTCCACTATGAACCATATCATTAACTGTTCTACAGAGACCGCATTTGAAAGGCAAGCTTTGAAAGAGTGCTGCTGTACTATTTTGTTAGTTTCTGTCTTATTTGGAAAGGGATAAAGATTTCATTCCCGCTTTCTTTGTCTTTCAAGAACCACTAAAGCAGTATTCACACAATTTTGTAGGAATGTGCCCTATGTCATAGCCTACAAATTATTTGGTTTTGGCACACTTAAAGGTCATCTTCCAAATTAGCAAAATTTTCCAACATCCTGGCTTTTCAACATTAAATATAAATATTGTTTCCTTACTACAAGTGAGGTTTGCTCTTTAAGAAATGCTAGTGCCTATTTAAAGTTGTCAAAATCTGAACAGTTTTCTTCTTTGTAATAGTATGTTCTCAAGGTAATTAGGCTTTTAAAGTGTGCCTAATTGCAAAAGGAAGTATGTGAAGACTAGAAACAAGTGTGATTTTATGTTAAACAACTGAATGAGAAGTTAGATTTTAATAATGTCTTGCCACATCATTTAGTAACCTCCTGCACAATTGAAAGCTATACTATTGCATTAGATCTTCTATCATCATAACCAAAAACTGGCATATACAAACGTAGAAAGGCTTCACTTTCGTCTCTGATTTCCCTTCTTCCTATCAGACTCACTATTCTAAAGTCATATGGTGCCACTGTTAATTTTGAAGAAATCATTTCATTTTGAAATGCTAGAATAATTCATTGGATAGTTTCCCTTTACTATCTTCACTTAGGTAGTGTAATTTTCTTATTACACAGGGTAATTTAACATTAGTATTCTATGACATCTGTTCAATGACCTCTAAATTGACCTTGAAGTATATTAGGGAAAGGGTTTTCCTTTTATTTGAAAGTTTAATGGAATACTTAGAAGGCACAAGTGAATTTGTGTGTGTGTGTGTGTGTGTGTGTGTGTATACAACACAAAGTGTATTTCAGGGGATAATACTGCCACTTTTATGTCTCATCATAACACCATTCCCTACAGTGTAACTGTGGTGAAGATGAGATCCACCACGAACCCAGTCCAAATGTATTTATTTACTGAAATATACCCAAAGTCTCTTTTTATATTAAGACTTGTTCCATGTTGGTGCCACAAGCCAGTACTGTCTTCGAATTCCAATGGGAAGCTCTTGCTCCAAGTTCAAAAACTTACAGCAAGAGTTCATGTTCTGGCTCCACCTGCTTCCCAGTCATGTGACCTTGGACAAGTCAGTCTGTGTACTGACACCTTCGCAGTCTGCTATAAGGCTCACAGAAATTGCCACTTAGCAAAGAGTGTCTGAATAAATGTAATATCACATTATTCTTCTGATTACAGTAAATTCTCACATTAAAACTGTACTTTAAAAGTAGCCAGATCAGGTATTTCAGTGTGTTACATTTTCTTACTAGTGATTATTTTTCTATAATTCCCTCAGATTTCCTACATAGAACTTTCTCACAAGTTCTTTCTAAAAATGATTGAAACAGGACTTGAAAGAAAAGAAGTGAAGTAAAACATGATTGCCTAATATGTGCCGGGCACATTTCTAGGATTTTTTACATTACCACATTTGATCCTCTCAATAATTTTAAGAGAGAGAGAGAGAGGTCATGCCCATTTTACAGATACAGAACCTAGGCTGAGAGAGGTTATAACATAACTTACTAAGGACAAGTAGCAATTAAGTTTATCAACTCAAACCCTGAGCTGTCTGACTGCAAAGTCCATGGTTAGTATATATTCTGTGAGGAAAAATAATGTTACAACTGTCTTCTTTCTTCTTAAATTATGCAACAACTTTAAAAACTATCACTAATAATGAGATAATATGGGAGAATATTAATTATGGCCACAGTACATCCAGAAAAATAAATACATTTGTCTATTAGCTAAGGTCCGTTTTCTCTGTGTTCATTCCTTCAAAACAAGGACAGTAACAAGGTACAAATGGTGTTCTCACAAAGTCCATAAAACAAAAGGCTTTTAAACATCCTGTTAAGTAAATCAGATGTTACCTTAATCTTGGAGCACTTTTAAGTCATAAATCTTATATTTCAGTGTAAAATCAAAACAAAACAAAACATAAAGACACAATATCTCTAATTTTGGTTCTAGGATCAGAAAGAATGAAATTTTTAAATGTCTTCCCAAGATAATAAATGCATAAGAAATTATCAGACTATCTTGTTTTGCTTTGAGTATACTCGGTTAAAACAGTAAAGTTATCTTGAAATAACTTGCTAATATATTTAAAAGTGAAAATATTCTAAATTTCACTACCAATTTCAATTTTCAGTTGGTTATTAGTCTGTCATACTGGAAAGCTGAACAAATTTTAATTCCAGATGTAGTAGTGTTAGAAATTTCTAAGTAAATGGACATTTCATAAAAGACAAATCAAGTCTATTTTTGACTACAATGTGAAATAAATTCCATGAACAATTTTCTCATGTTTGTTTATTTGTTTTGCATCCCAGTGGTTCAATAAAGGTTTTTGTTTCAAAATTTTATTTTGGTATCATTAATCTACAATTACAGGAAGGACATTATGTTCACTAGGCTCCCCCCCTCACCAAGTCCCCCCACTTACCCATTCACAGTCACTGCCCATCAACATAGTAAGATGCTGTAAAATCACTACTTGTCCTCTCTATGTTGCACAGCCATCCCCATTCCCCCCCCCCACACACACTTTACATGTTAATCGTAATCCCCTTTTCTTTTTTCCCGCCCTTAAACCTCCCTTCCCACCCATGTTCCCTAGTCCCTTTCGCTTTGGTAACTGTTAGTCCATTCTCCGGTTCTGTGCTTCTGCTGCTGTTTTGTTCCTTCAGTTTTCTTTTGTTCGTATACGCCACATATGAGTGAAATGATTTGGTACTTGTCTTTCTCTGCCTGACTTATTTCACTGAGCATAATACCCTCTAACTCCATCCATTGTGTTGCAAGTGGTAGGATCTGTTTTTTCTTACAGCTGAGTAATATTCCATCATGTATATGTAGCACATCTTCTCTATCCATTCATCTACTGATGGACATTTAGGTTGCTTCCATATCCTGGCTATTATAAATAGTGCAGCAATAAACATAGGGGTGCATCTGTCTTTTTCAAACTGGAGTACTGCACTCTTAGGGTAAATTCCTAGAAGTGGAATTCCTGGGTCAAATGGCATTTCTATTTTGAGCATTTGGAGGAACCTCCATACTACTTTCCACAATGATTGAACTAATTAACATTCCTACCAGCACTGTAGGAGGGTTCCCCTTTCTCCACAACCTTGCCAACATTTGTTGTTGTTTGTCTTTGGATGGTAGCCATCCTTACTGGTATGAGATGGTATCTCATTGTGGTTTTAATTTGCATTTCTCTGATGACAAGCGATGTGGAGCATCTTCTCATGTGTCTGTTGGCCATCTGAATTTCTTCTTTAGCGAACTGTCTATTCAGATCCTCTGCCCATTTTTTTAACTGGATTATTTCCTTTTTGGTTGTTGAGGCGTGTGAGCTCTTTATATATTTTGGATGTCAACCCTTTGTTGGATCTGTCATTTATGAATATATTCTCCCATACTGTAGGACAGATTTTTGTTCTATTGATGGTGGCCTTTGCTGTACAGAAGCTTTTCAGCTTCATATAGTCCCATTTGTTCATTTTTCAATTTGTTTCCCTTGCCCGGGGAGATATGTTCAAGAAGAGGTCACTCATGTTTATGTCAAAGAGATTTTTGCCTATGTTTTCTCTAAGAGTTTTATGGTTTCATGACTTACATTCAAGTGTTTGATCCATTTCAAATTTACTTTTGTGTATGGGGTTAGACAGTGATCCATTTTCATTCTCTTACATGTAGCTGTCCAGTTTTTCCAGCTGAAGAGACTGTCATTTCCCCATTGTATGTCCATGGCCCCTTTATCGAATACTAGTTGCCATATATATTTGGATTAATGTTTGGAGTCTCTATTCTGTTCCATTGGTCTGTGGCTCTGTTCTTGTGACAGTACCAAATTGTCTTGATTACTGTGCTTTGTAGTAGAGCTTGAATTTGGGAAGTGAAACCCCCTCCCACTTGATTCTAACTTCTCAGGATTGCTTTAGCTATTCGGGGTCTTTGGTGTTTTTATATGAATTTTTGAACTACTTTTTCCAGTTCATTGAAGAATGCTGTTGGTAATTTGATAGGGATTGCATCAAATCTGTATATTGCTTTGGGCAGGATGGCCATTTTGATTATATTAATTCTTACCAGCCAGGAGCATGGAATGAGTTTCCATTCATTAGTGTCCTCTTTAATTTCTCTTCACAGTGTCTTATAGTTTTCAGAGTATAGGTCTTTCACTTACTGGGTTAGGTTTATTCCTAGGTATTCTATTCTTTTTGATGCTATTGTGAATGGAATTGTCTTCCTGATTTCTCTTTCTATTAGTTTATTGTTACTTTATAGGAAAGCCACAGATTTCCTATACAACTTTTGTTGTATCCTGCAACTTCTGCCGAATTCCGATATTAGTTCTAGTAGTTTTGCAGTGGAGTATTTAGGGCTTTTTGTGTACAATATCATGTCATCTGCAAATAGTGACAGTTTAACTTCCTCTTTAAGAATCTGGATTCCTTGTATTTCTTTGTTTTGTCTGATTGCCGTGGCTAGGACCTCCAGTACTACGTTGAATAACAGTGAGGAGAGTGGGCACCCCTGTCCTGTTCCTGATCACAGAGGAAACGCTTTCAGCTTCTCGCTGTTCAGTATGATGTTGGCTGTGGGCTTATCATATATGGACTTTATTATGTTGAGGTACTTGCCCTCTACACCCATTTTGTTGAGAGTTTTATGAATGGATGTTAAGTTTTGTTGAATGCTCTTTCAGCATCTATTGAGATGATCATGTGGTTTTTGTCCTTCTTGTTGACGTGGTGGATGATGTTGATGGATTTTCAAATGTTGTACCATCCTTGCATCCCTGGGATGAATCCCATTTAGTCATGGTGTATGATCCTTTTGATGTATTCTTGAATTTGGTTTGCTAATATTTTGTTGAGTGTTTTTGCATCTATGTTCATCAGGGATATTGGTCTGTAGTTTTCTTTTTAGGTGGGGTCTTTGCTTGGTTTTGGTATTAGGGTGATGTTAGCTTCATAGAATGTGTTTAGGAGTATTCCCTCCTCTACTATTTTTTGGAAAACTTTAAGGAGAATGGGTATTATGTCTTCTCTCTATGCCTGATAAAATTCCAAGTAAACCCATCTGGCCCGGGGGTTTTGTTCTTTGGTAGTTTTTCGATTACCGCTTCATTTCCGTTGCTGTTAATTGGTCTGTTTAGATTTTCTGTTTCTTTCTGGGTCAGGCTTGGAAGGTTGTATTTTTCTCAGAAGTTGTCCATTTCTCCTAGGTTTCCCAGCTTGTTAGCATATAGGTTTTCACAGTACTCTCTAATTATTCTTTGTACTTCTGTGGGATCCGTCATGATTTCTCATTTCTCGTTTTTGATTCTGTTGATGTATGTTGACTCTCTTTTCCTCTTAATAAGTCTGGCTAGAGGCTAATCTATTTTGTTTATTTTCTCAAAGAACCAGCTCTTGGTTTTATTGATTTCTGCTGTTTTTTTACTTCTCAATTTTATTTATTTCTTCTCTGCTCTTTATTATGTCCCTCCTTCTACTTACCTTAGGCCTCATTTGTTCTTCTTTTTCCAATTTCGATAATTGTGACATTAGACCATTCACTTGCAATTGTTCTTCCTTCTTTAAATATGCCTGGATTGCTATATACTTTCCTCTTTAGACTGCTTTTGCTGTATCCCACAGTAGTTGGGGTTTGTGTTGTTGTTGTCATTTGTTTCCATATATTGCTGGATCTCCATTTTGATTTGGTCATTGATCCATTGATTATTTAGGAGCATGTTGTTAAGCCTCCATGTGTTTGTGAGCCTTTTTGCTTTCTTTGTACAGTTTATTTCTAGTTTAATGACTCTGTGGTCTGAAAGTTGGTTGGTAGGATTTCAATATTTTGGAATTTACTGAGGCTCTTTTTGTGGCCTTGTATGTTGTCTATTCTGGAGAATATTCCATGTGCACTTGAGAGGAATGTGTACCCTGTTGCTTTTGGATGTAGAGTTCTATAGATGTCTATTTGGTCGATCTGTTCTAGTGCGTTGTTCAGTGCCTCTGTGTCCTTACTTATTTTCTGTCTGGTGGAGCTGTCCTTTGGAGTGAGTGGTGTTTTGAAGTCTCCCAGAATGAATGCATTGCATTCTATTTCCTCCTTTAGTTCTGTTAGTATTTGTTTCAGATATGTTGGTGCTCCTGTATTGGGTGCATATATATTTATAATGCTTATATCCTCTTGTTGGACTGAGTCCTTTATCCTTATGTAATGTCCTTATTTATCTTTTGTTACTTGCTTTATTTTGAAGTCTGTTTTGTCTGATACTAGTATTGCAACACCTGCTTTTTTCTCTATGTTGTTTGCATGAAATATCTTTTTCCATCCCTTGACTTTAAGTCTGTACATGTCTTTGGGTTTGAGGTGAGTCTCTTGTAAGCAGCATATGGATGGGTCTTGCTTTTTTATCTATTCTATTACTCTGTGTCTTTTGATTAGTGGATTCGGTCCATTTACATTCAGGGTGATTATTGAAAGGTATGTACTTTTTGCCACTTCAGGCTTTAAGTTTGTGGTTACCAAAGGTTCAAGGTTAGCTTTTTAGTATCTTACTGTCTTACTTTACTCGCTTATTTAGCTATTATAAGCACGTTCTGATGTTTCTTTATTTCTCTCCCTTCCTATTCCTTCTCCATTCTTCAAATGTTGGCTGTTTTTTTCTGTGCTCTTTTTAGGAGTAGTCCCATCTAGAGCAGTCATTGTAACATGCCCTGTAGAGGTGGTTTGTGGGAGGCAAATTCACTCAGCTTTTGCTTAACTGGGAATTGTTTACTCCCTCCTTCATATTTAAATGATAATCGTACTGGATACAGTATTCTTGGCTTGAGGCGCTTCTGTTTCATTGCATGAAGTATATCATGCCATTCTCTTCTGGCCTGTAAGATTTCTGTTGAGAAATCTGATGATAGCCTAGTGGGTTTTCCTTTGTAGGTGAACTTTTCTTTCTCTCTGGCTGTGTTTAACACTCTGTCCTTATCTTTGATCTTTGCCATTTTAATTATTATGTGTCTTGGTGTTGCCCTCTTTGGATCCCTTGTCATGGGAGTTCTGTGTTCCTCTGTGGTCTGAGAGGCCATTTCCTCTCCTAGTTTGGGGAAGTTTTCAGCAATTATTACTTCAAAGACACTTTCTATCCATTTTTCTCTCTCTTCTTCTGGTACCCCTGTAATTCGGATATTGTTCCGTTTGAATTGGTCACACAGTTCTATTAATATTCTTTCATTCTTGGAGATCCTTTTATCTCTCTCTGCATCAGCTTCTCTGCATTCCTGTTCTCTGTTTCCTAGTCCATCAATGGTCTCTTGCATCTTGTCCATTCTGCTTTGAAGTCCTTCCAGAGGTTGTTTTATTTCTGTATTCTCCCTCCTTAGTTCTTGCACATTTCTCTGCACATCCATTAGCATGGTTATGACTTTTGTTTAGAATTCTTTTTCAGGAAGATTGGTTAAATCTATCTTCCCAGGTTCCTTCTCAGGGGAAGATGTCGAAGATGTCGAAGATGTCTGGGTTAGTCTGGTCTGGATCAAATTGTTTTGCCTTTTCATGTTTATAGGTGCAATGGTGAGCTGTTGACTCATCTGTCAGCTGGGAGAGCCAAGACTTTTTCCACCTCCTCCTGACCTTTCTTTACTGGGACTACTGCGACCCCTAGTGGCTTGTGTTGGGCAATTGCGTGTAGCCTGGGTCTCTGTATCTTGCCCGGCCGGTTTCGAGGAAGGTCCCTTGCTGTGGGCGGGATGAGCCTCAGGCTGCTGCTCTGCTATGGGAGGACCCCGCACGGGTAATGGACGGGGGGCTGTTTGGCTGTTTACCTCCATTAGGGATCTCAGAGCTGTTGCCCAGGGGGTTATTGTGCCCAGAGTTTCCTAGAATTTCCAGCTGCTGGACTGTGACCTGGGATGCTTCCGTCCAGTTGAGTGACATGGGATGCTTCCGTCCAGTTGAGGGACGGAACTTTAAGACTTACAGAAAGCACTCGCTTTTCTTTGTCCCAGAGGCTCTGGCTGCATGACCCATTCACAGGTCTTACTGTCCTGCTTCCCTAGTTTCCAGCACTCTATGCATGCACTGTGTGTCAGCGCTCTGGTGTGGATGGCTATTGCTGGGTGTTTAGCAGTCCTGGGCTCCCTCTCCCTCCCTGCTCTGACTCCTCTCCTCCCACTGGGAGCTGTGGTGAGGGGCCTTGGGTCCCGCTGGGCTGTGGCTTGTATCTTAACCCTTTCACCAGGCACCGGGTTCTCGCAGGTGTGGTTGTAGTACTGTTATACTAATGCCACCATCTTGGCTCTGCCCCTCAAATGGTATTTCTATTTTTATTTTTTTGAGGAACCTCTGTACTGCTTTCCACAATGGTTGAACTAGTTTACACTTCCACCAGCAGTGTAGGAGGGTTCCCCTTTCTCCACATCCTCACCAGGATTTGCTGTTCCTTGTCTTTTCTATATTGGCCATCCTAATTGGTGTGTGCTGATATCTCATTGTGGTTTTAATTTGCATTTCCCTGATAACTAGCGATGTGGAGCATCTTTTCATGTGCCTGTTGGCCATGTGAATTTCTTCTTTGGAGAAGTGTCTGTTCATATACTCTTCCCGGTTTTTTAATAGGGTTATTTGCTTTTTATGTCTTGAGGTATGTGAGTTCTTCATATATTTTGGATGTTAACCCCTTGTCGGATATGTCATTTATCAGAGTGTGAATTTTATACTAGGTAAATTTTACTGCAATAAAGCTATAGAAAAATAATGGTCAGTAAGCAAGATACAGATGCAGTATGTTTGACAGTACATTGATCATTGTTGAAACTGGGTGATGGGCATTGGGGTTTGTTAGACTGTATGACTACTTTTGTAGTCATACAAAAGAAATTAGTAAAAATAGAATGTAGTTAGAAATTTCTCTTACTAAGAAATTTTAATTTTGTTATCATTAATCTACAATTACATGAAGAACTTTATGTTTACTATGCTCCCCTCTTCACCAAGCCCTCCCCCATGAACCCCATTATAGTCACTGTCCATCAGTGTAGTAAGATGCTATAGAATCACTACTTGTCTTCACTGTGTTGCATTTCCCCTCCTACATGCTAATTATACATGCTAATCCTAATACCCCTTTATGCCTCCCTTCCCACCCATCCTCCTCAGTCCCTTTCCCTTTGGTAATTGTTAGTTCATTCTTGGGTTCTGAGATTCTGGTGCTGTTTTGTTCCTTCAGTTTTCTTTATTCTTATACTCCACATATGAGTGAAATCATTTGATACTTGTCTTTCTCTGCCTGACTTATTTCACTGAGCATAATACCCTCTAACTCCATCCATTGTGTTGCAAGTGGTAGGATCTGTTTTTTCTTACAGCTGAGTAATATTCCATCATGTATATGTAGCACATCTTCTCTATCCATTCATCTACTGATGGACATTTAGGTTGCTTCCATATCCTGGCTATTATAAATAGTGCAGCAATAAACATAGGGGTGCATCTGTCTTTTTCAAACTGGAGTACTGCACTCTTAGGGTAAATTCCTAGAAGTGGAATTCCTGGGTCAAATGGCATTTCTATTTTGAGCATTTGGAGGAACCTCCGTACTACTTTCCACAATGATTGAACTAATTAACATTCCTACCAGCACTGTAGGAGGGTTCCCCTTTCTCCACAACCTTGCCAACATTTGTTGTTGTTTGTCTTTGGATGGTAGCCATCCTTACTGGTATGAGATGGTATCTCATTGTGGTTTTAATTTGCATTTCTCTGATGACAAGCGATGTGGAGCATCTTCTCATGTGTCTGTTGGCCATCTGAATTTCTTCTTTAGCGAACTGTCTATTCAGATCCTCTGCCCATTTTTTTAACTGGATTATTTCCTTTTTGGTTGTTGAGGCGTGTGAGCTCTTTATATATTTTGGATGTCAACCCTTTGTTGGATCTGTCATTTATGAATATATTCTCCCATACTGTAGGACAGATTTTTGTTCTATTGATGGTGGCCTTTGCTGTACAGAAGCTTTTCAGCTTCATATAGTCCCATTTGTTCATTTTTCAATTTGTTTCCCTTGCCCGGGGAGATATGTTCAAGAAGAGGTCACTCATGTTTATGTCAAAGAGATTTTTGCCTATGTTTTCTCTAAGAGTTTTATGGTTTCATGACTTACATTCAAGTGTTTGATCCATTTCAAATTTACTTTTGTGTATGGGGTTAGACAGTGATCCATTTTCATTCTCTTACATGTAGCTGTCCAGTTTTTCCAGCTGAAGAGACTGTCATTTCCCCATTGTATGTCCATGGCCCCTTTATCGAATACTAGTTGCCATATATATTTGGATTAATGTTTGGAGTCTCTATTCTGTTCCATTGGTCTGTGGCTCTGTTCTTGTGACAGTACCAAATTGTCTTGATTACTGTGCTTTGTAGTAGAGCTTGAATTTGGGAAGTGAAACCCCCTCCCACTTGATTCTAACTTCTCAGGATTGCTTTAGCTATTCGGGGTCTTTGGTGTTTTTATATGAATTTTTGAACTACTTTTTCCAGTTCATTGAAGAATGCTGTTGGTAATTTGATAGGGATTGCATCAAATCTGTATATTGCTTTGGGCAGGATGGCCATTTTGATTATATTAATTCTTACCAGCCAGGAGCATGGAATGAGTTTCCATTCATTAGTGTCCTCTTTAATTTCTCTTCACAGTGTCTTATAGTTTTCAGAGTATAGGTCTTTCACTTACTGGGTTAGGTTTATTCCTAGGTATTCTATTCTTTTTGATGCTATTGTGAATGGAATTGTCTTCCTGATTTCTCTTTCTATTAGTTTATTGTTACTTTATAGGAAAGCCACAGATTTCCTATACAACTTTTGTTGTATCCTGCAACTTCTGCCGAATTCCGATATTAGTTCTAGTAGTTTTGCAGTGGAGTATTTAGGGCTTTTTGTGTACAATATCATGTCATCTGCAAATAGTGACAGTTTAACTTCCTCTTTAAGAATCTGGATTCCTTGTATTTCTTTGTTTTGTCTGATTGCCGTGGCTAGGACCTCCAGTACTACGTTGAATAACAGTGAGGAGAGTGGGCACCCCTGTCCTGTTCCTGATCACAGAGGAAACGCTTTCAGCTTCTCGCTGTTCAGTATGATGTTGGCTGTGGGCTTATCATATATGGACTTTATTATGTTGAGGTACTTGCCCTCTACACCCATTTTGTTGAGAGTTTTATGAATGGATGTTAAGTTTTGTTGAATGCTCTTTCAGCATCTATTGAGATGATCATGTGGTTTTTGTCCTTCTTGTTGACGTGGTGGATGATGTTGATGGATTTTCAAATGTTGTACCATCCTTGCATCCCTGGGATGAATCCCATTTAGTCATGGTGTATGATCCTTTTGATGTATTCTTGAATTTGGTTTGCTAATATTTTGTTGAGTGTTTTTGCATCTATGTTCATCAGGGATATTGGTCTGTAGTTTTCTTTTTAGGTGGGGTCTTTGCTTGGTTTTGGTATTAGGGTGATGTTAGCTTCATAGAATGTGTTTAGGAGTATTCCCTCCTCTACTATTTTTTGGAAAACTTTAAGGAGAATGGGTATTATGTCTTCTCTCTATGCCTGATAAAATTCCAAGTAAACCCATCTGGCCCGGGGGTTTTGTTCTTTGGTAGTTTTTCGATTACCGCTTCATTTCCGTTGCTGTTAATTGGTCTGTTTAGATTTTCTGTTTCTTTCTGGGTCAGGCTTGGAAGGTTGTATTTTTCTCAGAAGTTGTCCATTTCTCCTAGGTTTCCCAGCTTGTTAGCATATAGGTTTTCACAGTACTCTCTAATTATTCTTTGTACTTCTGTGGGATCCGTCATGATTTTTCATTTCTCGTTTTTGATTCTGTTGATGTATGTTGACTCTCTTTTCCTCTTAATAAGTCTGGCTAGAGGCTAATCTATTTTGTTTATTTTCTCAAAGAACCAGCTCTTGGTTTTATTGATTTCTGCTGTTTTTTTACTTCTCAATTTTATTTATTTCTTCTCTGCTCTTTATTATGTCCCTCCTTCTACTTACCTTAGGCCTCATTTGTTCTTCTTTTTCCAATTTCGATAATTGTGACATTAGACCATTCACTTGCAATTGTTCTTCCTTCTTTAAATATGCCTGGATTGCTATATACTTTCCTCTTTAGACTGCTTTTGCTGTATCCCACAGTAGTTGGGGTTTGTGTTGTTGTTGTCATTTGTTTCCATATATTGCTGGATCTCCATTTTGATTTGGTCATTGATCCATTGATTATTTAGGAGCATGTTGTTAAGCCTCCATGTGTTTGTGAGCCTTTTTGCTTTCTTTGTACAGTTTATTTCTAGTTTAATGACTCTGTGGTCTGAAAGTTGGTTGGTAGGATTTCAATATTTTGGAATTTACTGAGGCTCTTTTTGTGGCCTTGTATGTTGTCTATTCTGGAGAATATTCCATGTGCACTTGAGAGGAATGTGTACCCTGTTGCTTTTGGATGTAGAGTTCTATAGATGTCTATTTGGTCGATCTGTTCTAGTGCGTTGTTCAGTGCCTCTGTGTCCTTACTTATTTTCTGTCTGGTGGAGCTGTCCTTTGGAGTGAGTGGTGTTTTGAAGTCTCCCAGAATGAATGCATTGCATTCTATTTCCTCCTTTAGTTCTGTTAGTATTTGTTTCAGATATGTTGGTGCTCCTGTATTGGGTGCATATATATTTATAATGCTTATATCCTCTTGTTGGACTGAGTCCTTTATCCTTATGTAATGTCCTTATTTATCTTTTGTTACTTGCTTTATTTTGAAGTCTGTTTTGTCTGATACTAGTATTGCAACACCTGCTTTTTTCTCTATGTTGTTTGCATGAAATATCTTTTTCCATCCCTTGACTTTAAGTCTGTACATGTCTTTGGGTTTGAGGTGAGTCTCTTGTAAGCAGCATATGGATGGGTCTTGCTTTTTTATCTATTCTATTACTCTGTGTCTTTTGATTAGTGGGTTCGGTCCATTTACATTCAGGGTGATTATTGAAAGGTATGTACTTTTTGCCACTTCAGGCTTTAAGTTTGTGGTTACCAAAGGTTCAAGGTTAGCTTTTTAGTATCTTACTGTCTTACTTTACTCGCTTATTTAGCTATTATAAGCACGTTCTGATGTTTCTTTATTTCTCTCCCTTCCTATTCCTTCTCCATTCTTCAAATGTTGGCTGTTTTTTTCTGTGCTCTTTTTAGGAGTAGTCCCATCTAGAGCAGTCATTGTAACATGCCCTGTAGAGGTGGTTTGTGGGAGGCAAATTCACTCAGCTTTTGCTTAACTGGGAATTGTTTACTCCCTCCTTCATATTTAAATGATAATCGTACTGGATACAGTATTCTTGGCTTGAGGCGCTTCTGTTTCATTGCATGAAGTATATCATGCCATTCTCTTCTGGCCTGTAAGATTTCTGTTGAGAAATCTGATGATAGCCTAGTGGGTTTTCCTTTGTAGGTGAACTTTTCTTTCTCTCTGGCTGTGTTTAACACTCTGTCCTTATCTTTGATCTTTGCCATTTTAATTATTATGTGTCTTGGTGTTGCCCTCTTTGGATCCCTTGTCATGGGAGTTCTGTGTTCCTCTGTGGTCTGAGAGGCCATTTCCTCTCCTAGTTTGGGGAAGTTTTCAGCAATTATTACTTCAAAGACACTTTCTATCCATTTTTCTCTCTCTTCTTCTGGTACCCCTGTAATTCGGATATTGTTCCGTTTGAATTGGTCACACAGTTCTATTAATATTCTTTCATTCTTGGAGATCCTTTTATCTCTCTCTGCATCAGCTTCTCTGCATTCCTGTTCTCTGTTTCCTAGTCCATCAATGGTCTCTTGCATCTTGTCCATTCTGCTTTGAAGTCCTTCCAGAGGTTGTTTTATTTCTGTATTCTCCCTCCTTAGTTCTTGCACATTTCTCTGCACATCCATTAGCATGGTTATGACTTTTGTTTAGAATTCTTTTTCAGGAAGATTGGTTAAATCTATCTTCCCAGGTTCCTTCTCAGGGGAAGATGTCGAAGATGTCGAAGATGTCTGGGTTAGTCTGGTCTGGATCAAATTGTTTTGCCTTTTCATGTTTATAGGTGCAATGGTGAGCTGTTGACTCATCTGTCAGCTGGGAGAGCCAAGACTTTTTCCACCTCCTCCTGACCTTTCTTTACTGGGACTACTGCGACCCCTAGTGGCTTGTGTTGGGCAATTGCGTGTAGCCTGGGTCTCTGTATCTTGCCCGGCCGGTTTCGAGGAAGGTCCCTTGCTGTGGGCGGGATGAGCCTCAGGCTGCTGCTCTGCTATGGGAGGACCCCGCACGGGTAATGGACGGGGGGCTGTTTGGCTGTTTACCTCCATTAGGGATCTCAGAGCTGTTGCCCAGGGGGTTATTGTGCCCAGAGTTTCCTAGAATTTCCAGCTGCTGGACTGTGACCTGGGATGCTTCCGTCCAGTTGAGTGACATGGGATGCTTCCGTCCAGTTGAGGGACGGAACTTTAAGACTTACAGAAAGCACTCGCTTTTCTTTGTCCCAGAGGCTCTGGCTGCATGACCCATTCACAGGTCTTACTGTCCTGCTTCCCTAGTTTCCAGCACTCTATGCATGCACTGTGTGTCAGCGCTCTGGTGTGGATGGCTATTGCTGGGTGTTTAGCAGTCCTGGGCTCCCTCTCCCTCCCTGCTCTGACTCCTCTCCTCCCACTGGGAGCTGTGGTGAGGGGCCTTGGGTCCCGCTGGGCTGTGGCTTGTATCTTAACCCTTTCACCAGGCACCGGGTTCTCGCAGGTGTGGTTGTAGTACTGTTATACTAATGCCACCATCTTGGCTCTGCCCCTCAAATGGTATTTCTATTTTTATTTTTTTGAGGAACCTCTGTACTGCTTTCCACAATGGTTGAACTAGTTTACACTTCCACCAGCAGTGTAGGAGGGTTCCCCTTTCTCCACATCCTCACCAGGATTTGCTGTTCCTTGTCTTTTCTATATTGGCCATCCTAATTGGTGTGTGCTGATATCTCATTGTGGTTTTAATTTGCATTTCCCTGATAACTAGCGATGTGGAGCATCTTTTCATGTGCCTGTTGGCCATGTGAATTTCTTCTTTGGAGAAGTGTCTGTTCATATACTCTTCCCGGTTTTTTAATAGGGTTATTTGCTTTTTATGTCTTGAGGTATGTGAGTTCTTCATATATTTTGGATGTTAACCCCTTGTCGGATATGTCATTTATCAGAGTGTGAATTTTATACTAGGTAAATTTTACTGCAATAAAGCTATAGAAAAATAATGGTCAGTAAGCAAGATACAGATGCAGTATGTTTGACAGTACATTGATCATTGTTGAAACTGGGTGATGGGCATTGGGGTTTGTTAGACTGTATGACTACTTTTGTAGTCATACAAAAGAAATTAGTAAAAATAGAATGTAGTTAGAAATTTCTCTTACTAAGAAATTTTAATTTTGTTATCATTAATCTACAATTACATGAAGAACTTTATGTTTACTATGCTCCCCTCTTCACCAAGCCCTCCCCCATGAACCCCATTATAGTCACTGTCCATCAGTGTAGTAAGATGCTATAGAATCACTACTTGTCTTCACTGTGTTGCATTTCCCCTCCTACATGCTAATTATACATGCTAATCCTAATACCCCTTTATGCCTCCCTTCCCACCCATCCTCCTCAGTCCCTTTCCCTTTGGTAATTGTTAGTTCATTCTTGGGTTCTGAGATTCTGGTGCTGTTTTGTTCCTTCAGTTTTCTTTATTCTTATACTCCACATATGAGTGAAATCATTTGATACTTGTCTTTCTCTGCCTGACTTATTTCACTGAGCATAATACCCTCTAACTCCATCCATTGTGTTGCAAGTGGTAGGATCTGTTTTTTCTTACAGCTGAGTAATATTCCATCATGTATATGTAGCACATCTTCTCTATCCATTCATCTACTGATGGACATTTAGGTTGCTTCCATATCCTGGCTATTATAAATAGTGCAGCAATAAACATAGGGGTGCATCTGTCTTTTTCAAACTGGAGTACTGCACTCTTAGGGTAAATTCCTAGAAGTGGAATTCCTGGGTCAAATGGCATTTCTATTTTGAGCATTTGGAGGAACCTCCATACTACTTTCCACAATGATTGAACTAATTAACATTCCTACCAGCACTGTAGGAGGGTTCCCCTTTCTCCACAACCTTGCCAACATTTGTTGTTGTTTGTCTTTGGATGGTAGCCATCCTTACTGGTATGAGATGGTATCTCATTGTGGTTTTAATTTGCATTTCTCTGATGACAAGCGATGTGGAGCATCTTCTCATGTGTCTGTTGGCCATCTGAATTTCTTCTTTAGCGAACTGTCTATTCAGATCCTCTGCCCATTTTTTTAACTGGATTATTTCCTTTTTGGTTGTTGAGGCGTGTGAGCTCTTTATATATTTTGGATGTCAACCCTTTGTTGGATCTGTCATTTATGAATATATTCTCCCATACTGTAGGACAGATTTTTGTTCTATTGATGGTGGCCTTTGCTGTACAGAAGCTTTTCAGCTTCATATAGTCCCATTTGTTCATTTTTCAATTTGTTTCCCTTGCCCGGGGAGATATGTTCAAGAAGAGGTCACTCATGTTTATGTCAAAGAGATTTTTGCCTATGTTTTCTCTAAGAGTTTTATGGTTTCATGACTTACATTCAAGTGTTTGATCCATTTCAAATTTACTTTTGTGTATGGGGTTAGACAGTGATCCATTTTCATTCTCTTACATGTAGCTGTCCAGTTTTTCCAGCTGAAGAGACTGTCATTTCCCCATTGTATGTCCATGGCCCCTTTATCGAATACTAGTTGCCATATATATTTGGATTAATGTTTGGAGTCTCTATTCTGTTCCATTGGTCTGTGGCTCTGTTCTTGTGACAGTACCAAATTGTCTTGATTACTGTGCTTTGTAGTAGAGCTTGAATTTGGGAAGTGAAACCCCCTCCCACTTGATTCTAACTTCTCAGGATTGCTTTAGCTATTCGGGGTCTTTGGTGTTTTTATATGAATTTTTGAACTACTTTTTCCAGTTCATTGAAGAATGCTGTTGGTAATTTGATAGGGATTGCATCAAATCTGTATATTGCTTTGGGCAGGATGGCCATTTTGATTATATTAATTCTTACCAGCCAGGAGCATGGAATGAGTTTCCATTCATTAGTGTCCTCTTTAATTTCTCTTCACAGTGTCTTATAGTTTTCAGAGTATAGGTCTTTCACTTACTGGGTTAGGTTTATTCCTAGGTATTCTATTCTTTTTGATGCTATTGTGAATGGAATTGTCTTCCTGATTTCTCTTTCTATTAGTTTATTGTTACTTTATAGGAAAGCCACAGATTTCCTATACAACTTTTGTTGTATCCTGCAACTTCTGCCGAATTCCGATATTAGTTCTAGTAGTTTTGCAGTGGAGTATTTAGGGCTTTTTGTGTACAATATCATGTCATCTGCAAATAGTGACAGTTTAACTTCCTCTTTAAGAATCTGGATTCCTTGTATTTCTTTGTTTTGTCTGATTGCCGTGGCTAGGACCTCCAGTACTACGTTGAATAACAGTGAGGAGAGTGGGCACCCCTGTCCTGTTCCTGATCACAGAGGAAACGCTTTCAGCTTCTCGCTGTTCAGTATGATGTTGGCTGTGGGCTTATCATATATGGACTTTATTATGTTGAGGTACTTGCCCTCTACACCCATTTTGTTGAGAGTTTTATGAATGGATGTTAAGTTTTGTTGAATGCTCTTTCAGCATCTATTGAGATGATCATGTGGTTTTTGTCCTTCTTGTTGACGTGGTGGATGATGTTGATGGATTTTCAAATGTTGTACCATCCTTGCATCCCTGGGATGAATCCCATTTAGTCATGGTGTATGATCCTTTTGATGTATTCTTGAATTTGGTTTGCTAATATTTTGTTGAGTGTTTTTGCATCTATGTTCATCAGGGATATTGGTCTGTAGTTTTCTTTTTAGGTGGGGTCTTTGCTTGGTTTTGGTATTAGGGTGATGTTAGCTTCATAGAATGTGTTTAGGAGTATTCCCTCCTCTACTATTTTTTGGAAAACTTTAAGGAGAATGGGTATTATGTCTTCTCTCTATGCCTGATAAAATTCCAAGTAAACCCATCTGGCCCGGGGGTTTTGTTCTTTGGTAGTTTTTCGATTACCGCTTCATTTCCGTTGCTGTTAATTGGTCTGTTTAGATTTTCTGTTTCTTTCTGGGTCAGGCTTGGAAGGTTGTATTTTTCTCAGAAGTTGTCCATTTCTCCTAGGTTTCCCAGCTTGTTAGCATATAGGTTTTCACAGTACTCTCTAATTATTCTTTGTACTTCTGTGGGATCCGTCATGATTTTTCATTTCTCGTTTTTGATTCTGTTGATGTATGTTGACTCTCTTTTCCTCTTAATAAGTCTGGCTAGAGGCTAATCTATTTTGTTTATTTTCTCAAAGAACCAGCTCTTGGTTTTATTGATTTCTGCTGTTTTTTTACTTCTCAATTTTATTTATTTCTTCTCTGCTCTTTATTATGTCCCTCCTTCTACTTACCTTAGGCCTCATTTGTTCTTCTTTTTCCAATTTCGATAATTGTGACATTAGACCATTCACTTGCAATTGTTCTTCCTTCTTTAAATATGCCTGGATTGCTATATACTTTCCTCTTTAGACTGCTTTTGCTGTATCCCACAGTAGTTGGGGTTTGTGTTGTTGTTGTCATTTGTTTCCATATATTGCTGGATCTCCATTTTGATTTGGTCATTGATCCATTGATTATTTAGGAGCATGTTGTTAAGCCTCCATGTGTTTGTGAGCCTTTTTGCTTTCTTTGTACAGTTTATTTCTAGTTTAATGACTCTGTGGTCTGAAAGTTGGTTGGTAGGATTTCAATATTTTGGAATTTACTGAGGCTCTTTTTGTGGCCTTGTATGTTGTCTATTCTGGAGAATATTCCATGTGCACTTGAGAGGAATGTGTACCCTGTTGCTTTTGGATGTAGAGTTCTATAGATGTCTATTTGGTCGATCTGTTCTAGTGTGTTGTTCAGTGCCTCTGTGTCCTTACTTATTTTCTGTCTGGTGGAGCTGTCCTTTGGAGTGAGTGGTGTTTTGAAGTCTCCCAGAATGAATGCATTGCATTCTATTTCCTCCTTTAGTTCTGTTAGTATTTGTTTCAGATATGTTGGTGCTCCTGTATTGGGTGCATATATATTTATAATGCTTATATCCTCTTGTTGGACTGAGTCCTTTATCCTTATGTAATGTCCTTATTTATCTTTTGTTACTTGCTTTATTTTGAAGTCTGTTTTGTCTGATACTAGTATTGCAACACCTGCTTTTTTCTCTATGTTGTTTGCATGAAATATCTTTTTCCTTCCCTTGATTTTAAGTCTGTACATGTGTTTGGGTTTGAGGTGAGTCTCTTGTAAGCAGCATATGGATGGGTCTTGCTTTTTTATCTATTCTATTACTCTGTGTCTTTTGATTAGTGGATTCGGTCCATTTACATTCAGGGTGATTATTGAAAGGTATGTACTTTTTGCCACTTCAGGCTTTAAGTTTGTGGTTACCAAAGGTTCAAGGTTAGCTTTTTAGTATCTTACTGTCTTACTTTACTCGCTTATTTAGCTATTATAAGCACGTTCTGATGTTTCTTTATTTCTCTCCCTTCCCATCCTTCTCCATTCTTCAAATGTTGGCTGTTTTTTTCTGTGCTCTTTTTAGGAGTAGTCCCATCTAGAGCAGTCATTGTAACATGCCCTGTAGAGGTGGTTTGTGGGAGGCAAATTCACTCAGCTTTTGCTTAACTGGGAATTGTTTACTCCCTCCTTCATATTTAAATGATAATCGTACTGGATACAGTATTCTTGGCTTGAGGCGCTTCTGTTTCATTGCATGAAGTATATCATGCCATTCTCTTCTGGCCTGTAAGATTTCTGTTGAGAAATCTGATGATAGCCTAGTGGGTTTTCCTTTGTAGGTGAACTTTTCTTTCTCTCTGGCTGTGTTTAACACTCTGTCCTTATCTTTGATCTTTGCCATTTTAATTATTATGTGTCTTGGTGTTGCCCTGTTTGGATCCCTTGTCATGGGAGTTCTGTGTTCCTCTGTGGTCTGAGAGGCCATTTCCTCTCCTAGTTTGGGGAAGTTTTCAGCAATTATTACTTCAAAGACACTTTCTATCCATTTTTCTCTCTCTTCTTCTGGTACCCCTGTAATTCGGATATTGTTCCGTTTGAATTGGTCACACAGTTCTATTAATATTCTTTCATTCTTGGAGATCCTTTTATCTCTCTCTGCATCAGCTTCTCTGCATTCCTGTTCTCTGTTTCCTAGTCCATCAATGGTCTCTTGCATCTTGTCCATTCTGCTTTGAAGTCCTTCCAGAGGTTGTTTTATTTCTGTATTCTCCCTCCTTAGTTCTTGCACATTTCTCTGCACATCCATTAGCATGGTTATGACTTTTGTTTAGAATTCTTTTTCAGGAAGATTGGTTAAATCTATCTTCCCAGGTTCCTTCTCAGGGGAAGATGTCGAAGATGTCGAAGATGTCTGGGTTAGTCTGGTCTGGATCAAATTGTTTTGCCTTTTCATGTTTATAGGTGCAATGGTGAGCTGTTGACTCATCTGTCAGCTGGGAGAGCCAAGACTTTTTCCACCTCCTCCTGACCTTTCTTTACTGGGACTACTGCGACCCCTAGTGGCTTGTGTTGGGCAATTGCGTGTAGCCTGGGTCTCTGTATCTTGCCCGGCCGGTTTCGAGGAAGGTCCCTTGCTGTGGGCGGGATGAGCCTCAGGCTGCTGCTCTGCTATGGGAGGACCCCGCACGGGTAATGGACGGGGGGCTGTTTGGCTGTTTATCTCCATTAGTTATCTCAGAGCTGTTGCCCAGGGGGTTATTGTGCCCAGAGTTTCCTAGAATTTCCAGCTGCTGGACTGTGACCTGGGATGCTTCCGTCCAGTTGAGTGACATGGGATGCTTCCGTCCAGTTGAGGGACGGAACTTTAAGACTTACAGAAAGCACTCGCTTTTCTTTGTCCCAGAGGCTCTGGCTGCATGACCCATTCACAGGTCTTACTGTCCTGCTTCCCTAGTTTCCAGCACTCTATGCATGCACTGTGTGTCAGCGCTCTGGTGTGGATGGCTATTGCTGGGTGTTTAGCAGTCCTGGACTCCCTCTCCCACCCTGCTCTGACTCCTCTCCTCCCACTGGGAGCTGTGGTGAGGGGCCTTGGGTCCCGCTGGGCTGTGGCTTGTATCTTAACCCTTTCACCAGGCACCGGGTTCTCGCAGGTGTGGTTGTAGTACTGTTATACTACTGCCACCATCTTGGCTCTGCCCCTCAAATGGTATTTCTATTTTTATTTTTTTGAGGAACCTCTGTACTGCTTTCCACAATGGTTGAACTAGTTTACACTTCCACCAGCAGTGTAGGAGGGTTCCCCTTTCTCCACATCCTCACCAGGATTTGCTGTTCCTTGTCTTTTCTATATTGGCCATCCTAATTGGTGTGTGCTGATATCTCATTGTGGTTTTAATTTGCATTTCCCTGATAACTAGCGATGTGGAGCATCTTTTCATGTGCCTGTTGGCCATGTGAATTTCTTCTTTGGAGAAGTGTCTGTTCATATACTCCTCCCGGTTTTTTAATAGGGTTATTTGCTTTTTATGTCTTGATGTATGTGAGTTCTTCATATATTTTGGATGTTAACCCCTTGTCGGATATGTCATTTATCAGAGTGTGAATTTTATACTAGGTAAATTTTACTGCAATAAAGCTATAGAAAAATAATGGTCAGTAAGCAAGATACAGATGCAGTATGTTTGACAGTACATTGATCATTGTTGAAACTGGGTGATGGGTATTGGGGTTTGTTAGACTGTATGACTACTTTTGTAGTCATACAAAAGAAATTAGTAAAAATAGAATGTAGTTAGACATTTCTCTTACTAAGAAATTTTAATTTTGTTATCATTAATCTACAATTACTACATGAAGAACTTTATGTTTACTATGCTCCCCTCTTCACCAAGCCCTCCCCCATGAACCCCATTATAGTCACTGTCCATCAGTGTAGTAAGATGCTATAGAATCACTACTTGTCTTCACTGTGTTGCATTTCCCCTCCTACATGCTAATTATACATGCTAATCCTAATACCCGTTTATGCCTCCCTTATCACCCATCCTCCTCAGTCCCTTTCCCTTTGGTAATTGTTAGTTCATTCTTGGGTTCTGAGATTCTGGTGCTGTTTTGTTCCTTCAGTTTTCTTTATTCTTATACTCCACATATGAGTGAAATCATTTGATACTTGTCTTTCTCTGCCTGACTTATTTCACTGAGCATAATACCCTCTAACTCCATCCATTGTGTTGCAAGTGGTAGGATCTGTTTTTTCTTACAGCTGAGTAATATTCCATCATGTATATGTAGCACATCTTCTCTATCCATTCATCTACTGATGGACATTTAGGTTGCTTCCATATCCTGGCTATTATAAATAGTGCAGCAATAAACATAGGGGTGCATCTGTCTTTTTCAAACTGGAGTACTGCACTCTTAGGGTAAATTCCTAGAAGTGGAATTCCTGGGTCAAATGGCATTTCTATTTTGAGCATTTGGAGGAACCTCCATACTACTTTCCACAATGATTGAACTAATTAACATTCCTACCAGCACTGTAGGAGGGTTCCCCTTTCTCCACAACCTTGCCAACATTTGTTGTTGTTTGTCTTTGGATGGTAGCCATCCTTACTGGTATGAGATGGTATCTCATTGTGGTTTTAATTTGCATTTCTCTGATGACAAGCGATGTGGAGCATCTTCTCATGTGTCTGTTGGCCATCTGAATTTCTTCTTTAGCGAACTGTCTATTCAGATCCTCTGCCCATTTTTTTAACTGGATTATTTCCTTTTTGGTTGTTGAGGCGTGTGAGCTCTTTATATATTTTGGATGTCAACCCTTTGTTGGATCTGTCATTTATGAATATATTCTCCCATACTGTAGGACAGATTTTTGTTCTATTGATGGTGGCCTTTGCTGTACAGAAGCTTTTCAGCTTCATATAGTCCCATTTGTTCATTTTTCAATTTGTTTCCCTTGCCCGGGGAGATATGTTCAAGAAGAGGTCACTCATGTTTATGTCAAAGAGATTTTTGCCTATGTTTTCTCTAAGAGTTTTATGGTTTCATGACTTACATTCAAGTGTTTGATCCATTTCAAATTTACTTTTGTGTATGGGGTTAGACAGTGATCCATTTTCATTCTCTTACATGTAGCTGTCCAGTTTTTCCAGCTGAAGAGACTGTCATTTCCCCCTTGTATGTCCATGGCCCCTTTATCGAATACTAGTTGCCATATATATTTGGATTAATGTTTGGAGTCTCTATTCTGTTCCATTGGTCTGTGGCTCTGTTCTTGTGACAGTACCAAATTGTCTTGATTACTGTGCTTTGTAGTAGAGCTTGAATTTGGGAAGTGAAACCCCCTCCCACTTGATTCTAACTTCTCAGGATTGCTTTAGCTATTCGGGGTCTTTGGTGTTTTTATATGAATTTTTGAACTACTTTTTCCAGTTCATTGAAGAATGCTGTTGGTAATTTGATAGGGATTGCATCAAATCTGTATATTGCTTTGGGCAGGATGGCCATTTTGATTATATTAATTCTTACCAGCCAGGAGCATGGAATGAGTTTCCATTCATTAGTGTCCTCTTTAATTTCTCTTCACAGTGTCTTATAGTTTTCAGAGTATAGGTCTTTCACTTACTGGGTTAGGTTTATTCCTAGGTATTCTATTCTTTTTGATGCTATTGTGAATGGAATTGTCTTCCTGATTTCTCTTTCTATTAGTTTATTGTTACTTTATAGGAAAGCCACAGATTTCCTATACAACTTTTGTTGTATCCTGCAACTTCTGCCGAATTCCGATATTAGTTCTAGTAGTTTTGCAGTGGAGTATTTAGGGCTTTTTGTGTACAATATCATGTCATCTGCAAATAGTGACAGTTTAACTTCCTCTTTAAGAATCTGGATTCCTTGTATTTCTTTGTTTTGTCTGATTGCCGTGGCTAGGACCTCCAGTACTACGTTGAATAACAGTGAGGAGAGTGGGCACCCCTGTCCTGTTCCTGATCACAGAGGAAACGCTTTCAGCTTCTCGCTGTTCAGTATGATGTTGGCTGTGGGCTTATCATATATGGACTTTATTATGTTGAGGTACTTGCCCTCTACACCCATTTTGTTGAGAGTTTTATGAATGGATGTTAAGTTTTGTTGAATGCTCTTTCAGCATCTATTGAGATGATCATGTGGTTTTTGTCCTTCTTGTTGACGTGGTGGATGATGTTGATGGATTTTCAAATGTTGTACCATCCTTGCATCCCTGGGATGAATCCCATTTAGTCATGGTGTATGATCCTTTTGATGTATTCTTGAATTTGGTTTGCTAATATTTTGTTGAGTGTTTTTGCATCTATGTTCATCAGGGATATTGGTCTGTAGTTTTCTTTTTAGGTGGGGTCTTTGCTTGGTTTTGGTATTAGGGTGATGTTAGCTTCACAGATTGTGTTTAGGAGTATTCCCTCCTCTACTATTTTTTGGAAAACTTTAAGGAGAATGGGTATTATGTCTTCTCTCTATGCCTGATAAAATTCCAAGTAAACCCATCTGGCCCGGGGGTTTTGTTCTTTGGTAGTTTTTCGATTACCGCTTCATTTCCGTTGCTGTTAATTGGTCTGTTTAGATTTTCTGTTTCTTTCTGGGTCAGGCTTGGAAGGTTGTATTTTTCTCAGAAGTTGTCCATTTCTCCTAGGTTTCCCAGCTTGTTAGCATATAGGTTTTCACAGTACTCTCTAATTATTCTTTGTACTTCTGTGGGATCCGTCATGATTTTTCATTTCTCGTTTTTGATTCTGTTGATGTATGTTGACTCTCTTTTCCTCTTAATAAGTCTGGCTAGAGGCTAATCTATTTTGTTTATTTTCTCAAAGAACCAGCTCGTGGTTTTATTGATTTCTGCTGTTTTTTTACTTCTCAATTTTATTTATTTCTTCTCTGCTCTTTATTATGTCCCTCCTTCTACTTACCTTAGGCCTCATTTGTTCTTCTTTTTCCAATTTCGATAATTGTGACATTAGACCATTCACTTGCAATTGTTCTTCCTTCTTTAAATATGCCTGGATTGCTATATACTTTCCTCTTTAGACTGCTTTTGCTGTATCCCACAGTAGTTGGGGTTTGTGTTGTTGTTGTCATTTGTTTCCATATATTGCTGGATCTCCATTTTGATTTGGTCATTGATCCATTGATTATTTAGGAGCATGTTGTTAAGCCTCCATGTGTTTGTGAGCCTTTTTGCTTTCTTTGTACAGTTTATTTCTAGTTTAATGACTCTGTGGTCTGAAAGTTGGTTGGTAGGATTTCAATATTTTGGAATTTACTGAGGCTCTTTTTGTGGCCTTGTATGTTGTCTATTCTGGAGAATATTCCATGTGCACTTGAGAGGAATGTGTACCCTGTTGCTTTTGGATGTAGAGTTCTATAGATGTCTATTTGGTCGATCTGTTCTAGTGCGTTGTTCAGTGCCTCTGTGTCCTTACTTATTTTCTGTCTGGTGGAGCTGTCCTTTGGAGTGAGTGGTGTTTTGAAGTCTCCCAGAATGAATGCATTGCATTCTATTTCCTCCTTTAGTTCTGTTAGTATTTGTTTCAGATATGTTGGTGCTCCTGTATTGGGTGCATATATATTTATAATGCTTATATCCTCTTGTTGGACTGAGTCCTTTATCCTTATGTAATGTCCTTATTTATCTTTTGTTACTTGCTTTATTTTGAAGTCTGTTTTGTCTGATACTAGTATTGCAACACCTGCTTTTTTCTCTATGTTGTTTGCATGAAATATCTTTTTCCATCCCTTGACTTTAAGTCTGTACATGTGTTTGGGTTTGAGGTGAGTCTCCTGTAAGCAGCATATGGATGGGTCTTGCTTTTTTATCTATTCTATTACTCTGTGTCTTTTGATTAGTGGGTTCGGTCCATTTACATTCAGGGTGATTATTGAAAGGTATGTACTTTTTGCCACTTCAGGCTTTAAGTTTGTGGTTACCAAAGGTTCAAGGTTAGCTTTTTAGTATCTTACTGTCTTACTTTACTCGCTTATTTAGCTATTATAAGCACGTTCTGATGTTTCTTTATTTCTCTCCCTTCCCATCCTTCTCCATTCTTCAAATGTTGGCTGTTTTTCTCTGTGCTCTTTTTAGGAGTAGTCCCATCTAGAGCAGTCATTGTAACATGCCCTGTAGAGGTGGTTTGTGGGAGGCAAATTCACTCAGCTTTTGCTTAACTGGGAATTGTTTACTCCCTCCTTCATAGTTAAATGATAATCGTACTGGATATAGTATTCTTGGATTGAGGCGCTTCTGTTTCATTGCATGAAGTATATCATGCCATTCTCTTCTGGCCTGTAAGATTTCTGTTGAGAAATCTGATGATAGCCTAGTGGGTTTTCCTTTGTAGGTGAACTTTTCTTTCTCTCTGGCTGTGTTTAACACTCTGTCCTTATCTTTGATCTTTGCCATTTTAATTATTATGTGTCTTGGTGTTGCCCTCTTTGGATCCCTTGTCATGGGAGTTCTGTGTTCCTCTGTGGTCTGAGAGGCCATTTCCTCTCCTAGTTTGGGGAAGTTTTCAGCAATTATTACTTCAAAGACACTTTCTATCCATTTTTCTCTCTCTTCTTCTGGTACCCCTGTAATTCGGATATTGTTCCGTTTGAATTGGTCACACAGTTCTATTAATATTCTTTCATTCTTGGAGATCCTTTTATCTCTCTCTGCATCAGCTTCTCTGCATTCCTGTTCTCTGTTTCCTAGTCCATCAATGGTCTCTTGCATCTTGTCCATTCTGCTTTGAAGTCCTTCCAGAGGTTGTTTTATTTCTGTATTCTCCCTCCTTAGTTCTTGCACATTTCTCTGCACATCCATTAGCATGGTTATGACTTTTGTTTAGAATTCTTTTTCAGGAAGATTGGTTAAATCTATCTTCCCAGGTTCCTTCTCAGGGGAAGATGTGGAAGATGTCGAAGATGTCTGGGTTAGTCTGGTCTGGATCAAATTGTTTTGCCTTTTCATGTTTATAGGTGCAATGGTGAGCTGTTGACTCATCTGTCAGCTGGGAGAGCCAAGACTTTTTCCACCTCCTCCTGACCTTTCTTTACTGGGACTACTGCGACCCCTAGTGGCTTGTGTTGGGCAATTGCGTGTAGCCTGGGTCTCTGTATCTTGCCCGGCCGGTTTCGAGGAAGGTCCCTTGCTGTGGGCGGGATGAGCCTCAGGCTGCTGCTCTGCTATGGGAGGACCCCGCACGGGTAATGGACGGGGGGCTGTTTGGCTGTTTACCTCCATTAGGGATCTCAGAGCTGTTGCCCAGGGGGTTATTGTGCCCAGAGTTTCCTAGAATTTCCAGCTGCTGGACTGTGACCTGGGATGCTTCCGTCCAGTTGAGTGACATGGGATGCTTCCGTCCAGTTGAGGGACGGAACTTTCAGACTTACAGAAAGCACTCGCTTTTCTTTGTCCCAGAGGCTCTGGCTGCATGACCCATTCACAGGTCTTACTGTCCTGCTTCCCTAGTTTCCAGCACTCTATGCATGCACTGTGTGTCAGCGCTCTGGTGTGGATGGCTATAGCTGGGTGTTTAGCAGTCCTGGGCTCCCTCTCCCTCCCTGCTCTGACTCCTCTCCTCCCACTGGGAGCTGTGGTGAGGGGCCTTGGGTCCCGCTGGGCTGTGGCTTGTATCTTAACCCTTTCACCAGGCACCGGGTTCTCGCAGGTGTGGTTGTAGTACTGTTATACTAATGCCACCATCTTGGCTCTGCCCCTCAAATGGTATTTCTATTTTTATTTTTTTGAGGAACCTCTGTACTGCTTTCCACAATGGTTGAACTAGTTTACACTTCCACCAGCAGTGTAGGAGGGTTCCCCTTTCTCCACATCCTCACCAGGATTTGCTGTTCCTTGTCTTTTCTATATTGGCCATCCTAATTGGTGTGTGCTGATATCTCATTGTGGTTTTAATTTGCATTTCCCTGATAACTAGCGATGTGGAGCATCTTTTCATGTGCCTGTTGGCCATGTGAATTTCTTCTTTGGAGAAGTGTCTGTTCATATACTCCTCCCGGTTTTTTAATAGGGTTATTTGCTTTTTATGTCTTGAGGTATGTGAGTTCTTCATATATTTTGGATGTTAACCCCTTGTCGGATATGTCATTTATCAGAGTGTGAATTTTATACTAGGTAAATTTTACTGCAATAAAGCTATAGAAAAATAATGGTCAGTAAGCAAGATACAGATGCAGTATGTTTGACAGTACATTGATCATTGTTGAAACTGGGTGATGGGTATTGGGGTTTGTTAGACTGTATGACTACTTTTGTAGTCAAACAAAAGAAATTAGTAAAAATAGAATGTAGTTAGACATTTCTCTTACTAAGAAATTTTAATTTTGTTATCATTAATCTACAATTACATGAAGAACTTTATGTTTACTATGCTCCCCTCTTCACCAAGCCCTCCCCCATGAACCCCATTATAGTCACTGTCCATCAGTGTAGTAAGATGATATAGAATCACTACTTGTCTTCACTGTGTTGCATTTCCCCTCCTACATGCTAATTATACATGCTAATCCTAATACCCCTTTATGCCTCCCTTCCCACCCATCCTCCTCAGTCCCTTTCCCTTTGGTAATTGTTAGTTCATTCTTGGGATCTGATATTCTGGTGCTGTTTTGTTCCTTCAGTTTTCTTTATTCTTATACTCCACATATGAGTGAAATCATTTGATACTTGTCTTTCTCTGCCTGACTTATTTCACTGAGCATAATACCCTCTAACTCCATCCATTGTGTTGCAAGTGGTAGGATCTGTTTTTTCTTACAGCTGAGTAATATTCCATCATGTATATGTAGCACATATTCTCTATCCATTCATCTACTGATGGACATTTAGGTTGCTTCCATATCCTGGCTATTATAAATAGTGCAGCAATAAACATAGGGGTGCATCTGTCTTTTTCAAACTGGAGTACTGCACACTTAGGGTAAATTCCTAGAAGTGGAATTCCTGGGTCAAATGGCATTTCTATTTTGAGCATTTGGAGGAACCTCCATACTACTTTCCACAATGATTGAACTAATTAACATTCCTACCAGCACTGTAGGAGGGTTCCCCTTTCTCCACAACCTTGCCAACATTTGTTGTTGTTTGTCTTTGGATGGTAGCCATCCTTACTGGTATGAGATGGTATCTCATTGTGGTTTTAATTTGCATTTCTCTGATGACAAGCCATGTGGAGCATCTTCTCATGTGTCTGTTGGCCATCTGAATTTCTTCTTTAGCGAACTGTCTATTCAGATCCTCTGCCCATTTTTTTAACTGGATTATTTCCTTTTTGGTTGTTGAGGCGTGTGAGCTCTTTATATATTTTGGATGTCAACCCTTTGTTGGATCTGTCATTTATGAATATATTCTCCCATACTGTAGGACAGATTTTTGTTCTATTGATGGTGGCCTTTGCTGTACAGAAGCTTTTCAGCTTCATATAGTCCCATTTGTTCATTTTTCAATTTGTTTCCCTTGCCCGGGGAGATATGTTCAAGAAGAGGTCACTCATGTTTATGTCAAAGAGACTTTTGCCTATGTTTTCTCTAAGAGTTTTATGATTTCATGACTTACATTCAAGTGTTTGATCCATTTCAAATTTACTTTTGTGTATGGGGTTAGACAGTGATCCATTTTCATTCTCTTACATGTAGCTGTCCAGTTTTTCCAGCTGAAGAGACTGTCATTTCCCCATTGTATGTCCATGGCCCCTTTATCGAATACTAGTTGCCATATATATTTGGATTAATGTTTGGAGTCTCTATTCTGTTCCATTGGTCTGTGGCTCTGTTCTTGTGACAGTACCAAATTGTCTTGATTACTGTGCTTTGTAGTAGAGCTTGAATTTGGGAAGTGAAACCCCCTCCCACTTGATTCTAACTTCTCAGGATTGCTTTAGCTATTCGGGGTCTTTGGTGTTTTTATATGAATTTTTGAACTACTTTTTCCAGTTCATTGAAGAATGCTGTTGGTAATTTGATAGGGATTGCATCAAATCTGTATATTGCTTTGGGCAGGATGGCCATTTTGATTATATTAATTCTTACCAGCCAGGAGCATGGAATGAGTTTCCATTCATTAGTGTCCTCTTTAATTTCTCTTCACAGTGTCTTATAGTTTTCAGAGTATAGGTCTTTCACTTACTGGGTTAGGTTTATTCCTAGGTATTCTATTCTTTTTGATGCTATTGTGAATGGAATTGTCTTCCTGATTTCTCTTTCTATTAGTTTATTGTTACTTTATAGGAAAGCCACAGATTTCCTATACAACTTTTGTTGTATCCTGCAACTTCTGCCGAATTCCGATATTAGTTCTAGTAGTTTTGCAGTGGAGTATTTAGGGCTTTTTGTGTACAATATCATGTCATCTGCAAATAGTGACAGTTTAACTTCCTCTTTAAGAATCTGGATTCCTTGTATTTCTTTGTTTTGTCTGATTGCCGTGGCTAGGACCTCCAGTACTACGTTGAATAACAGTGAGGAGAGTGGGCACCCCTGTCCTGTTCCTGATCACAGAGGAAACGCTTTCAGCTTCTCGCTGTTCAGTATGATGTTGGCTGTGGGCTTATCATATATGGACTTTATTATGTTGAGGTACTTGCCCTCTACACCCATTTTGTTGAGAGTTTTATGAATGGATGTTAAGTTTTGTTGAATGCTCTTTCAGCATCTATTGAGATGATCATGTGGTTTTTGTCCTTCTTGTTGACGTGGTGGATGATGTTGATGGATTTTCAAATGTTGTACCATCCTTGCATCCCTGGGATGAATCCCATTTAGTCATGGTGTATGATCCTTTTGATGTATTCTTGAATTTGGTTTGCTAATATTTTGTTGAGTGTTTTTGCATCTATGTTCATCAGGGATATTGGTCTGTAGTTTTCTTTTTAGATGGGGTCTTTGCTTGGTTTTGGTATTAGGGTGATGTTAGCTTCATAGAATGTGTTTAGGAGTATTCCCTCCTCTACTATTTTTTGGAAAACTTTAAGGAGAATGGGTATTATGTCTTCTCTCTATGCCTGATAAAATTCCAAGTAAACCCATCTGGCCCGGGGGTTTTGTTCTTTGGTAGTTTTTCGATTACCGCTTCATTTCCGTTGCTGTTAATTGGTGTGTTTAGATTTTCTGTTTCTTTCTGGGTCAGGCTTGGAAGGTTGTATTTTTCTCAGAAGTTGTCCATTTCTCCTAGGTTTCCCAGCTTGTTAGCATATAGGTTTTCACAGTACTCTCTAATTATTCTTTGTACTTCTGTGGGATCCGTCATGATTTTTCATTTCTCGTTTTTGATTCTGTTGATGTATGTTGACTCTCTTTTCCTCTTAATAAGTCTGGCTAGAGGCTAATCTATTTTGTTTATTTTCTCAAAGAACCAGCTCTTGGTTTTATTGATTTCTGCTGTTTTTTTACTTCTCAATTTTATTTATTTCTTCTCTGCTCTTTATTATGTCCCTCCTTCTACTTACCTTAGGCCTCATTTGTTCTTCTTTTTCCAATTTCGATAATTGTGACATTAGACCATTCACTTGCAATTGTTCTTCCTTCTTTAAATATGCCTGGATTGCTATATACTTTCCTCTTTAGACTGCTTTTGCTGTATCCCACAGTAGTTGGGGTTTGTGTTGTTGTTCTCATTTGTTTCCATATATTGCTGGATCTCCATTTTGATTTGGTCATTGATCCATTGATTATTTAGGAGCATGTTGTTAAGCCTCCATGTGTTTGTGAGCCTTTTTGCTTTCTTTGTACAGTTTATTTCTAGTTTAATGACTCTGTGGTCTGAAAGTTGGTTGGTAGGATTTCAATATTTTGGAATTTACTGAGGCTCTTTTTGTGGCCTTGTATGTTGTCTATTCTGGAGAATATTCCATGTGCACTTGAGAGGAATGTGTACCCTGTTGCTTTTGGATGTAGAGTTCTATAGATGTCTATTTGGTCGATGTGTTCTAGTGTGTTGTTCAGTGCCTCTGTGTCCTTACTTATTTTCTGTCTGGTGGAGCTGTCCTTTGGAGTGAGTGGTGTTTTGAAGTCTCCCAGAATGAATGCATTGCATTCTATTTCCTCCTTTAGTTCTGTTAGTATTTGTTTCATATATGTTGGTGCTCCTGTATTGGGTGCATATATATTTATAATGCTTATATCCTCTTGTTGGACTGAGTCCTTTATCCTTATGTAATGTCCTTATTTATCTTTTGTTACTTGCTTTATTTTGAAGTCTGTTTTGTCTGATACTAGTATTGCAACACCTGCTATTTTCTCTATGTTGTTTGCATGAAATATCTTTTTCCATCCCTTGACTTTAAGTCTGTACATGTGTTTGGGTTTGAGGTGAGTCTCTTGTAAGCAGCATATGGATGGGTCTTGCTTTTTTATCTATTCTATTACTCTGTGTCTTTTGATTAGTGGATTCGGTCCATTTACATTCAGGGTGATTATTGAAAGGTATGTACTTTTTGCCACTTCAGGCTTTAAGTTTGTGGTTACCAAAGGTTCAAGTTTAGCTTTTTAGTATCTTACTGTCTTACTTTATTCGCTTATTTAGCTATTATAAGCACGTTCTGATGTTTCTTTATTTCTCTCACTTCCCATCCTTCTCCATTCTTCAAATGTTGGCTGTTTTTTTCTGTGCTCTTTTTAGGAGTAGTCCCATCTAGAGCAGTCATTGTAACATGCCCTGTAGAGGTGGTTTGTGGGAGGCAAATTCACTCAGATTTTGCTTAACTGGGAATTGTTTACTCCCTCCTTCATATTTAAATGATAATCGTACTGGATACAGTATTCTTGGCTTGAGGCGCTTCTGTTTCATTGCATGAAGTATATCATGCCATTCTCTTCTGGCCTGTAAGATTTCTGTTGAGAAATCTGATGATAGCCTAGTGGGTTTTCCTTTGTAGGTGAACTTTTCTTTCTCTCTGGCTGTGTTTAACACTCTGTCCTTATCTTTGATCTTTGCCATTTTAATTATTATGTGTCTTGGTGTTGCCCTGTTTGGATCCCTTGTCATGGGAGTTCTGTGTTCCTCTGTGGTCTGAGAGGCCATTTCCTCTCCTAGTTTGGGGAAGTTTTCAGCAATTATTACTTCAAAGACACTTTCTATCCATTTTTCTCTCTCTTCTTCTGGTACCCCTGTAATTCGGATATTGTTCCGTTTGAATTGGTCACACAGTTCTATTAATATTCTTTCATTCTTGGAGATCCTTTTATCTCTCTCTGCATCAGCTTCTCTGCATTCCTGTTCTCTGTTTCCTAGTCCATCAATGGTCTCTTGCATCTTGTCCATTCTGCTTTGAAGTCCTTCCAGAGGTTGTTTTATTTCTGTATTCTCCCTCCTTAGTTCTTGCACATTTCTCTGCACATCCATTAGCATGGTTATGACTTTTGTTTAGAATTCTTTTTCAGGAAGATTGGTTAAATCTATCTTCCCAGGTTCCTTCTCAGGGGAAGATGTCGAAGATGTCGAAGATGTCTGGGTTAGTCTGGTCTGGATCAAATTGTTTTGCCTTTTCATGTTTATAGGTGCAATGGTGAGCTGTTGACTCATCTGTCAGCTGGGAGAGCCAAGACTTTTTCCACCTCCTCCTGACCTTTCTTTACTGGGACTACTGCGACCCCTAGTGGCTTGTGTTGGGCAATTGCGTGTAGCCTGGGTCTCTGTATCTTGCCCGGCCGGTTTCGAGGAAGGTCCCTTGCTGTGGGCGGGATGAGCCTCAGGCTGCTGCTCTGCTATGGGAGGACCCCGCACGGGTAATGGACGGGGGGCTGTTTGGCTGTTTATCTCCATTAGTTATCTCAGAGCTGTTGCCCAGGGGGTTATTGTGCCCAGAGTTTCCTAGAATTTCCAGCTGCTGGACTGTGACCTGGGATGCTTCCGTCCAGTTGAGTGACATGGGATGCTTCCGTCCAGTTGAGGGACGGAACTTTAAGACTTACAGAAAGCACTCGCTTTTCTTTGTCCCAGAGGCTCTGGCTGCATGACCCATTCACAGGTCTTACTGTCCTGCTTCCCTAGTTTCCAGCACTCTATGCATGCACTGTGTGTCAGCGCTCTGGTGTGGATGGCTATTGCTGGGTGTTTAGCAGTCCTGGACTCCCTCTCCCACCCTGCTCTGACTCCTCTCCTCCCACTGGGAGCTGTGGTGAGGGGCCTTGGGTCCCGCTGGGCTGTGGCTTGTATCTTAACCCTTTCACCAGGCACCGGGTTCTCGCAGGTGTGGTTGTAGTACTGTTATACTACTGCCACCATCTTGGCTCTGCCCCTCAAATGGTATTTCTATTTTTATTTTTTTGAGGAACCTCTGTACTGCTTTCCACAATGGTTGAACTAGTTTACACTTCCACCAGCAGTGTAGGAGGGTTCCCCTTTCTCCACATCCTCACCAGGATTTGCTGTTCCTTGTCTTTTCTATATTGGCCATCCTAATTGGTGTGTGCTGATATCTCATTGTGGTTTTAATTTGCATTTCCCTGATAACTAGCGATGTGGAGCATCTTTTCATGTGCCTGTTGGCCATGTGAATTTCTTCTTTGGAGAAGTGTCTGTTCATATACTCCTCCCGGTTTTTTAATAGGGTTATTTGCTTTTTATGTCTTGATGTATGTGAGTTCTTCATATATTTTGGATGTTAACCCCTTGTCGGATATGTCATTTATCAGAGTGTGAATTTTATACTAGGTAAATTTTACTGCAATAAAGCTATAGAAAAATAATGGTCAGTAAGCAAGATACAGATGCAGTATGTTTGACAGTACATTGATCATTGTTGAAACTGGGTGATGGGTATTGGGGTTTGTTAGACTGTATGACTACTTTTGTAGTCATACAAAAGAAATTAGTAAAAATAGAATGTAGTTAGACATTTCTCTTACTAAGAAATTTTAATTTTGTTATCATTAATCTACAATTACTACATGAAGAACTTTATGTTTACTATGCTCCCCTCTTCACCAAGCCCTCCCCCATGAACCCCATTATAGTCACTGTCCATCAGTGTAGTAAGATGCTATAGAATCACTACTTGTCTTCACTGTGTTGCATTTCCCCTCCTACATGCTAATTATACATGCTAATCCTAATACCCGTTTATGCCTCCCTTATCACCCATCCTCCTCAGTCCCTTTCCCTTTGGTAATTGTTAGTTCATTCTTGGGTTCTGAGATTCTGGTGCTGTTTTGTTCCTTCAGTTTTCTTTATTCTTATACTCCACATATGAGTGAAATCATTTGATACTTGTCTTTCTCTGCCTGACTTATTTCACTGAGCATAATACCCTCTAACTCCATCCATTGTGTTGCAAGTGGTAGGATCTGTTTTTTCTTACAGCTGAGTAATATTCCATCATGTATATGTAGCACATCTTCTCTATCCATTCATCTACTGATGGACATTTAGGTTGCTTCCATATCCTGGCTATTATAAATAGTGCAGCAATAAACATAGGGGTGCATCTGTCTTTTTCAAACTGGAGTACTGCACTCTTAGGGTAAATTCCTAGAAGTGGAATTCCTGGGTCAAATGGCATTTCTATTTTGAGCATTTGGAGGAACCTCCATACTACTTTCCACAATGATTGAACTAATTAACATTCCTACCAGCACTGTAGGAGGGTTCCCCTTTCTCCACAACCTTGCCAACATTTGTTGTTGTTTGTCTTTGGATGGTAGCCATCCTTACTGGTATGAGATGGTATCTCATTGTGGTTTTAATTTGCATTTCTCTGATGACAAGCGATGTGGAGCATCTTCTCATGTGTCTGTTGGCCATCTGAATTTCTTCTTTAGCGAACTGTCTATTCAGATCCTCTGCCCATTTTTTTAACTGGATTATTTCCTTTTTGGTTGTTGAGGCGTGTGAGCTCTTTATATATTTTGGATGTCAACCCTTTGTTGGATCTGTCATTTATGAATATATTCTCCCATACTGTAGGACAGATTTTTGTTCTATTGATGGTGGCCTTTGCTGTACAGAAGCTTTTCAGCTTCATATAGTCCCATTTGTTCATTTTTCAATTTGTTTCCCTTGCCCGGGGAGATATGTTCAAGAAGAGGTCACTCATGTTTATGTCAAAGAGATTTTTGCCTATGTTTTCTCTAAGAGTTTTATGGTTTCATGACTTACATTCAAGTGTTTGATCCATTTCAAATTTACTTTTGTGTATGGGGTTAGACAGTGATCCATTTTCATTCTCTTACATGTAGCTGTCCAGTTTTTCCAGCTGAAGAGACTGTCATTTCCCCCTTGTATGTCCATGGCCCCTTTATCGAATACTAGTTGCCATATATATTTGGATTAATGTTTGGAGTCTCTATTCTGTTCCATTGGTCTGTGGCTCTGTTCTTGTGACAGTACCAAATTGTCTTGATTACTGTGCTTTGTAGTAGAGCTTGAATTTGGGAAGTGAAACCCCCTCCCACTTGATTCTAACTTCTCAGGATTGCTTTAGCTATTCGGGGTCTTTGGTGTTTTTATATGAATTTTTGAACTACTTTTTCCAGTTCATTGAAGAATGCTGTTGGTAATTTGATAGGGATTGCATCAAATCTGTATATTGCTTTGGGCAGGATGGCCATTTTGATTATATTAATTCTTACCAGCCAGGAGCATGGAATGAGTTTCCATTCATTAGTGTCCTCTTTAATTTCTCTTCACAGTGTCTTATAGTTTTCAGAGTATAGGTCTTTCACTTACTGGGTTAGGTTTATTCCTAGGTATTCTATTCTTTTTGATGCTATTGTGAATGGAATTGTCTTCCTGATTTCTCTTTCTATTAGTTTATTGTTACTTTATAGGAAAGCCACAGATTTCCTATACAACTTTTGTTGTATCCTGCAACTTCTGCCGAATTCCGATATTAGTTCTAGTAGTTTTGCAGTGGAGTATTTAGGGCTTTTTGTGTACAATATCATGTCATCTGCAAATAGTGACAGTTTAACTTCCTCTTTAAGAATCTGGATTCCTTGTATTTCTTTGTTTTGTCTGATTGCCGTGGCTAGGACCTCCAGTACTACGTTGAATAACAGTGAGGAGAGTGGGCACCCCTGTCCTGTTCCTGATCACAGAGGAAACGCTTTCAGCTTCTCGCTGTTCAGTATGATGTTGGCTGTGGGCTTATCATATATGGACTTTATTATGTTGAGGTACTTGCCCTCTACACCCATTTTGTTGAGAGTTTTATGAATGGATGTTAAGTTTTGTTGAATGCTCTTTCAGCATCTATTGAGATGATCATGTGGTTTTTGTCCTTCTTGTTGACGTGGTGGATGATGTTGATGGATTTTCAAATGTTGTACCATCCTTGCATCCCTGGGATGAATCCCATTTAGTCATGGTGTATGATCCTTTTGATGTATTCTTGAATTTGGTTTGCTAATATTTTGTTGAGTGTTTTTGCATCTATGTTCATCAGGGATATTGGTCTGTAGTTTTCTTTTTAGGTGGGGTCTTTGCTTGGTTTTGGTATTAGGGTGATGTTAGCTTCACAGATTGTGTTTAGGAGTATTCCCTCCTCTACTATTTTTTGGAAAACTTTAAGGAGAATGGGTATTATGTCTTCTCTCTATGCCTGATAAAATTCCAAGTAAACCCATCTGGCCCGGGGGTTTTGTTCTTTGGTAGTTTTTCGATTACCGCTTCATTTCCGTTGCTGTTAATTGGTCTGTTTAGATTTTCTGTTTCTTTCTGGGTCAGGCTTGGAAGGTTGTATTTTTCTCAGAAGTTGTCCATTTCTCCTAGGTTTCCCAGCTTGTTAGCATATAGGTTTTCACAGTACTCTCTAATTATTCTTTGTACTTCTGTGGGATCCGTCATGATTTTTCATTTCTCGTTTTTGATTCTGTTGATGTATGTTGACTCTCTTTTCCTCTTAATAAGTCTGGCTAGAGGCTAATCTATTTTGTTTATTTTCTCAAAGAACCAGCTCGTGGTTTTATTGATTTCTGCTGTTTTTTTACTTCTCAATTTTATTTATTTCTTCTCTGCTCTTTATTATGTCCCTCCTTCTACTTACCTTAGGCCTCATTTGTTCTTCTTTTTCCAATTTCGATAATTGTGACATTAGACCATTCACTTGCAATTGTTCTTCCTTCTTTAAATATGCCTGGATTGCTATATACTTTCCTCTTTAGACTGCTTTTGCTGTATCCCACAGTAGTTGGGGTTTGTGTTGTTGTTGTCATTTGTTTCCATATATTGCTGGATCTCCATTTTGATTTGGTCATTGATCCATTGATTATTTAGGAGCATGTTGTTAAGCCTCCATGTGTTTGTGAGCCTTTTTGCTTTCTTTGTACAGTTTATTTCTAGTTTAATGACTCTGTGGTCTGAAAGTTGGTTGGTAGGATTTCAATATTTTGGAATTTACTGAGGCTCTTTTTGTGGCCTTGTATGTTGTCTATTCTGGAGAATATTCCATGTGCACTTGAGAGGAATGTGTACCCTGTTGCTTTTGGATGTAGAGTTCTATAGATGTCTATTTGGTCGATCTGTTCTAGTGCGTTGTTCAGTGCCTCTGTGTCCTTACTTATTTTCTGTCTGGTGGAGCTGTCCTTTGGAGTGAGTGGTGTTTTGAAGTCTCCCAGAATGAATGCATTGCATTCTATTTCCTCCTTTAGTTCTGTTAGTATTTGTTTCAGATATGTTGGTGCTCCTGTATTGGGTGCATATATATTTATAATGCTTATATCCTCTTGTTGGACTGAGTCCTTTATCCTTATGTAATGTCCTTATTTATCTTTTGTTACTTGCTTTATTTTGAAGTCTGTTTTGTCTGATACTAGTATTGCAACACCTGCTTTTTTCTCTATGTTGTTTGCATGAAATATCTTTTTCCATCCCTTGACTTTAAGTCTGTACATGTGTTTGGGTTTGAGGTGAGTCTCCTGTAAGCAGCATATGGATGGGTCTTGCTTTTTTATCTATTCTATTACTCTGTGTCTTTTGATTAGTGGGTTCGGTCCATTTACATTCAGGGTGATTATTGAAAGGTATGTACTTTTTGCCACTTCAGGCTTTAAGTTTGTGGTTACCAAAGGTTCAAGGTTAGCTTTTTAGTATCTTACTGTCTTACTTTACTCGCTTATTTAGCTATTATAAGCACGTTCTGATGTTTCTTTATTTCTCTCCCTTCCCATCCTTCTCCATTCTTCAAATGTTGGCTGTTTTTCTCTGTGCTCTTTTTAGGAGTAGTCCCATCTAGAGCAGTCATTGTAACATGCCCTGTAGAGGTGGTTTGTGGGAGGCAAATTCACTCAGCTTTTGCTTAACTGGGAATTGTTTACTCCCTCCTTCATAGTTAAATGATAATCGTACTGGATATAGTATTCTTGGATTGAGGCGCTTCTGTTTCATTGCATGAAGTATATCATGCCATTCTCTTCTGGCCTGTAAGATTTCTGTTGAGAAATCTGATGATAGCCTAGTGGGTTTTCCTTTGTAGGTGAACTTTTCTTTCTCTCTGGCTGTGTTTAACACTCTGTCCTTATCTTTGATCTTTGCCATTTTAATTATTATGTGTCTTGGTGTTGCCCTCTTTGGATCCCTTGTCATGGGAGTTCTGTGTTCCTCTGTGGTCTGAGAGGCCATTTCCTCTCCTAGTTTGGGGAAGTTTTCAGCAATTATTACTTCAAAGACACTTTCTATCCATTTTTCTCTCTCTTCTTCTGGTACCCCTGTAATTCGGATATTGTTCCGTTTGAATTGGTCACACAGTTCTATTAATATTCTTTCATTCTTGGAGATCCTTTTATCTCTCTCTGCATCAGCTTCTCTGCATTCCTGTTCTCTGTTTCCTAGTCCATCAATGGTCTCTTGCATCTTGTCCATTCTGCTTTGAAGTCCTTCCAGAGGTTGTTTTATTTCTGTATTCTCCCTCCTTAGTTCTTGCACATTTCTCTGCACATCCATTAGCATGGTTATGACTTTTGTTTAGAATTCTTTTTCAGGAAGATTGGTTAAATCTATCTTCCCAGGTTCCTTCTCAGGGGAAGATGTGGAAGATGTCGAAGATGTCTGGGTTAGTCTGGTCTGGATCAAATTGTTTTGCCTTTTCATGTTTATAGGTGCAATGGTGAGCTGTTGACTCATCTGTCAGCTGGGAGAGCCAAGACTTTTTCCACCTCCTCCTGACCTTTCTTTACTGGGACTACTGCGACCCCTAGTGGCTTGTGTTGGGCAATTGCGTGTAGCCTGGGTCTCTGTATCTTGCCCGGCCGGTTTCGAGGAAGGTCCCTTGCTGTGGGCGGGATGAGCCTCAGGCTGCTGCTCTGCTATGGGAGGACCCCGCACGGGTAATGGACGGGGGGCTGTTTGGCTGTTTACCTCCATTAGGGATCTCAGAGCTGTTGCCCAGGGGGTTATTGTGCCCAGAGTTTCCTAGAATTTCCAGCTGCTGGACTGTGACCTGGGATGCTTCCGTCCAGTTGAGTGACATGGGATGCTTCCGTCCAGTTGAGGGACGGAACTTTCAGACTTACAGAAAGCACTCGCTTTTCTTTGTCCCAGAGGCTCTGGCTGCATGACCCATTCACAGGTCTTACTGTCCTGCTTCCCTAGTTTCCAGCACTCTATGCATGCACTGTGTGTCAGCGCTCTGGTGTGGATGGCTATAGCTGGGTGTTTAGCAGTCCTGGGCTCCCTCTCCCTCCCTGCTCTGACTCCTCTCCTCCCACTGGGAGCTGTGGTGAGGGGCCTTGGGTCCCGCTGGGCTGTGGCTTGTATCTTAACCCTTTCACCAGGCACCGGGTTCTCGCAGGTGTGGTTGTAGTACTGTTATACTAATGCCACCATCTTGGCTCTGCCCCTCAAATGGTATTTCTATTTTTATTTTTTTGAGGAACCTCTGTACTGCTTTCCACAATGGTTGAACTAGTTTACACTTCCACCAGCAGTGTAGGAGGGTTCCCCTTTCTCCACATCCTCACCAGGATTTGCTGTTCCTTGTCTTTTCTATATTGGCCATCCTAATTGGTGTGTGCTGATATCTCATTGTGGTTTTAATTTGCATTTCCCTGATAACTAGCGATGTGGAGCATCTTTTCATGTGCCTGTTGGCCATGTGAATTTCTTCTTTGGAGAAGTGTCTGTTCATATACTCCTCCCGGTTTTTTAATAGGGTTATTTGCTTTTTATGTCTTGAGGTATGTGAGTTCTTCATATATTTTGGATGTTAACCCCTTGTCGGATATGTCATTTATCAGAGTGTGAATTTTATACTAGGTAAATTTTACTGCAATAAAGCTATAGAAAAATAATGGTCAGTAAGCAAGATACAGATGCAGTATGTTTGACAGTACATTGATCATTGTTGAAACTGGGTGATGGGTATTGGGGTTTGTTAGACTGTATGACTACTTTTGTAGTCAAACAAAAGAAATTAGTAAAAATAGAATGTAGTTAGACATTTCTCTTACTAAGAAATTTTAATTTTGTTATCATTAATCTACAATTACATGAAGAACTTTATGTTTACTATGCTCCCCTCTTCACCAAGCCCTCCCCCATGAACCCCATTATAGTCACTGTCCATCAGTGTAGTAAGATGATATAGAATCACTACTTGTCTTCACTGTGTTGCATTTCCCCTCCTACATGCTAATTATACATGCTAATCCTAATACCCCTTTATGCCTCCCTTCCCACCCATCCTCCTCAGTCCCTTTCCCTTTGGTAATTGTTAGTTCATTCTTGGGATCTGATATTCTGGTGCTGTTTTGTTCCTTCAGTTTTCTTTATTCTTATACTCCACATATGAGTGAAATCATTTGATACTTGTCTTTCTCTGCCTGACTTATTTCACTGAGCATAATACCCTCTAACTCCATCCATTGTGTTGCAAGTGGTAGGATCTGTTTTTTCTTACAGCTGAGTAATATTCCATCATGTATATGTAGCACATATTCTCTATCCATTCATCTACTGATGGACATTTAGGTTGCTTCCATATCCTGGCTATTATAAATAGTGCAGCAATAAACATAGGGGTGCATCTGTCTTTTTCAAACTGGAGTACTGCACACTTAGGGTAAATTCCTAGAAGTGGAATTCCTGGGTCAAATGGCATTTCTATTTTGAGCATTTGGAGGAACCTCCATACTACTTTCCACAATGATTGAACTAATTAACATTCCTACCAGCACTGTAGGAGGGTTCCCCTTTCTCCACAACCTTGCCAACATTTGTTGTTGTTTGTCTTTGGATGGTAGCCATCCTTACTGGTATGAGATGGTATCTCATTGTGGTTTTAATTTGCATTTCTCTGATGACAAGCCATGTGGAGCATCTTCTCATGTGTCTGTTGGCCATCTGAATTTCTTCTTTAGCGAACTGTCTATTCAGATCCTCTGCCCATTTTTTTAACTGGATTATTTCCTTTTTGGTTGTTGAGGCGTGTGAGCTCTTTATATATTTTGGATGTCAACCCTTTGTTGGATCTGTCATTTATGAATATATTCTCCCATACTGTAGGACAGATTTTTGTTCTATTGATGGTGGCCTTTGCTGTACAGAAGCTTTTCAGCTTCATATAGTCCCATTTGTTCATTTTTCAATTTGTTTCCCTTGCCCGGGGAGATATGTTCAAGAAGAGGTCACTCATGTTTATGTCAAAGAGACTTTTGCCTATGTTTTCTCTAAGAGTTTTATGATTTCATGACTTACATTCAAGTGTTTGATCCATTTCAAATTTACTTTTGTGTATGGGGTTAGACAGTGATCCATTTTCATTCTCTTACATGTAGCTGTCCAGTTTTTCCAGCTGAAGAGACTGTCATTTCCCCATTGTATGTCCATGGCCCCTTTATCGAATACTAGTTGCCATATATATTTGGATTAATGTTTGGAGTCTCTATTCTGTTCCATTGGTCTGTGGCTCTGTTCTTGTGACAGTACCAAATTGTCTTGATTACTGTGCTTTGTAGTAGAGCTTGAATTTGGGAAGTGAAACCCCCTCCCACTTGATTCTAACTTCTCAGGATTGCTTTAGCTATTCGGGGTCTTTGGTGTTTTTATATGAATTTTTGAACTACTTTTTCCAGTTCATTGAAGAATGCTGTTGGTAATTTGATAGGGATTGCATCAAATCTGTATATTGCTTTGGGCAGGATGGCCATTTTGATTATATTAATTCTTACCAGCCAGGAGCATGGAATGAGTTTCCATTCATTAGTGTCCTCTTTAATTTCTCTTCACAGTGTCTTATAGTTTTCAGAGTATAGGTCTTTCACTTACTGGGTTAGGTTTATTCCTAGGTATTCTATTCTTTTTGATGCTATTGTGAATGGAATTGTCTTCCTGATTTCTCTTTCTATTAGTTTATTGTTACTTTATAGGAAAGCCACAGATTTCCTATACAACTTTTGTTGTATCCTGCAACTTCTGCCGAATTCCGATATTAGTTCTAGTAGTTTTGCAGTGGAGTATTTAGGGCTTTTTGTGTACAATATCATGTCATCTGCAAATAGTGACAGTTTAACTTCCTCTTTAAGAATCTGGATTCCTTGTATTTCTTTGTTTTGTCTGATTGCCGTGGCTAGGACCTCCAGTACTACGTTGAATAACAGTGAGGAGAGTGGGCACCCCTGTCCTGTTCCTGATCACAGAGGAAACGCTTTCAGCTTCTCGCTGTTCAGTATGATGTTGGCTGTGGGCTTATCATATATGGACTTTATTATGTTGAGGTACTTGCCCTCTACACCCATTTTGTTGAGAGTTTTATGAATGGATGTTAAGTTTTGTTGAATGCTCTTTCAGCATCTATTGAGATGATCATGTGGTTTTTGTCCTTCTTGTTGACGTGGTGGATGATGTTGATGGATTTTCAAATGTTGTACCATCCTTGCATCCCTGGGATGAATCCCATTTAGTCATGGTGTATGATCCTTTTGATGTATTCTTGAATTTGGTTTGCTAATATTTTGTTGAGTGTTTTTGCATCTATGTTCATCAGGGATATTGGTCTGTAGTTTTCTTTTTAGATGGGGTCTTTGCTTGGTTTTGGTATTAGGGTGATGTTAGCTTCATAGAATGTGTTTAGGAGTATTCCCTCCTCTACTATTTTTTGGAAAACTTTAAGGAGAATGGGTATTATGTCTTCTCTCTATGCCTGATAAAATTCCAAGTAAACCCATCTGGCCCGGGGGTTTTGTTCTTTGGTAGTTTTTCGATTACCGCTTCATTTCCGTTGCTGTTAATTGGTGTGTTTAGATTTTCTGTTTCTTTCTGGGTCAGGCTTGGAAGGTTGTATTTTTCTCAGAAGTTGTCCATTTCTCCTAGGTTTCCCAGCTTGTTAGCATATAGGTTTTCACAGTACTCTCTAATTATTCTTTGTACTTCTGTGGGATCCGTCATGATTTTTCATTTCTCGTTTTTGATTCTGTTGATGTATGTTGACTCTCTTTTCCTCTTAATAAGTCTGGCTAGAGGCTAATCTATTTTGTTTATTTTCTCAAAGAACCAGCTCTTGGTTTTATTGATTTCTGCTGTTTTTTTACTTCTCAATTTTATTTATTTCTTCTCTGCTCTTTATTATGTCCCTCCTTCTACTTACCTTAGGCCTCATTTGTTCTTCTTTTTCCAATTTCGATAATTGTGACATTAGACCATTCACTTGCAATTGTTCTTCCTTCTTTAAATATGCCTGGATTGCTATATACTTTCCTCTTTAGACTGCTTTTGCTGTATCCCACAGTAGTTGGGGTTTGTGTTGTTGTTCTCATTTGTTTCCATATATTGCTGGATCTCCATTTTGATTTGGTCATTGATCCATTGATTATTTAGGAGCATGTTGTTAAGCCTCCATGTGTTTGTGAGCCTTTTTGCTTTCTTTGTACAGTTTATTTCTAGTTTAATGACTCTGTGGTCTGAAAGTTGGTTGGTAGGATTTCAATATTTTGGAATTTACTGAGGCTCTTTTTGTGGCCTTGTATGTTGTCTATTCTGGAGAATATTCCATGTGCACTTGAGAGGAATGTGTACCCTGTTGCTTTTGGATGTAGAGTTCTATAGATGTCTATTTGGTCGATGTGTTCTAGTGTGTTGTTCAGTGCCTCTGTGTCCTTACTTATTTTCTGTCTGGTGGAGCTGTCCTTTGGAGTGAGTGGTGTTTTGAAGTCTCCCAGAATGAATGCATTGCATTCTATTTCCTCCTTTAGTTCTGTTAGTATTTGTTTCATATATGTTGGTGCTCCTGTATTGGGTGCATATATATTTATAATGCTTATATCCTCTTGTTGGACTGAGTCCTTTATCCTTATGTAATGTCCTTATTTATCTTTTGTTACTTGCTTTATTTTGAAGTCTGTTTTGTCTGATACTAGTATTGCAACACCTGCTATTTTCTCTATGTTGTTTGCATGAAATATCTTTTTCCATCCCTTGACTTTAAGTCTGTACATGTGTTTGGGTTTGAGGTGAGTCTCTTGTAAGCAGCATATGGATGGGTCTTGCTTTTTTATCTATTCTATTACTCTGTGTCTTTTGATTAGTGGATTCGGTCCATTTACATTCAGGGTGATTATTGAAAGGTATGTACTTTTTGCCACTTCAGGCTTTAAGTTTGTGGTTACCAAAGGTTCAAGTTTAGCTTTTTAGTATCTTACTGTCTTACTTTATTCGCTTATTTAGCTATTATAAGCACGTTCTGATGTTTCTTTATTTCTCTCCCTTCCCATCCTTCTCCATTCTTCAAATGTTGGCTGTTTTTTTCTGTGCTCTTTTTAGGAGTAGTCCCATCTAGAGCAGTCATTGTAACATGCCCTGTAGAGGTGGTTTGTGGGAGGCAAATTCACTCAGATTTTGCTTAACTGGGAATTGTTTACTCCCTCCTTCATATTTAAATGATAATCGTACTGGATACAGTATTCTTGGCTTGAGGCGCTTCTGTTTCATTGCATGAAGTATATCATGCCATTCTCTTCTGGCCTGTAAGATTTCTGTTGAGAAATCTGATGATAGCCTAGTGGGTTTTCCTTTGTAGGTGAACTTTTCTTTCTCTCTGGCTGTGTTTAACACTCTGTCCTTATCTTTGATCTTTGCCATTTTAATTATTATGTGTCTTGGTGTTGCCCTGTTTGGATCCCTTGTCATGGGAGTTCTGTGTTCCTCTGTGGTCTGAGAGGCCATTTCCTCTCCTAGTTTGGGGAAGTTTTCAGCAATTATTACTTCAAAGACACTTTCTATCCATTTTTCTCTCTCTTCTTCTGGTACCCCTGTAATTCGGATATTGTTCCGTTTGAATTGGTCACACAGTTCTATTAATATTCTTTCATTCTTGGAGATCCTTTTATCTCTCTCTGCATCAGCTTCTCTGCATTCCTGTTCTCTGTTTCCTAGTCCATCAATGGTCTCTTGCATCTTGTCCATTCTGCTTTGAAGTCCTTCCAGAGGTTGTTTTATTTCTGTATTCTCCCTCCTTAGTTCTTGCACATTTCTCTGCACATCCATTAGCATGGTTATGACTTTTGTTTAGAATTCTTTTTCAGGAAGATTGGTTAAATCTATCTTCCCAGGTTCCTTCTCAGGGGAAGATGTCGAAGATGTCGAAGATGTCTGGGTTAGTCTGGTCTGGATCAAATTGTTTTGCCTTTTCATGTTTATAGGTGCAATGGTGAGCTGTTGACTCATCTGTCAGCTGGGAGAGCCAAGACTTTTTCCACCTCCTCCTGACCTTTCTTTACTGGGACTACTGCGACCCCTAGTGGCTTGTGTTGGGCAATTGCGTGTAGCCTGGGTCTCTGTATCTTGCCCGGCCGGTTTCGAGGAAGGTCCCTTGCTGTGGGCGGGATGAGCCTCAGGCTGCTGCTCTGCTATGGGAGGACCCCGCACGGGTAATGGACGGGGGGCTGTTTGGCTGTTTATCTCCATTAGTTATCTCAGAGCTGTTGCCCAGGGGGTTATTGTGCCCAGAGTTTCCTAGAATTTCCAGCTGCTGGACTGTGACCTGGGATGCTTCCGTCCAGTTGAGTGACATGGGATGCTTCCGTCCAGTTGAGGGACGGAACTTTAAGACTTACAGAAAGCACTCGCTTTTCTTTGTCCCAGAGGCTCTGGCTGCATGACCCATTCACAGGTCTTACTGTCCTGCTTCCCTAGTTTCCAGCACTCTATGCATGCACTGTGTGTCAGCGCTCTGGTGTGGATGGCTATTGCTGGGTGTTTAGCAGTCCTGGACTCCCTCTCCCACCCTGCTCTGACTCCTCTCCTCCCACTGGGAGCTGTGGTGAGGGGCCTTGGGTCCCGCTGGGCTGTGGCTTGTATCTTAACCCTTTCACCAGGCACCGGGTTCTCGCAGGTGTGGTTGTAGTACTGTTATACTACTGCCACCATCTTGGCTCTGCCCCTCAAATGGTATTTCTATTTTTATTTTTTTGAGGAACCTCTGTACTGCTTTCCACAATGGTTGAACTAGTTTACACTTCCACCAGCAGTGTAGGAGGGTTCCCCTTTCTCCACATCCTCACCAGGATTTGCTGTTCCTTGTCTTTTCTATATTGGCCATCCTAATTGGTGTGTGCTGATATCTCATTGTGGTTTTAATTTGCATTTCCCTGATAACTAGCGATGTGGAGCATCTTTTCATGTGCCTGTTGGCCATGTGAATTTCTTCTTTGGAGAAGTGTCTGTTCATATACTCCTCCCGGTTTTTTAATAGGGTTATTTGCTTTTTATGTCTTGATGTATGTGAGTTCTTCATATATTTTGGATGTTAACCCCTTGTCGGATATGTCATTTATCAGAGTGTGAATTTTATACTAGGTAAATTTTACTGCAATAAAGCTATAGAAAAATAATGGTCAGTAAGCAAGATACAGATGCAGTATGTTTGACAGTACATTGATCATTGTTGAAACTGGGTGATGGGTATTGGGGTTTGTTAGACTGTATGACTACTTTTGTAGTCATACAAAAGAAATTAGTAAAAATAGAATGTAGTTAGACATTTCTCTTACTAAGAAATTTTAATTTTGTTATCATTAATCTACAATTACTACATGAAGAACTTTATGTTTACTATGCTCCCCTCTTCACCAAGCCCTCCCCCATGAACCCCATTATAGTCACTGTCCATCAGTGTAGTAAGATGCTATAGAATCACTACTTGTCTTCACTGTGTTGCATTTCCCCTCCTACATGCTAATTATACATGCTAATCCTAATACCCGTTTATGCCTCCCTTATCACCCATCCTCCTCAGTCCCTTTCCCTTTGGTAATTGTTAGTTCATTCTTGGGTTCTGAGATTCTGGTGCTGTTTTGTTCCTTCAGTTTTCTTTATTCTTATACTCCACATATGAGTGAAATCATTTGATACTTGTCTTTCTCTGCCTGACTTATTTCACTGAGCATAATACCCTCTAACTCCATCCATTGTGTTGCAAGTGGTAGGATCTGTTTTTTCTTACAGCTGAGTAATATTCCATCATGTATATGTAGCACATCTTCTCTATCCATTCATCTACTGATGGACATTTAGGTTGCTTCCATATCCTGGCTATTATAAATAGTGCAGCAATAAACATAGGGGTGCATCTGTCTTTTTCAAACTGGAGTACTGCACTCTTAGGGTAAATTCCTAGAAGTGGAATTCCTGGGTCAAATGGCATTTCTATTTTGAGCATTTGGAGGAACCTCCATACTACTTTCCACAATGATTGAACTAATTAACATTCCTACCAGCACTGTAGGAGGGTTCCCCTTTCTCCACAACCTTGCCAACATTTGTTGTTGTTTGTCTTTGGATGGTAGCCATCCTTACTGGTATGAGATGGTATCTCATTGTGGTTTTAATTTGCATTTCTCTGATGACAAGCGATGTGGAGCATCTTCTCATGTGTCTGTTGGCCATCTGAATTTCTTCTTTAGCGAACTGTCTATTCAGATCCTCTGCCCATTTTTTTAACTGGATTATTTCCTTTTTGGTTGTTGAGGCGTGTGAGCTCTTTATATATTTTGGATGTCAACCCTTTGTTGGATCTGTCATTTATGAATATATTCTCCCATACTGTAGGACAGATTTTTGTTCTATTGATGGTGGCCTTTGCTGTACAGAAGCTTTTCAGCTTCATATAGTCCCATTTGTTCATTTTTCAATTTGTTTCCCTTGCCCGGGGAGATATGTTCAAGAAGAGGTCACTCATGTTTATGTCAAAGAGATTTTTGCCTATGTTTTCTCTAAGAGTTTTATGGTTTCATGACTTACATTCAAGTGTTTGATCCATTTCAAATTTACTTTTGTGTATGGGGTTAGACAGTGATCCATTTTCATTCTCTTACATGTAGCTGTCCAGTTTTTCCAGCTGAAGAGACTGTCATTTCCCCCTTGTATGTCCATGGCCCCTTTATCGAATACTAGTTGCCATATATATTTGGATTAATGTTTGGAGTCTCTATTCTGTTCCATTGGTCTGTGGCTCTGTTCTTGTGACAGTACCAAATTGTCTTGATTACTGTGCTTTGTAGTAGAGCTTGAATTTGGGAAGTGAAACCCCCTCCCACTTGATTCTAACTTCTCAGGATTGCTTTAGCTATTCGGGGTCTTTGGTGTTTTTATATGAATTTTTGAACTACTTTTTCCAGTTCATTGAAGAATGCTGTTGGTAATTTGATAGGGATTGCATCAAATCTGTATATTGCTTTGGGCAGGATGGCCATTTTGATTATATTAATTCTTACCAGCCAGGAGCATGGAATGAGTTTCCATTCATTAGTGTCCTCTTTAATTTCTCTTCACAGTGTCTTATAGTTTTCAGAGTATAGGTCTTTCACTTACTGGGTTAGGTTTATTCCTAGGTATTCTATTCTTTTTGATGCTATTGTGAATGGAATTGTCTTCCTGATTTCTCTTTCTATTAGTTTATTGTTACTTTATAGGAAAGCCACAGATTTCCTATACAACTTTTGTTGTATCCTGCAACTTCTGCCGAATTCCGATATTAGTTCTAGTAGTTTTGCAGTGGAGTATTTAGGGCTTTTTGTGTACAATATCATGTCATCTGCAAATAGTGACAGTTTAACTTCCTCTTTAAGAATCTGGATTCCTTGTATTTCTTTGTTTTGTCTGATTGCCGTGGCTAGGAACTCCAGTACTACGTTGAATAACAGTGAGGAGAGTGGGCACCCCTGTCCTGTTCCTGATCACAGAGGAAACGCTTTCAGCTTCTCGCTGTTCAGTATGATGTTGGCTGTGGGCTTATCATATATGGACTTTATTATGTTGAGGTACTTGCCCTCTACACCCATTTTGTTGAGAGTTTTATGAATGGATGTTAAGTTTTGTTGAATGCTCTTTCAGCATCTATTGAGATGATCATGTGGTTTTTGTCCTTCTTGTTGACGTGGTGGATGATGTTGATGGATTTTCAAATGTTGTACCATCCTTGCATCCCTGGGATGAATCCCATTTAGTCATGGTGTATGATCCTTTTGATGTATTCTTGAATTTGGTTTGCTAATATTTTGTTGAGTGTTTTTGCATCTATGTTCATCAGGGATATTGGTCTGTAGTTTTCTTTTTAGGTGGGGTCTTTGCTTGGTTTTGGTATTAGGGTGATGTTAGCTTCATAGAATGTGTTTAGGAGTATTCCCTCCTCTACTATTTTTTGGAAAACTTTAAGGAGAATGGGTATTATGTCTTCTCTCTATGCCTGATAAAATTCCAAGTAAACCCATCTGGCCCGGGGGTTTTGTTCTTTGGTAGTTTTTCGATTACCGCTTCATTTCCGTTGCTGTTAATTGGTCTGTTTAGATTTTCTGTTTCTTTCTGGGTCAGGCTTGGAAGGCTGTATTTTTCTCAGAAGTTGTCCATTTCTCCTAGGTTTCCCAGCTTGTTAGCATATAGGTTTTCACAGTACTCTCTAATTATTCTTTGTACTTCTGTGGGATCCGTCATGATTGTTCATTTCTCGTTTTTGATTCTGTTGATGTATGTTGACTCTCTTTTCCTCTTAATAAGTCTGGCTACAGGCTAATCTATTTTGTTTATTTTCTCAAAGAACCAGCTCTTGGTTTTATTGATTTCTGCTGTTTTTTTACTTCTCAATTTTATTTATTTCTTCTCTGCTCTTTATTATGTCCCTCCTTCTACTTACCTTAGGCCTCATTTGTTCTTCTTTTTCCAATTTCGATAATTGTGACATTAGACCATTCACTTGCAATTGTTCTTCCTTCTTTAAATATGCCTGGATTGCTATATACTTTCCTCTTTAGACTGCTTTTGCTGTATCCCACAGTAGTTGGGGTTTGTGGTGTTGTTGTCATTTGTTTCCATATATTGCTGGATCTCCATTTTGATTTGGTCATTGATCCATTGATTATTTAGGAGCATGTTGTTAAGCCTCCATGTGTTTGTGAGCCTTTTTGCTTTCTTTGTACAGTTTATTTCTAGTTTAATGACTCTGTGGTCTGAAAGTTGGTTGGTAGGATTTCAATATTTTGGAATTTACTGAGGCTCTTTTTGTGGCCTTGTATGTTGTCTATTCTGGAGAATATTCCATGTGCACTTGAGAGGAATGTGTACCCTGTTGCTTTTGGATGTAGAGTTCTATAGATGTCTATTTGGTCGATCTGTTCTAGTGCGTTGTTCAGTGCCTCTGTGTCCTTACTTATTTTCTGTCTGTTGGAGCTGTCCTTTGGAGTGAGTGGTGTTTTGAAGTCTCCCAGAATGAATGCATTGCATTCTATTTCCTCCTTTAGTTCTGTTAGTATTTGTTTCATATATGTTGGTGCTCCTGTATTGGGTGCATATATATTTATAATGCTTATATCCTCTTGTTGGACTGAGTCCTTTATCCTTATGTAATGTCCTTATTTATCTTTTGTTACTTGCTTTATTTTGAAGTCTGTTTTGTCTGATACTAGTATTGCAACACCTGCTTTTTTCTCTATGTTGTTTGCATGAAATATCTTTTTCCATCCCTTGACTTTAAGTCTGTACATGTCTTTGGGTTTGAGGTGAGTCTCTTGTAAGCAGCATATGGATGGGTCTTGCTTTTTTATCTATTCTATTACGCTGTGTCTTTTGATTAGTGGGTTCGGTCCATTTACATTCAGGGTGATTATTGAAAGGTATGTGCTTTTTGCCACTTCAGGCTTTAAGTTTGTGGTTACCAAAGGTTCAAGGTTAGCTTTTTAGTATCTTACTGTCTTACTTTACTCGCTTATTTAGCTATTATAAGCACGTTCTGATGTTTCTTTATTTCTCTCCCTTCCTATTCCTTCTCCATTCTTCAAATGTTGGCTGTTTTTTTCTGTGCTCTTTTTAGGAGTAGTCCCATCTAGAGCAGTCATTGTAACATGCCCTGTAGAGGTGGTTTGTGGGAGGCAAATTCACTCAGCTTTTGCTTAACTGGGAATTGTTTACTCCCTCCTTCATATTTAAATGATAATCGTACTGGACACAGTATTCTTGGCTTGAGGCGCTTCTGTTTCATTGCATGAAGTATATCATGCCATTCTCTTCTGGCCTGTAAGATTTCTGTTGAGAAATCTGATGATAGCCTAGTGGGTTTTCCTTTGTAGGTGAACTTTTCTTTCTCTCTGGCTGTGTTTAACACTCTGTCCTTATCTTTGATCTTTGCCATTCTAATTATTATGTGTGTTGATGTTGCCCTCTTTGGATCCCTTGTCATGGGAGTTCTGTGTTCCTCTGTGGTCTGTGAGGCCATTTCCTCTCCTAGTTTGGGGAAGTTTTCAGCAATTATTACTTCAAAGACACTTTCTATCCATTTTTCTCTCTCTTCTTCTGGTACCCCTGTAATTCGGATATTGTTCCGTTTGAATTGGTCACACAGTTCTATTAATATTCTTTCATTCTTGGAGATCCTTTTATCTCTCTCTGCATCAGCTTCTCTGCATTCCTGTTCTCTGTTTCCTAGTCCATCAATGGTCTCTTGCATCTTGTCCATTCTGCTTTGAAGTCCTTCCAGAGGTTGTTTTATTTCTGTATTCTCCCTCCTTAGTTCTTGCACATTTCTCTGCACATCCATTAGCATGGTTATGACTTTTGTTTAGAATTCTTTTTCAGGAAGATTGGTTAAATCTATCTTCCCAGGTTCCTTCTCAGGGGAAGATGTCGAAGATGTCTGGGTTAGTCTGGTCTGGATCAAATTGTTTTGCCTTTTCATGTTTATAGGTGCAATGGTGAGCTGTTGACTCATCTGTCAGCTGGGAGAGCCAAGACTTTTTCCACCTCCTCCTGACCTTTCTTTTCTGGGACTACTGCGACCCCTAGTGGCTTGTGTTGGGCAATTGCGTGTAGCCTGGGTCTCTGTATCTTGCCCGGCCGGTTTCGAGGAAGGTCCCTTGCTGTGGGCGGGATGAGCCTCAGGCTGCTGCTCTGCTATGGGAGGACCCGGCACGGGTAATGGACGGGGTCTGTTTGGCTGTTTACCTCCATTAGGGATCTCAGAGCTGTTGCCCAGGGGGTTATTGTGCCCAGAGTTTCCTAGAATTTCCAGCTGCTGGACTGTGACCTGGGATGCTTCCGTCCAGTTGAGTGACATGGGATGCTTCCGTCCAGTTGAGGGACGGAACTTTAAGACTTACAGAAAGCACTCGCTTTTCTTTGTCCCAGAGGCTCTGGCTGTATGACCCATTCACAGGTCTTACTGTCCTGCTTCACTAGTTTCCAGCACTCTATGCATGCACTGTGTGTCAGCGCTCTGGTGTGGATGGCTATTGCTGGGTGTTTAGCAGTACTGGGCTCCCTCTCCCTCCCTGCTCTGACTCCTCTCCTCCCACTGGGAGCTGTGGTGAGGGGCCTTGGGTCCCGCTGGCCTGTGGCTTGTATCTTAACCCTTTCACCAGGCACCGGGTTCTCGCAGGTGTGGTTGTAGTACTGTTATACTACTGCCACCATCTTGGCTCTGCCCCTCAAATGGTATTTCTATTTTTATTTTTTTGAGGAACCTCTGTACTGCTTTCCACAATGGTTGAACTAGTTTACACTTCCACCAGCAGTGTAGGAGGGTTCCCCTTTCTCCACATCCTCACCAGGATTTGCTGTTCCTTGTCTTTTCTATATTGGCCATCCTAATTGGTGTGTGCTGATATCTCATTGTGGTTTTAATTTGCATTTCCCTGATAACTAGCGATGTGGAGCATCTTTTCATGTGCCTGTTGGCCATGTGAATTTCTTCTTTGGAGAAGTGTCTGTTCATATACTCCTCCCGGTTTTTTAATAGGGTTATTTGCTTTTTATGTCTTGAGGTATGTGAGTTCTTCATATATTTTGGATGTTAACCCCTTGTCGGATATGTCATTTATCAGAGTGTGAATTTTATACTAGGTAAATTTTACTGCAATAAAGCTATAGAAAAATAATGGTCAGTAAGCAAGATACAGATGCAGTATGTTTGACAGTACATTGATCATTGTTGAAACTGGGTGATGGATATTGGGGTTTGTTAGACTGTATGACTACTTTTGTAGTCATACAAAAGAAATTAGTAAAAATAGAATGTAGTTAGACATTTCTCTTACGAAGAAATTTTAATTTTGTTATCACTGATCTACAATTACATGAAGAACTTTATGTTTACTATGCTCCCCTCTTCACCAAGCCCTCCCCCATGAACCCCATTATAGTCACTGTCCATCAGTGTAGTAAGATGCTATAGAATCACTACTTGTCTTCACTGTGTTGCATTTCCCCTCCTACATGCTAATTATACATGCTAATCCTAATACCCCTTTATGCTTCCCTTCCCACCCATCCTCCTCAGTCCCTTTCCCTTTGGTAATTGTTAGTTCATTCTTGGGTTCTGAGATTCTGGTGCTGTTTTGTTCCTTCAGTTTTCTTTATTCTTATACTCCACATATGAGTGAAATCATTTGATACTTGTCTTTCTCTGCCTGACTTATTTCACTGAACATAATACCCTCTAACTCCATCCATTGTGTTGCAAGTGGTAGGATCTGTTTTTTCTTACAGCTGAGTAATATTCCATCATGTATATGTAGCACATATTCTCTATCCATTCATCTACTGATGGACATTTAGGTTGCTTCCATATCCTGGCTATTATAAATAGTGCAGCAATAAACATAGGGGTGCATCTGTCTTTTTCAAACTGGAGTACTGCACTCTTAGGGTAAATTCCTAGAAGTGGAATTCCTGGGTCAAATGGCATTTCTATTTTGAGCATTTGGAGGAACCTCCATACTACTTTCCACAATGATTGAACTAATTAACATTCCTACCAGCACTGTAGGAGGGTTCCCCTTTCTCCACAACCTTGCCAACATTTGTTGTTGTTTGTCTTTGGATGGTAGCCATCCTTACTGGTATGAGATGGTATCTCATTGTGGTTTTAATTTGCATTTCTCTGATGACAAGCCATGTGGAGCATCTTCTCATGTGTCTGTTGGCCATCTGAATTTCTTCTTTAGCGAACTGTCTATTCAGATCCTCTGCCCATTTTTTTAACTGGATTATTTCCTTTTTGGTTGTTGAGGCGTGTGAGCTCTTTATATATTTTGGATGTCAACCCTTTGTTGGATCTGTCATTTATGAATATATTCTCCCATACTGTAGGACAGATTTTTGTTCTATTGATGGTGGCCTTTGCTGTACAGAAGCTTTTCAGCTTCATATAGTCCCATTTGTTCATTTTTCAATTTGTTTCCCTTGCCCGGGGAGATATGTTCAAGAAGAGGTCACTCATGTTTATGTCAAAGAGATTTTTGCCTATGTTTTCTCTAAGAGTTTTATGGTTTCATGACTTACATTCAAGTGTTTGATCCATTTCAAATTTACTTTTGTGTATGGGGTTAGACAGTGATCCATTTTCATTCTCTTACATGTAGCTGTCCAGTTTTTCCAGCTGAAGAGACTGTCATTTCCCCATTGTATGTCCATGGCCCCTTTATCGAATACTAGTTGCCATATATATTTGGATTAATGTTTGGAGTCTCTATTCTGTTCCATTGGTCTGTGGCTCTGTTCTTGTGACAGTACCAAATTGTCTTGATTACTGTGCTTTGTAGTAGAGCTTGAATTTGGGAAGTGAAACCCCCTCCCACTTGATTCTAACTTCTCAGGATTGCTTTAGCTATTCGGGGTCTTTGGTGTTTTTATATGAATTTTTGAACTACTTTTTCCAGTTCATTGAAGAATGCTGTTGGTAATTTGATAGGGATTGCATCAAATCTGTATATTGCTTTGGGCAGGATGGCCATTTTGATTATATTAATTCTTACCAGCCAGGAGCATGGAATGAGTTTCCATTCATTAGTGTCCTCTTTAATTTCTCTTCACAGTGTCTTATAGTTTTCAGAGTATAGGTCTTTCACTTACTGGGTTAGGTTTATTCCTAGGTATTCTATTCTTTTTGATGCTATTGTGAATGGAATTGTCTTCCTGATTTCTCTTTCTATTAGTTTATTGTTACTTTATAGGAAAGCCACAGATTTCCTATACAACTTTTGTTGTATCCTGCAACTTCTGTCGAATTCCGATATTAGTTCTAGTAGTTTTGCAGTGGAGTATTTAGGGCTTTTTGTGTACAATATCATGTCATCTGCAAATAGTGACAGTTTAACTTCCTCTTTAAGAATCTGGATTCCTTGTATTTCTTTGTTTTGTCTGATTGCCGTGGCTAGGACCTCCAGTACTACGTTGAATAACAGTGAGGAGAGTGGGCACCCCTGTCCTGTTCCTGATCACAGAGGAAACGCTTTCAGCTTCTCGCTGTTCAGTATGATGTTGGCTGTGGGCTTATCATATATGGACTTTATTATGTTGAGGTACTTGCCCTCTACACCCATTTTGTTGAGAGTTTTATGAATGGATGTTAAGTTTTGTTGAATGCTCTTTCAGCATCTATTGAGATGATCATGTGGTTTTTGTCCTTCTTGTTGACGTGGTGGATGATGTTGATGGATTTTCAAATGTTGTACCATCCTTGCATCCCTGGGATGAATCCCATTTAGTCATGGTGTATGATCCTTTTGATGTATTCTTAAATTTGGTTTGCTAATATTTTGTTGAGTGTTTTTGCATCTATGTTCATCAGGGATGTTGGTCTGTAGTTTTCTTTTTAGGTGGGGTCTTTGCTTGGTTTTGGTATTAGGGTGATGTTAGCTTCATAGAATGTGTTTAGGAGTATTCCCTCCTCTACTATTTTTTTGGAAAACTTTAAGGAGAATGGGTATTATGTCTTCTCTCTATGCCTGATAAAATTCCAAGTAAACCCATCTGGCCCGGGAGTTTTCTTCTTTGGTAGTTTTTCGATTACCGCTTCATTTCCGTTGCTGTTAATTGGTCTGTTTAGATTTTCTGTTTCTTTCTGGGTCAGGCTTGGAAGGCTGTATTTTTCTCAGAAGTTGTCCATTTCTCCTAGGTTTCCCAGCTTGTTAGCATATAGGTTTTCACAGTACTCTCTAATTATTCTTTGTACTTCTGTGGGATCCGTCATGATTTTTCATTTCTCGTTTTTGATTCTGTTGATGTATGTTGATTCTCTTTTCCTCTTAATAAGTCTGGCTAGAGGCTAATCTATTTTGTTTATTTTCTCAAAGAACCAGCTCTTGGTTTTATTGATTTCTGCTGTTTTTTTACTTCTCAATTTTATTTATTTCTTCTCTGCTCTTTATTATGTCCCTCCTTCTACTTACCTTAGGCCTCATTTGTTCTTCTTTTTCCAATTTCGATAATTGTGACATTAGACCATTCACTTGCAATTGTTCTTCCTTCTTTAAATATGCCTGGATGGCTATATACTTTCCTCTTTAGACTGCTTTTGCTGTATCCCACAGTAGTTGGGGTTTGTGTTGTTGTTGTCATTTGTTTCCATATATTGCTGGATCTCCATTTTGATTTGGTCATTGATCCATTGATTATTTAGGAGCATGTTGTTAAGCCTCCATGTGTTTGTGAGCCTTTTTGCTTTCTTTGCACAGTTTATTTCTAGTTTAATGACTCTGTGGTCTGAAAGTTGGTTGGTAGGATTTCAATGTTTTGGAATTTACTGAGGCTCTTTTTGTGGCCTTGTATGTTGTCTATTCTGGAGAATATTCCATGTGCACTTGAGAGGAATGTGTACCCTGTTGCTTTTGGATGTAGAGTTCTATAGATGTCTATTTGGTCGATCTGTTCTAGTGCGTTGTTCAGTGCCTCTGTGTCCTTACTTATTTTCTGTCTGGTGGAGCAGTCCTTTGGAGTGAGTGGTGTTTTGAAGTCTCCCAGAATGAATGCATTGGATTCTATTTCCTCCTTTAGTTCTGTTAGTATTTGTTTCAGATATGTTGGTGCTCCTGTATTGGGTGCATATATATTTATAATGCTTATATCCTCTTGTTGGACTGAGTCCTTTATCCTTATGTAATGTCCTTATTTATCTTTTGTTACTTGCTTTATTTTGAAGTCTGTTTTGTCTGATACTAGTATTGCAACACCTGCTTTTTTCTCTATGTTGTTTGCATGAAATATCTTTTTCCATCCCTTGACTTTAAGTCTGTACATGTCTTTGGGTTTGAGGTGAGTCTCTTGTAAGCAGCATATGGATGGGTCTTGCTTTTTTATCTATTCTATTACTCTGTGTCTTTTGATTAGCGTGTTCGGTCCATTTACATTCAGGGTGATTATTGAAAGGTATGTGCTTTTTGCCACTTCAGGCTTTAAGTTTGTGGTTACCAAAGGTTCAAGGTTAGCTTTTTAGTATCTTACTGTCTTACTTTACTCGCTTATTTAGCTATTATAAGCACGTTCTGATGTTTCTTTATTTCTCTCCCTTCCTATTCCTTCTCCATTCTTCAAATGTTGGCTGTTTTTTTCTGTGCTCTTTTTAGGAGTAGTCCCATCTAGAGCAGTCATTGTAACATGCCCTGTAGAGGTGGTTTGTGGGAGGCAAATTCACTCAGCTTTTGCTTAACTGGGAATTGTTTACTCCCTCCTTCATATTTAAATGATAATCGTACTGGACACAGTATTCTTGGCTTGAGGCGCTTCTGTTTCATTGCATGAAGTATATCATGCCATTCTCTTCTGGCCTGTAAGATTTCTGTTGAGAAATCTGATGATAGCCTAGTGGGTTTTCCTTTGTAGGTGAACTTTTCTTTCTCTCTGGCTGTGTTTAACACTCTGTCCTTATCTTTGATCTTTGCCATTCTAATTATTATGTGTGTTGGTGTTGCCCTCTTTGGATCCCTTGTCATGGGAGTTCTGTGTTCCTCTGTGGTCTGAGAGGCCATTTCCTCTCCTAGTTTGGGGAAGTTTTCAGCAATTATTACTTCAAAGACACTTTCTATCCATTTTTCTCTCTCTTCTTCTGGTACCCCTGTAATTCGGATATTGTTCCGTTTGAATTGGTCACACAGTTCTATTAATATTCTTTCATTCTTGGAGATCCTTTTATCTCTCTCTGCATCAGCTTCTCTGCATTCCTGTTCTCTGTTTCCTAGTCCATCAATGGTCTCTTGCATCTTGTCCATTCTGCTTTGAAGTCCTTCCAGAGGTTGTTTTATTTCTGTATTCTCCCTCCTTAGTTCTTGCACATTTCTCTGCACATCCATTAGCATGGTTATGACTTTTGTTTAGAATTCTTTTTCAGGAAGATTGGTTAAATCTATCTTCCCAGGTTCCTTCTCAGGGGAAGATGTCGAAGATGTCGAAGATGTCTGGGTTAGTCTGGTCTGGATCAAATTGTTTTGCCTTTTCATGTTTATAGGTGCAATGGTGAGCTGTTGACTCATCTGTCAGCTGGGAGAGCCAAGACTTTTTCCACCTCCTCCTGACCTTTCTTTACTGGGACTACTGCGACCCCTAGTGGCTTGTGTTGGGCAATTGCGTGTAGCCTGGGTCTCTGTATCTTGCCCGGCCGGTTTCGAGGAAGGTGTCTTGCTGTGGGCGGGATGAGCCTCAGGCTGCTGCTCTGCTATGGGAGGACCCCGCACGGGTAATGGACGGGGGGCTGTTTGGCTGTTTACCTCCATTAGGGATCTCAGAGCTGTTGCCCAGGGGGTTATTGTGCCCAGAGTTTCCTAGAATTTCCAGCTGCTGGACTGTGACCTGGGATGCTTCCGTCCAGTTGAGTGTCATGGGATGCTTCCGTCCAGTTGAGGGACGGAACTTTAAGACTTACAGAAAGCCCTCGCTTTTCTTTGTCCCGGAGGCTCTGGCTGCATGACCCATTCACAGGTCTTACTGTCCTGCTTCCCTAGTTTCCAGCACTCTATGCATGCACTGTGTGTCAGCGCTCTGGTGTGGATGGCTATTGCTGGGTGTTTAGCAGTCCTGGGCTCCCTCTCCCTCCCTGCTCTGACTCCTCTCCTCCCACTGGGAGCTGTGGTGAGGGGCCTTGGGTCCCGCTGGGCTGTGGCTTGTATCTTAACCTTTTCACCAGGCACCGGGCTCTCGCAGGTGTGGTTGTAGTACTGTTATACTAATGCCAACATCTTGGCTCTGCCCCTCAAATGGTATTTCTATTTTTATTTTTTTGAGGAACCTCTGTACTGCTTTCCACAATGGTTGAACTAGTTTACACTTCCACCAGCAGTGTAGGAGGGTTCCCCTTTCTCCACATCCTCACCAGGATTTGCTGTTCCTTGTCTTTTCTATATTGGCCATCCTAATTGGTGTGTGCTGATATCTCATTGTGGTTTTAATTTGCATTTCCCTGATAACTAGCGATGTGGAGCATCTTTTCATGTGCCTGTTGGCCATGTGAATTTCTTCTTTGGAGAAGTGTCTGTTCATATACTCCTCCCGGTTTTTTAATAGGGTTATTTGCTTTTTATGTCTTGAGGTATGTGAGTTCTTCATATATTTTGGATGTTAACCCCTTGTCGGATATGTCATTTATCAGAGTGTGAATTTTATACTAGGTAAATTTTACTGCAATAAAGCTATAGAAAAATAATGGTCAGTAAGCAAGATACAGATGCAGTATGTTTGACAGTACATTGATCATTGTTGAAACTGGGTGATGGGCATTGGGGTTTGTTAGACTGTATGACTACTTTTGTAGTCATACAAAAGAAATTAGTAAAAATAGAATGTAGTTAGAAATTTCTCTTACTAAGAAATTTTAATTTTGTTATCATTAATCTACAATTACATGAAGAACTTTATGTTTACTATGCTCCCCTCTTCACCAAGCCCTCCCCCATGAACCCCATTATAGTCACTGTCCATCAGTGTAGTAAGATGCTATAGAATCACTACTTGTCTTCACTGTGTTGCATTTCCCCTCCTACATGCTAATTATACATGCTAATCCTAATACCCCTTTATGCCTCCCTTCCCACCCATCCTCCTCAGTCCCTTTCCCTTTGGTAATTGTTAGTTCATTCTTGGGTTCTGAGATTCTGGTGCTGTTTTGTTCCTTCAGTTTTCTTTATTCTTATACTCCACATATGAGTGAAATCATTTGATACTTGTCTTTCTCTGCCTGACTTATTTCACTGAGCATAATACCCTCTAACTCCATCCATTGTGTTGCAAGTGGTAGGATCTGTTTTTTCTTACAGCTGAGTAATATTCCATCATGTATATGTAGCACATCTTCTCTATCCATTCATCTACTGATGGACATTTAGGTTGCTTCCATATCCTGGCTATTATAAATAGTGCAGCAATAAACATAGGGGTGCATCTGTCTTTTTCAAACTGGAGTACTGCACTCTTAGGGTAAATTCCTAGAAGTGGAATTCCTGGGTCAAATGGCATTTCTATTTTGAGCATTTGGAGGAACCTCCGTACTACTTTCCACAATGATTGAACTAATTAACATTCCTACCAGCACTGTAGGAGGGTTCCCCTTTGTCCACAACCTTGCCAACATTTGTTGTTGTTTGTCTTTGGATGGTAGCCATCCTTACTGGTATGAGATGGTATCTCATTGTGGTTTTAATTTGCATTTCTCTGATGACAAGCGATGTGGAGCATCTTCTCATGTGTCTGTTGGCCATCTGAATTTCTTCTTTAGCGAACTGTCTATTCAGATCCTCTGCCCATTTTTTTAACTGGATTATTTCCTTTTTGGTTGTTGAGGCGTGTGAGCTCTTTATATATTTTGGATGTCAACCCTTTGTTGGATCTGTCATTTATGAATATATTCTCCCATACTGTAGGACAGATTTTTGTTCTATTGATGGTGGCCTTTGCTGTACAGAAGCTTTTCAGCTTCATATAGTCCCATTTGTTCATTTTTCAATTTGTTTCCCTTGCCCGGGGAGATATGCTCAAGAAGAGGTCACTCATGTTTATGTCAAAGAGATTTTTGCCTATGTTTTCTCTAAGAGTTTTATGGTTTCATGACTTACATTCAAGTGTTTGATCCATTTCAAATTTACTTTTGTGTATGGGGTTAGACAGTGATCCATTTTCATTCTCTTACATGTAGCTGTCCAGTTTTTCCAGCTGAAGAGACTGTCATTTCCCCATTGTATGTCCATGGCCCCTTTATCGAATACTAGTTGCCATATATATTTGGATTAATGTTTGGAGTCTCTATTCTGTTCCATTGGTCTGTGGCTCTGTTCTTGTGACAGTACCAAATTGTCTTGATTACTGTGCTTTGTAGTAGAGCTTGAATTTGGGAAGTGAAACCCCCTCCCACTTGATTCTAACTTCTCAGGATTGCTTTAGCTATTCGGGGTCTTTGGTGTATTTATATGAATTTTTGAACTACTTTTTCCAGTTCATTGAAGAATGCTGTTGGTAATTTGATAGGGATTGCATCAAATCTGTATATTGCTTTGGGCAGGATGGCCATTTTGATTATATTAATTCTTACCAGCCAGGAGCATGGAATGAGTTTCCATTCATTAGTGTCCTCTTTAATTTCTCTTCACAGTGTCTTAAAGTTTTCAGAGTATAGGTCTTTCACTTACTGGGTTAGGTTTATTCCTAGGTATTCTATTCTTTTTGATGCTATTGTGAATGGAATTGTCTTCCTGATTTCTCTTTCTATTAGTTTATTGTTACTTTATAGGAAAGCCACAGATTTCCTATACAACTTTTGTTGTATCCTGCAACTTCTGCCGAAATCCGATGTTAGTTCTAGTAGTTTTGCAGTGGAGTATTTAGGGCTTTTTGTGTACAATATCATGTCATCTGCAAATAGTGACAGTTTAACTTCCTCTTTAAGAATCTGGATTCCTTGTATTTCTTTGTTTTGTCTGATTGCCGTGGCTAGGACCTCCAGTACTACGTTGAATAACAGTGAGGAGAGTGGGCACCCCTGTCCTGTTCCTGATCACAGAGGAAACGCTTTCAGCTTCTCGCTGTTCAGTATGATGTTGGCTGTGGGCTTATCATATATGGACTTTATTATGTTGAGGTACTTGCCCTCTACACCCATTTTGTTGAGAGTTTTATGAATGGATGTTAAGTTTTGTTGAATGCTCTTTCAGCATCTATTGAGATGATCATGTGGTTTTTGTCCTTCTTGTTGACGTGGTGGATGATGTTGATGGATTTTCAAATGTTGTACCATCCTTGCATCCCTGGGATGAATCCCATTTAGTCATGGTGTATGATCCTTTTGATGTATTCTTGAATTTGGTTTGCTAATATTTTGTTGAGTGTTTTTGCATCTATGTTCATCAGGGATATTGGTCTGTAGTTTTCTTTTTAGGTGGGGTCTTTGCTTGGTTTTGGTATTAGGGTGATGTTAGCTTCATAGAATGTGTTTAGGAGTATTCCCTCCTCTACTATTTTTTGGAAAACTTTAAGGAGAATGGGTATTATGTCTTCTCTCTATGCCTGATAAAATTCCAAGTAAACCCATCTGGCCCGGGGGTTTTGTTCTTTGGTAGTTTTTCGATTACCGCTTCATTTCCGTTGCTGTTAATTGGTCTGTTTAGATTTTCTGTTTCTTTCTGGGTCAGGCTTGGATGGTTGTATTTTTCTCAGAAGTTGTCCATTTCTCCTAGGTTTCCCAGCTTGTTAGCATATAGGTTTTCACAGTACTCTCTAATTATTCTTTGTACTTCTGTGGGATCCGTCATGATTTTTCATTTCTCGTTTTTGATTCTGTTGACTCTCTTTTCCTGTTAATAAGTCTGGCTAGAGGCTAATCTATTTTGTTTATTTTCTCAAAGAACCAGCTCTTGGTTTTATTGATTTCTGCTGTTTTTTTACTTCTCAATTTTATTTATTTCTTCTCTGCTCTTTATTATGTCCCTCCTTCTACTTACCTTAGGCCTCATTTGTTCTTCTTTTTCCAATTTCGATAATTGTGACATTAGACCATTCACTTGCAATTGTTCTTCCTTCTTTAAATATGCCTGGATTGCTATATACTTTCCTCTTTAGACTGCTTTTGCTGTATCCCACAGTAGTTGGGGTTTGTGTTGTTGTTGTCATTTGTTTCCATATATTGCTGGATCTCCATTTTGATTTGGTCATTGATCCATTGATTATTTAGGAGCATGTTGTTAAGCCTCCATGTGTTTGTGAGCCTTTTTGCTTTCTTTGTACAGTTTATTTCTAGTTTAATGACTCTGTGGTCTGAAAGTTGGTTGGTAGGATTTCAATATTTTGGAATTTACTGAGGCTCTTTTTGTGGCCTTGTATGTTGTCTATTCTGGAGAATATTCCATGTGCACTTGAGAGGAATGTGTACCCTGTTGCTTTTGGGTGTAGAGTTCTATAGATGTCTATTTGGTCGATCTGTTCTAGTGCGTTGTTCAGTGCCTCTGTTTCCTTACTTATTTTCTGTCTGGTGGAGCTGTCCTTTGGAGTGAGTGGTGTTTTGAAGTCTCCCAGAATGAATGCATTGCATTCTATTTCCTCCTTTAGTTCTGTTAGTATTTGTTTCAGATATGTTGGTGCTCCTGTATTGGGTGCATATATATTTATAATGCTTATATCCTCTTGTTGGACTGAGTCCTTTATCCTTATGTAATGTCCTTATTTGTCTTTTGTTACTTGCTTTATTTTGAAGTCTGTTTTGTCTGATACTAGTATTGCAACACCTGCTTTTTTCTCTATGTTGTTTGCATGAAATATCTTTTTCCATCCCTTGACTTTAGGTCTGTACATGTCTTTGGGTTTGAGGTGAGTCTCTTGTAAGCAGCATATGGATGGGTCTTGCTTTTTTATCTATTCTATTACTCTGTGTCTTTTGATTAGTGGGTTCGGTCCATTTACATTCAGGGTGATTATTGAAAGGTATGTACTTTTTGCCACTTCAGGCTTTAAGTTTGTGGTTACCAAAGGTTCAAGGTTAGCTTTTTAGTATCTTACTGTCTTACTTTACTCGCTTATTTAGCTATTATAAGCACGTTCTGATGTTTCTTTATTTCTCTCCCTTCCTATTCCTTCTCCATTCTTCAAATGTTGGCTGTTTTTTTCTGTGCTCTTTTTAGGAGTAGTCCCATCTAGAGCAGTCATTGTAACATGCCCTGTAGAGGTGGTTTGTGGGAGGCAAATTCACTCAGCTTTTGCTTAACTGGGAATTGTTTACTCCCTCCTTCATATTTAAATGATAATCGTACTGGATACAGTATTCTTGGCTTGAGGCGCTTCTGTTTCATTGCATGAAGTATGTCATGCCATTCTCTTCTGGCCTGTAAGATTTCTGTTGAGAAATCTGATGATAGCCTAGTGGGTTTTCCTTTGTAGGTGAACTTTTCTTTCTCTCTGGCTGTGTTTAACACTCTGTCCTTATCTTTGATCTTTGCCATTATAATTATTATGTGTCTTGGTGTTGCCCTCTTTGGATCCCTTGTCATGGGAGTTCTGTGTTCCTCTGTGGTCTGAGAGGCCATTTCCTCTCCTAGTTTGGGGAAGTTTTCAGCAATTATTACTTCAAAGACACTTTCTATCCATTTTTCTCTCTCTTCTTCTGGTACCCCTGTAATTCGGATATTGTTCCGTTTCAATTGGTCACACAGTTCTATTAATATTCTTTCATTCTTGGAGATCCTTTTATCTCTCTCTGCATCAGCTTCTCTGCATTCCTGTTCTCTGTTTCCTAGTCCATCAATGGTCTCTTGCATCTTGTCCATTCTGCTTTGAAGTCCTTCCAGAGGTTGTTTTATTTCTGTATTCTCCCTCCTTAGTTCTTGCACATTTCTCTGCACATCCATTAGCATGGTTATGACTTTTGTTTAGAATTCTTTTTCAGGAAGATTGGTTAAATCTATCTTCCCAGGTTCCTTCTCAGGGGAAGATGTCGAAGATGTCGAAGATGTCTGGGTTAGTCTGGTCTGGATCAAATTGTTTTGCCTTTTCATGTTTATAGGTGCAATGGTGAGCTGTTGACTCATCTGTCAGCTGGGAGAGCCAAGACTTTTTCCACCTCCTCCTGACCTTTCTTTACTGGGACTACTGCGACCCCTAGTGGCTTGTGTTGGGCAATTGCGTGTAGCCTGGGTCTCTGTATCTTGCCCGGCCGGTTTCGAGGAAGGTCCCTTGCTGTGGGCGGGATGAGCCTCAGGCTGCTGCTCTGCTATGGGAGGACCCCGCACGGGTAATGGACGGGGGGCTGTTTGGCTGTTTACCTCCATTAGGGATCTCAGAGCTGTTGCCCAGGGGGTTATTGTGCCCAGAGTTTCCTAGAATTTCCAGCTGCTGCACTGTGACCTGGGATGCTTCCGTCCAGTTGAGTGACATGGGATGCTTCCGTCCAGTTGAGGGACGGAACTTACAGAAAGCACTCGCTTTTCTTTGTCCCGGAGGCTCTGGCTGCATGACCCATTCACAGGTCTTACTGTCCTGCTTCCCTAGTTTCCAGCACTCTATGCATGCACTGTGTGTCAGCGCTCTGGTGTGGATGGCTATTGCTGTGTGTTTAGCAGTCCTGGGCTCCCTCTCCCTCCCTGCTCTGACTCCTCTCCTCCCACTGGGAGCTGTGGTGAGGGGCCTTGGGTCCCGCTGGGCTGTGGCTTGTATCTTAACCCTTTCACCAGGCACCGGGTTCTCGCAGGTGTGGTTGTAGTACTGTTATACTAATGCCAACATCTTGGCTCTGCCCCTCAAATGGTATTTCTATTTTTATTTTTTTGAGGAACCTCTGTACTGCTTTCCACAATGGTTGAACTAGTTTACACTTCCACCAGCAGTGTAGGAGGGTTCCCCTTTCTCCACATCCTCACCAGGATTTGCTGTTCCTTGTCTTTTCTATATTGGCCATCCTAATTGGTGTGTGCTGATATCTCATTGTGGTTTTAATTTGCATTTCCCTGATAACTAGCGATGTGGAGCATCTTTTCATGTGCCTGTTGGCCATGTGAATTTCTTCTTTGGAGAAGTGTCTGTTCATATACTCCTCCCGGTTTTTTAATAGGGTTATTTGCTTTTTATGTCTTGAGGTATGTGAGTTCTTCATATATTTTGGATGTTAACCCCTTGTCGGATATGTCATTTATCAGAGTGTGAATTTTATACTAGGTAAATTTTACTGCAATAAAGCTATAGAAAAATAATGGTCAGTAAGCAAGATACAGATGCAGTATGTTTGACAGTACATTGATCATTGTTGAAACTGGGTGATGGGCATTGGGGTTTGTTAGACTGTATGACTACTTTTGTAGTCATACAAAAGAAATTAGTAAAAATAGAATGTAGTTAGAAATTTCTCTTACTAAGAAATTTTAATTTTGTTATCATTAATCTACAATTACATGAAGAACTTTATGTTTACTATGCTCCCCTCTTCACCAAGCCCTCCCCCATGAACCCCATTATAGTCACTGTCCATCAGTGTAGTAAGATGCTATAGAATCACTACTTGTCTTCACTGTGTTGCATTTCCCCTCCTACATGCTAATTATACATGCTAATCCTAATACCCCTTTATGCCTCCCTTCCCACCCATCCTCCTCAGTCCCTTTCCCTTTGGTAATTGTTAGTTCATTCTTGGGTTCTGAGATTCTGGTGCTGTTTTGTTCCTTCAGTTTTCTTTATTCTTATACTCCACATATGAGTGAAATCATTTGATTCTTGTCATTCTCTGCCTGACTTATTTCACTGAGCATAATACCCTCTAACTCCATCCATTGTGTTGCAAGTGGTAGGATCTGTTTTTTCTTACATCTGAGTAATATTCCATCATGTATATGTATCACATCTTCTCTATCCATTCATCTACTGATGGACATTTAGGTTGCTTCCATATCCTGGCTATTATAAATAGTGCAGCAATAAATATAGGGGTGCATCTGTCTTTTTCAAACTGGAGTACTGCACTCTTAGGGTAAATTCCTAGAAGTGGAATTCCTGGGTCAAATGGCATTTCTATTTTGAGCATTTGGAGGAACCTCCATACTACTTTCCACAATGATTGAACTAATTAACATTCCTAGCAGCACTGTAGGAGGGTTCCCCTTTCTCCACAACCTTGCCAACATTTGTTGTTGTTTGTCTTTGGATGGTAGCCATCCTTACTGGTATGAGATGGTATCTCATTGTGGTTTTAATTTGCATTTCTCTGATGACAAGCGATGTGGAGCATCTTCTCATGTGTCTGTTGGCCATCTGAATTTCTTCTTTAGCGAACTGTCTATTCAGATCGTCTGCCCATTTTTTTAACTGGATTATTTCCTTTTTGGTTGTTGAGGCGTGTGAGCTCTTTATATATTTTGGATGTCAACCCTTTGTTGGATCTGTCATTTATGAATATATTCTCCCATACTGTAGGACAGATTTTTGTTCTATTGATGGTGGCCTTTGCTGTACAGAAGCTTTTCAGCTTCATATAGTCCCATTTGTTCATTTTTCAATTTGTTTCCCTTGCCCGGGGAGATATGTTCAAGAAGAGGTCACTCATGTTTATGTCAAAGAGATTTTTGCCTATGTTTTCTCTAAGAGTTTTATGGTTTCATGACTTACATTCAAGTGTTTGATCCATTTCAAATTTACTTTTGTGTATGGGGTTAGACAGTGATCCATTTTCATTCTCTTACATGTAGCTGTCCAGTTTTTCCAGCTGAAGAGACTGTCATTTCCCCATTGTATGTCCATGGCCCCTTTATCGAATACTAGTTGCCATATATATTTGGATTAATGTTTGGAGTCTCTATTCTGTTCCATTGGTCTGTGGCTCTGTTCTTGTGACAGTACCAAATTGTCTTGATTACTGTGCTTTGTAGTAGAGCTTGAATTTGGGAAGTGAAACCCCCTCCCACTTGATTCTAACTTCTCAGGATTGCTTTAGCTATTCGGGGTCTTTGGTGTTTTTATATGAATTTTTGAACTACTTTTTCCAGTTCATTGAAGAATGCTGTTGGTAATTTGATAGGGATTGCATCAAATCTGTATATTGCTTTGGGCAGGATGGCCATTTTGATTATATTAATTCTTACCAGCCAGGAGCATGGAATGAGTTTCCATTCATTAGTGTCCTCTTTAATTTCTCTTCACAGTGTCTTAAAGTTTTCAGAGTATAGGTCTTTCACTTACTGGGTTAGGTTTATTCCTAGGTATTCTATTCTTTTTGATGCTATTGTGAATGGAATTGTCTTCCTGATTTCTCTTTCTATTAGTTTATTGTTACTTTATAGGAAAGCCACAGATTTCCTATACAACTTTTGTTGTATCCTGCAACTTCTGCCGAATTCCGATGTTAGTTCTAGTAGTTTTGCAGTGGAGTATTTAGGGCTTTTTGTGTACAATATCATGTCATCTGCAAATAGTGACAGTTTAACTTCCTCTTTAAGAATCTGGATTCCTTGTATTTCTTTGTTTTGTCTGATTGCCGTGGCTAGGACCTCCAGTACTACGTTGAATAACAGTGAGGAGAGTGGGCACCCCTGTCCTGTTCCTGATCACAGAGGAAACGCTTTCAGCTTCTCGCTGTTCAGTATGATGTTGGCTGTGTGCTTATCATATATGGACTTTATTATGTTGAGGTACTTGCCCTCTACACCCATTTTGTTGAGAGTTTTATGAATGGATGTTAAGTTTTGTTGAATGCTCTTTCAGCATCTATTGAGATGATCATGTGGTTTTTGTCCTTCTTGTTGACGTGGTGGATGATGTTGATGGATTTTCAAATGTTGTACCATCCTTGCATCCCTGGGATGAATCCCATTTAGTCATGGTGTATGATCCTTTTGATGTATTCTTGAATTTGGTTTGCTAATATTTTGTTGAGTGTTTTTGCATCTATGTTCATCAGGGATATTGGTCTGTAGTTTTCTTTTTAGGTGGGGTCTTTGCTTGGTTTTGGTATTAGGGTGATGTTAGCTTCATAGAATGTGTTTAGGAGTATTCCCTCCTCTACTATTTTTTGGAAAACTTTAAGGAGAATGGGTATTATGTCTTCTCTCTATGCCTGATAAAATTCCAAGTAAACCCATCTGGCCCGGGGGTTTTGTTCTTTGGTAGTTTTTCGATTACCGCTTCATTTCCGTTGCTGTTAATTGGTCTGTTTAGATTTTCTGTTTCTTTCTGGGTCAGGCTTGGATGGTTGTATTTTTCTCAGAAGTTGTCCATTTCTCCTAGGTTTTCCCAGCTTGTTAGCATATAGGTTTTCACAGTACTCTCATAATTATTCTTTGTACTTCTGTGGGATCCGTCATGATTTTTCATTTCTCGTTTTTGATTCTGTTGATGTATGTTGATTCTCTTTTCCTCTTAATAAGTCTGGCTAGAGGCTAATCTATTTTGTTTATTTTCTGCAAAGAACCAGCTCTTGGTTTTATTGATTTCTGCTGTTTTTTTACTTCTCAATTTTATTTATTTCTTCTCTGCTCTTTATTATGTCCCTCCTTCTACTTACCTTAGGCCTCATTTGTTTCTTTCTTTTTCCAATTTCGATAATTGTGACATTAGACCATTTCACCTTGCAATTGTTCTTCCTTCTTTAAATATGCCCTGGAATTGCTATATACTTTTCCTCTTTAGACTGCTTTTGCTGTATCCCACAGTAGTTGGGGTTTGTGTTGTTGTTGTCATTTGTTTCCATATATTGCTGGATCTCCATTTTGATTTGGTCATTGATCCATTGATTATTTAGGAGCATGTTGTTAAGCCTCCATGTGTTTGTGAGCCTTTTTGCTTTCTTTGCACAGTTTATTTCTAGTTTAATGACTCTGTGGTCTGAAAGTTGGTTGGTAGGATTTCAATATTTTGGAATTTACTGAGGCTCTTTTTGTGGCCCTTGTATGTTGTCTATTCTGGAGAATATTCCATGTGCACTTGAGAGGAATGTGTACCCTGTTGCTTTTGGATGTAGAGTTCTATAGATGTCTATTTGGTCGATCTGTTCTAGTGCGTTGTTCATGTGCCTCTGTGTCCTTACTTATTTTCTGTCTGGTGGAGCTGTCCTTTGGAGTGAGTGGTGTTTTGAAAGTCTCCCAGAATGAATGCATTGCATTCTATTTCCTCCTTTAGTTCTGTTAGTATTTGTTTCAGATATGTTGGTGCTCCTGTATTGGGTGCATATATATTTATAATGCTTATATCCTCTTGTTGGACTGAGTCCTTTATCCTTATGTAATGTCCTTATTTATCTTTTGTTACTTGCTTTATTTTGAAGTCTGATTTGATCTGACACTAGTATTGCAACACCTGCTTTTTTCTCTATGTTGTTTGCATGAAATATCTTTTTCCATCCCTTGACTTTAAGTCTGTACATGTCTTTGGGTTTGAGGTGAGTCTCTTGTAAGCAGCATATGGATGGGTCTTGCTTTTTTATCTATTCTATTACTCTGTGTCTTTTGATTAGTGGGTTCGGTCCATTTACATTCAGGGTGATTATTGAAAGGTATGTACTTTTTGCCACTTCAGGCTTTAAGTTTGTGGTTACCAAAGGTTCAAGGTTAGCTTTTTAGTATCTTACTGTCTTACTTTACTCGCTTATTTAGCTATTATAAGCACGTTCTGATGTTTCTTTATTTCTCTCCCTTCCTATTCCTTCTCCATTCTTCAAATGTTGGCTGTTTTTTTCTGTGCTCTTTTTAGGAGTAGTCCCATCTAGAGCAGTCATTGTAACATGCCCTGTAGAGGTGGTTTGTGGGAGGCAAATTCACTCAGCTTTTGCTTAACTGGGAATTGTTTACTCCCTCCTTCATATTTAAATGATAATCGTACTGGATACAGTATTCTTGGCTTGAGGCGCTTCTGTTTCATTGCATGAAGTATATCATGCCATTCTCTTCTGGCCTGTAAGATTTCTGTTGAGAAATCTGATGATAGCCTAGTGGGTTTTCCTTTGTAGGTGAACTTTTCTTTCTCTCTGGCTGTGTTTAACACTCTGTCCTTATCTTTGATCTTTGCCATAATAATAATTATGTGTCTTGGTGTTGGCCTCTTTGGATCCCTTGTCATGGGAGTTCTGTGTTCCTCTGTGGTCTGAGAGGCCATTTCCTCTCCTAGTTTGGGGAAGTTTTCAGCAATTATTACTTCAAAGACACTTTCTATCCATTTTTCTCTCTCTTCTTCTGGTACCCCTGTAATTCGGATATTGTTCCGTTTGAATTGGTCACACAGTTCTATTAATATTCTTTCATTCTTGGAGATCCTTTTATCTCTCTCTGCATCAGCTTCTCTGCATTCCTGTTCTCTGTTTCCTAGTCCATCAATGGTCTCTTGCATCATGTCCATTCTGCTTTGAAGTCCTTCCAGAGGTTGTTTTATTTCTGTATTCTCCCTCCTTAGTTCTTGCACATTTCTCTGCACATCCATTAGCATGGTTATGACTTTTGTTTAGAATTCTTTTTCAGGAAGATTGGTTAAATCTATCTTCCCAGGTTCCTCTTCTCAGGGGAAGATGTCGAAGATGTCGAAGATGTCCTGGGTTAGTCTGGTCTGGATCAAATTGGTTTTGCCTTTTCAATGTTTATAGGTGCAATGGTGAGCTGTTGACTCATCTGTCAGCTGGGAGAGCCAAGACTTTTTCCACCTCCTCCTGACCTTTCTTTACTGGGACTACTGCGACCCCTAGTGGCTTGTGTTGGGCAATTGCGTGTAGCCTGGGTCTCTGTATCTTGCCCGGCCGGTTTCGAGGAAGGTCCCTTGCTGTGGGCGGGATGAGCCTCAGGCTGCTGCTCTGCTATGGGAGGACCCCGCACGGGTAATGGACGGGGGGCTGTTTGGCTGTTTACCTCCATTAGGGATCTCAGAGCTGTTGCCCAGGGGGTTATTGTGCCCAGAGTTTCCTAGAATTTCCAGCTGCTGGACTGTGACCTGGGATGCTTCCGTCCAGTTGAGTGACATGGGATGCTTCCGTCCAGTTGAGGGACGGAACTTTAAGACTTACAGAAAGCCCTCGCTTTTCTTTGTCCCGGAGGCTCTGGCTGCATGACCCATTCACAGGTCTTACTGTCCTGCTTCCCTAGTTTCCAGCACTCTATGCATGCACTGTGTGTCAGCGCTCTGGTGTGGATGGCTATTGCTGGGTGTTTAGCAGTCCTGGGCTCCCTCTCCCTCCCTGCTCTGACTCCTCTCCTCCCACTGGGAGCTGTGGTGAGGGGCCTTGGGTCCCGCTGGGCTGTGGCTTGTATCTTAATCTTTTCACCAGGCACCGGGTTCTCGCAGGTGTGGTTGTAGTACTGTTATACTAATGCCAACATCTTGGCTCTGCCCCTCAAATGGTATTTCTATTTTTATTTTTTTGAGGAACCTCTGTACTGCTTTCCACAATGGTTGAACTAGTTTACACTTCCACCAGCAGTGTAGGAGGGTTCCCCTTTCTCCACATCCTCACCAGGATTTGCTGTTCCTTGTCTTTTCTATATTGGCCATCCTAATTGGTGTGTGCTGATATCTCATTGTGGTTTTAATTTGCATTTCCCTGATAACTAGCGATGTGGAGCATCTTTTCATGTGCCTGTTGGCCATGTGAATTTCTTCTTTGGAGAAGTGTCTGTTCATATACTCTTCCCGGTTTTTTAATAGGGTTATTTGCTTTTTATGTCTTGAGGTATGTGAGTTCTTCATATATTTTGGATGTTAACCCCTTGTCGGATATGTCATTTATCAGAGTGTGAATTTTATACTAGGTAAATTTTACTGCAATAAAGCTATAGAAAAATAATGGTCAGTAAGCAAGATACAGATGCAGTATGTTTGACAGTACATTGATCATTGTTGAAACTGGGTGATGGGCCATTGGGGTTTGTTAGACTGTATGACTACTTTTGTAGTCATACAAAGAGAAATTAGTAAAAATAGAATGTAGTTAGAAATTTCTCTTACTAAGAAATTTTAATTTTGTTATCATTAATCTACAATTACATGAAGAACTTTATGTTTACTATGCTCCCCTCTTCACCAAGCCCTCCCCCATGAACCCCATTATAGTCACTGTCCATCACTGTAGTAAGATGCTATAGAATCACTACTTGTCTTCACTGTGTTGCATTTCCCCTCCTACATGCTAATTATACATGCTAATCCTAATACCCCTTTATGCCTCCCTTCCCACCCATCCTTCTCAGTCCCTTTCCCTTTGGTAATTGTTAGTTCATTCTTGGGTTCTGAGATTCTGGTGCTGTTTTGTTCCTTCAGTTTTCTTTATTCTTATACTCCACATATGAGTGAAATCATTTGATACTTGTCTTTCTCTGCCTGACTTATTTCACTGAACATAATACCCTCTAACTCCATCCATTGTGTTGCAAGTGGTAGGATCTGTTTTTTCTTACAGCTGAGTAATATTCCATCATGTATATGTAGCACATCTTCTCTATCCATTCATCTACTGATGGACATTTAGGTTGCTTCCATATCCTGGCTATTATAAATAGTGCAGCAATAAACATAGGGGTGCATCTGTCTTTTTCAAACTGGAGTACTGCACTCTTAGGGTAAATTCCTAGAAGTGGAATTCCTGGGTCAAATGGCATTTCTATTTTGAGCATTTGGAGGAACCTCCGTACTACTTTCCACAATGATTGAACTAATTAACATTCCTACCAGCACTGTAGGAGGGTTCCCCTTTGTCCACAACCTTGCCAACATTTGTTGTTGTTTGTCTTTGGATGGTAGCCATCCTTACTGGTATGAGATGGTATCTCATTGTGGTTTTAATTTGCATTTCTCTGATGACAAGCGATGTGGAGCATCTTCTCATGTGTCTGTTGGCCATCTGAATTTCTTCTTTAGCGAACTGTCTATTCAGATCCTCTGCCCATTTTTTTAACTGGATTATTTCCTTTTTGGTTGTTGAGGCGTGTGAGCTCTTTATATATTTTGGATGTCAACCCTTTGTTGGATCTGTCATTTATGAATATATTCTCCCATACTGTAGGACAGATTTTTGTTCTATTGATGGTGGCCTTTGCTGTACAGAAGCTTTTCAGCTTCATATAGTCCCATTTGTTCATTTTTCAATTTGTTTCCCTTGCCCGGGGAGATATGCTCAAGAAGAGGTCACTCATGTTTATGTCAAAGAGATTTTTGCCTATGTTTTCTCTAAGAGTTTTATGGTTTCATGACTTACATTCAAGTGTTTGATCCATTTCAAATTTACTTTTGTGTATGGGGTTAGACAGTGATCCATTTTCATTCTCTTACATGTAGCTGTCCAGTTTTTCCAGCTGAAGAGACTGTCATTTCCCCATTGTATGTCCATGGCCCCTTTATCGAATACTAGTTGCCATATATATTTGGATTAATGTTTGGAGTCTCTATTCTGTTCCATTGGTCTGTGGCTCTGTTCTTGTGACAGTACCAAATTGTCTTGATTACTGTGCTTTGTAGTAGAGCTTGAATTTGGGAAGTGAAACCCCCTCCCACTTGATTCTAACTTCTCAGGATTGCTTTAGCTATTCGGGGTCTTTGGTGTTTTTATATGAATTTTTGAACTACTTTTTCCAGTTCATTGAAGAATGCTGTTGGTAATTTGATAGGGATTGCATCAAATCTGTATATTGCTTTGGGCAGGATGGCCATTTTGATTATATTAATTCTTACCAGCCAGGAGCATGGAATGAGTTTCCATTCATTAGTGTCCTCTTTAATTTCTCTTCACAGTGTCTTAAAGTTTTCAGAGTATAGGTCTTTCACTTACTGGGTTAGGTTTATTCCTAGGTATTCTATTCTTTTTGATGCTATTGTGAATGGAATTGTCTTCCTGATTTCTCTTTCTATTAGTTTATTGTTACTTTATAGGAGAGCCACAGATTTCCTATACAACTTTTGTTGTATCCTGCAACTTCTGCCGAATTCCGATGTTAGTTCTAGTAGTTTTGCAGTGGAGTATTTAGGGCTTTTTGTGTACAATATCATGTCATCTGCAAATAGTGACAGTTTAACTTCCTCTATAAGAATCGGGATTCCTTGTATTTCTTTGTTTTGTCTGATTGCCGTGGCTAGGACCTCCAGTACTACGTTGAATAACAGTGAGGAGAGTGGGCACCCCTGTCCTGTTCCTGATCACAGAGGAAACGCTTTCAGCTTCTCGCTGTTCTGTATGATGTTGGCTGTGGGCTTATCATATATGGACTTTATTATGTTGAGGTACTTGCCCTCTACACCCATTTTGTTGAGAGTTTTATGAATGGATGTTAAGTTTTGTTGAATGCTCTTTCAGCATCTATTGAGATGATCATGTGGTTTTTGTCCTTCTTGTTGACGTGGTGGATGATGTTGATGGATTTTCAAATGTTGTACCATCCTTGCATCCCTGGGATGAATCCCATTTAGTCATGGTGTATGATCCTTTTGATGTATTCTTGAATTTGGTTTGCTAATATTTTGTTGAGTGTTTTTGCATCTATGTTCATCAGGGATATTGGTCTGTAGTTTTCTTTTTAGGTGGGGTCTTTGCTTGGTTTTGGTATTAGGGTGATGTTAGCTTCATAGAATGTGTTTAGGAGTATTCCCTCCTCTACTATTTTTTGGAAAACTTTAAGGAGAATGGGTATTATGTCTTCTCTCTATGCCTGATAAAATTCCAAGTAAACCCATCTGGCCCGGGGGTTTTGTTCTTTGGTAGTTTTTCGATTACCGCTTCATTTCCGTTGCTGTTAATTGGTCTGTTTAGATTTTCTGTTTCTTTCTGGGTCAGGCTTGGATGGTTGTATTTTTCTCAGAAGTTGTCCATTTCTCCTAGGTTTCCCAGCTTGTTAGCATATAGGTTTTCACAGTACTCTCTAATTATTCTTTGTACTTCTGTGGGATCCGTCATGATTTTTCATTTCTCGTTTTTGATTCTGTTGACTCTCTTTTCCTGTTAATAAGTCTGGCTAGAGGCTAATCTATTTTGTTTATTTTCTCAAAGAACCAGCTCTTGGTTTTATTGATTTCTGCTGTTTTTTTACTTCTCAATTTTATTTATTTCTTCTCTGCTCTTTATTATGTCCCTCCTTCTACTTACCTTAGGCCTCATTTGTTCTTCTTTTTCCAATTTCGATAATTGTGACATTAGACCATTCACTTGCAATTGTTCTTCCTTCTTTAAATATGCCTGGATTGCTATATACTTTCCTCTTTAGACTGCTTTTGCTGTATCCCACAGTAGTTGGGGTTTGTGTTGTTGTTGTCATTTGTTTCCATATATTGCTGGATCTCCATTTTGATTTGGTCATTGATCCATTGATTATTTAGGAGCATGTTGTTAAGCCTCCATGTGTTTGTGAGCCTTTTTGCTTTCTTTGTACAGTTTATTTCTAGTTTAATGACTCTGTGGTCTGAAAGTTGGTTGGTAGGATTTCAATATTTTGGAATTTACTGAGGCTCTTTTTGTGGCCTTGTATGTTGTCTATTCTGGAGAATATTCCATGTGCACTTGAGAGGAATGTGTACCCTGTTGCTTTTGGGTGTAGAGTTCTATAGATGTCTATTTGGTCGATCTGTTCTAGTGCGTTGTTCAGTGCCTCTGTTTCCTTACTTATTTTCTGTCTGGTGGAGCTGTCCTTTGGAGTGAGTGGTGTTTTGAAGTCTCCCAGAATGAATGCATTGCATTCTATTTCCTCCTTTAGTTCTGTTAGTATTTGTTTCAGATATGTTGGTGCTCCTGTATTGGGTGCATATATATTTATAATGCTTATATCCTCTTGTTGGACTGAGTCCTTTATCCTTATGTAATGTCCTTATTTGTCTTTTGTTACTTGCTTTATTTTGAAGTCTGTTTTGTCTGATACTAGTATTGCAACACCTGCTTTTTTCTCTATGTTGTTTGCATGAAATATCTTTTTCCATCCCTTGACTTTAGGTCTGTACATGTCTTTGGGTTTGAGGTGAGTCTCTTGTAAGCAGCATATGGATGGGTCTTGCTTTTTTATCTATTCTATTACTCTGTGTCTTTTGATTAGTGGGTTCGGTCCATTTACATTCAGGGTGATTATTGAAAGGTATGTACTTTTTGCCACTTCAGGCTTTAAGTTTGTGGTTACCAAAGGTTCAAGGTTAGCTTTTTAGTATCTTACTGTCTTACTTTACTCGCTTATTTAGCTATTATAAGCACGTTCTGATGTTTCTTTATTTCTCTCCCTTCCTATTCCTTCTCCATTCTTCAAATGTTGGCTGTTTTTTTCTGTGCTCTTTTTAGGAGTAGTCCCATCTAGAGCAGTCATTGTAACATGCCCTGTAGAGGTGGTTTGTGGGAGGCAAATTCACTCAGCTTTTGCTTAACTGGGAATTGTTTACTCCCTCCTTCATATTTAAATGATAATCGTACTGGATACAGTATTCTTGGCTTGAGGCGCTTCTGTTTCATTGCATGAAGTATATCATGCCATTCTCTTCTGGCCTGTAAGATTTCTGTTGAGAAATCTGATGATAGCCTAGTGGGTTTTCCTTTGTAGGTGAACTTTTCTTTCTCTCTGGCTGTGTTTAACACTCTGTCCTTATCTTTGATCTTTGCCATTTTAATTATTATGTGTCTTGGTGTTGCCCTCTTTGGATCCCTTGTCATGGGAGTTCTGTGTTCCTCTGTGGTCTGAGAGGCCATTTCCTCTCCTAGTTTGGGGAAGTTTTCAGCAATTATTACTTCAAAGACACTTTCTATCCATTTTTCTCTCTCTTCTTCTGGTACCCCTGTAATTCGGATATTGTTCCGTTTGAATTGGTCACACAGTTCTATTAATATTCTTTCATTCTTGGAGATCCTTTTATCTCTCTCTGCATCAGCTTCTCTGCATTCCTGTTCTCTGTTTCCTAGTCCATCAATGGTCTCTTGCATCTTGTCCATTCTGCTTTGAAGTCCTTCCAGAGGTTGTTTTATTTCTGTATTCTCCCTCCTTAGTTCTTGCACATTTCTCTGCACATCCATTAGCATGGTTATGACTTTTGTTTAGAATTCTTTTTCAGGAAGATTGGTTAAATCTATCTTCCCAGGTTCCTTCTCAGGGGAAGATGTCGAAGATGTCGAAGATGTCTGGGTTAGTCTGGTCTGGATCAAATTGTTTTGCCTTTTCATGTTTATAGGTGCAATGGTGAGCTGTTGACTCATCTGTCAGCTGGGAGAGCCAAGACTTTTTCCACCTCCTCCTGACCTTTCTTTACTGGGACTACTGCGACCCCTAGTGGCTTGTGTTGGGCAATTGCGTGTAGCCTGGGTCTCTGTATCTTGCCCGGCCGGTTTCGAGGAAGGTCCCTTGCTGTGGGCGGGATGAGCCTCAGGCTGCTGCTCTGCTATGGGAGGACCCCGCACGGGTAATGGACGGGGGGCTGTTTGGCTGTTTACCTCCATTAGGGATCTCAGAGCTGTTGCCCAGGGGGTTATTGTGCCCAGAGTTTCCTAGAATTTCCAGCTGCTGGACTGTGACCTGGGATGCTTCCGTCCAGTTGAGTGACATGGGATGCTTCCGTCCAGTTGAGGGACGGAACTTTCAGACTTACAGAAAGCACTCGCTTTTCTTTGTCCCAGAGGCTCTGGCTGCATGACCCATTCACAGGTCTTACTGTCCTGCTTCCCTAGTTTCCAGCACTCTATGCATGCACTGTGTGTCAGCGCTCTGGTGTGGATGGCTATTGCTGGGTGTTTAGCAGTCCTGGGCTCCCTCTCCCTCCCTGCTCTGACTCCTCTCCTCCCACTGGGAGCTGTGGTGAGGGGCCTTGGGTCCCGCTGGGCTGTGGCTTGTATCTTAACCCTTTCACCAGGCACCGGGTTCTCGCAGGTGTGGTTGTAGTACTGTTATACTAATGCCAACATCTTGGCTCTGCCCCTCAAATGGTATTTCTATTTTTATTTTTTTGAGGAACCTCTGTACTGCTTTCCACAATGGTTGAACTAGTTTACACTTCCACCAGCAGTGTAGGAGGGTTCCCCTTTCTCCACATCCTCACCAGGATTTGCTGTTCCTTGTCTTTTCTATATTGGCCATCCTAATTGGTGTGTGCTGATATCTCATTGTGGTTTTAATTTGCATTTCCCTGATAACTAGCGATGTGGAGCATCTTTTCATGTGCCTGTTGGCCATGTGAATTTCTTCCTTGGAGAAGTGTCTGTTCATATACTCTTCCCGGTTTTTTAATAGGGTTATTTGCTTTTTATGTCTTGAGGTATGTGAGTTCTTCATATATTTTGGATGTTAACCCCTTGTCGGATATGTCATTTATCAGAGTGTGAATTTTATACTAGGTAAATTTTACTGCAATAAAGCTATAGAAAAATAATGGTCAGTAAGCAAGATACAGATGCAGTATGTTTGACAGTATATTGATCATTGTTGAAACTGGGTGATGGGCATTGGGGTTTGTTAGACTGTATGACTACTTTTGTAGTCATACAAAAGAAATTAGTAAAAATAGAATGTAGTTAGAAATTTCTCTTACTAAGAAATTTTAATTTTGTTATCATTAATCTACAATTACATGAAGAACTTTATGTTTACTATGCTCCCCTCTTCACCAAGCCCTCCCCCATGAACCCCATTATAGTCACTGTCCATCAGTGTAGTAAGATGCTATAGAATCACTACTTGTCTTCACTGTGTTGCATTCCCCCTCCTACATGCTAATTATACATGCTAATCCTAATACCCCTTTATGCCTCCCTTCCCACCCATCCTCCTCAGTCCCTTTCCCTTTGGTAATTGTTAGTTCATTCTTGGGTTCTGAGATTCTGGTGCTGTTTTGTTCCTTCAGTTTTCTTTATTCTTATACTCCACATATGAGTGAAATCATTTGATACTTGTCTTTCTCTGCCTGACTTATTTCACTGAGCATAATACCCTCTAACTCCATCCATTGTGTTGCAAGTGGTAGGATCTGTTTTTTCTTACAGCTGAGTAATATTCCATCATGTATATGTAGCACATCTTCTCTATCCATTCATCTACTGATGGACATTTAGGTTGCTTCCATATCCTGGCTATTATAAATAGTGCAGCAATAAACATAGGGGTGCATCTGTCTTTTTCAAACTGGAGTACTGCACTCTTAGGGTAAATTCCTAGAAGTGGAATTCCTGGGTCAAATGGCATTTCTATTTTGAGCATTTGGAGGAACCTCCGTACTACTTTCCACAATGATTGAACTAATTAACATTCCTACCAGCACTGTAGGAGGGTTCCCCTTTCTCCACAACCTTGCCAACATTTGTTGTTGTTTGTCTTTGGATGGTAGCCATCCTTACTGGTATGAGATGGTATCTCATTGTGGTTTTAATTTGCATTTCTCTGATGACAAGCGATGTGGAGCATCTTCTCATGTGTCTGTTGGCCATCTGAATTTCTTCTTTAGCGAACTGTCTATTCAGATCCTCTGCCCATTTTTTTAACTGGATTATTTCCTTTTTGGTTGTTGAGGCGTGTGAGCTCTTTATATATTTTGGATGTCAACCCTTTGTTGGATCTGTCATTTATGAATATATTCTCCCATACTGTAGGACAGATTTTTGTTCTATTGATGGTGGCCTTTGCTGTACAGAAGCTTTTCAGCTTCATATAGTCCCATTTGTTCATTTTTCAATTTGTTTCCCTTGCCCGGGGAGATATGTTCAAGAAGAGGTCACTCATGTTTATGTCAAAGAGATTTTTGCCTATGTTTTCTCTAAGAGTTTTATGGTTTCATGACTTACATTCAAGTGTTTGATCCATTTCAAATTTACTTTTGTGTATGGGGTTAGACAGTGATCCATTTTCATTCTCTTACATGTAGCTGTCCAGTTTTTCCAGCTGAAGAGACTGTCATTTCCCCATTGTATGTCCATGGCCCCTTTATCGAATACTAGTTGCCATATATATTTGGATTAATGTTTGGAGTCTCTATTCTGTTCCATTGGTCTGTGGCTCTGTTCTTGTGACAGTACCAAATTGTCTTGATTACTGTGCTTTGTAGTAGAGCTTGAATTTGGGAAGTGAAACCCCCTCCCACTTGATTCTAACTTCTCAGGATTGCTTTAGCTATTCGGGGTCTTTGGTGTTTTTATATGAATTTTTGAACTACTTTTTCCAGTTCATTGAAGAATGCTGTTGGTAATTTGATAGGGATTGCATCAAATCTGTATATTGCTTTGGGCAGGATGGCCATTTTGATTATATTAATTCTTACCAGCCAGGAGCATGGAATGAGTTTCCATTCATTAGTGTCCTCTTTAATTTCTCTTCACAGTGTCTTATAGTTTTCAGAGTATAGGTCTTTCACTTACTGGGTTAGGTTTATTCCTAGGTATTCTATTCTTTTTGATGCTATTGTGAATGGAATTGTCTTCCTGATTTCTCTTTCTATTAGTTTATTGTTACTTTATAGGAAAGCCACAGATTTCCTATACAACTTTTGTTGTATCCTGCAACTTCTGCCGAATTCCGATATTAGTTCTAGTAGTTTTGCAGTGGAGTATTTAGGGCTTTTTGTGTACAATATCATGTCATCTGCAAATAGTGACAGTTTAACTTCCTCTTTAAGAATCTGGATTCCTTGTATTTCTTTGTTTTGTCTGATTGCCGTGGCTAGGACCTCCAGTACTACGTTGAATAACAGTGAGGAGAGTGGGCACCCCTGTCCTGTTCCTGATCACAGAGGAAACGCTTTCAGCTTCTCGCTGTTCAGTATGATGTTGGCTGTGGGCTTATCATATATGGACTTTATTATGTTGAGGTACTTGCCCTCTACACCCATTTTGTTGAGAGTTTTATGAATGGATGTTAAGTTTTGTTGAATGCTCTTTCAGCATCTATTGAGATGATCATGTGGTTTTTGTCCTTCTTGTTGACGTGGTGGATGATGTTGATGGATTTTCAAATGTTGTACCATCCTTGCATCCCTGGGATGAATCCCATTTAGTCATGGTGTATGATCCTTTTGATGTATTCTTGAATTTGGTTTGCTAATATTTTGTTGAGTGTTTTTGCATCTATGTTCATCAGGGATATTGGTCTGTAGTTTTCTTTTTAGGTGGGGTCTTTGCTTGGTTTTGGTATTAGGGTGATGTTAGCTTCATAGAATGTGTTTAGGAGTATTCCCTCCTCTACTATTTTTTGGAAAACTTTAAGGAGAATGGGTATTATGTCTTCTCTCTATGCCTGATAAAATTCCAAGTAAACCCATCTGGCCCGGGGGTTTTGTTCTTTGGTAGTTTTTCGATTACCGCTTCATTTCCGTTGCTGTTAATTGGTCTGTTTAGATTTTCTGTTTCTTTCTGGGTCAGGCTTGGAAGGTTGTATTTTTCTCAGAAGTTGTCCATTTCTCCTAGGTTTCCCAGCTTGTTAGCATATAGGTTTTCACAGTACTCTCTAATTATTCTTTGTACTTCTGTGGGATCCGTCATGATTTTTCATTTCTCGTTTTTGATTCTGTTGATGTATGTTGACTCTCTTTTCCTCTTAATAAGTCTGGCTAGAGGCTAATCTATTTTGTTTATTTTCTCAAAGAACCAGCTCTTGGTTTTATTGATTTCTGCTGTTTTTTTACTTCTCAATTTTATTTATTTCTTCTCTGCTCTTTATTATGTCCCTCCTTCTACTTACCTTAGGCCTCATTTGTTCTTCTTTTTCCAATTTCGATAATTGTGACATTAGACCATTCACTTGCAATTGTTCTTCCTTCTTTAAATATGCCTGGATTGCTATATACTTTCCTCTTTAGACTGCTTTTGCTGTATCCCACAGTAGTTGGGGTTTGTGTTGTTGTTGTCATTTGTTTCCATATATTGCTGGATCTCCATTTTGATTTGGTCATTGATCCATTGATTATTTAGGAGCATGTTGTTAAGCCTCCATGTGTTTGTGAGCCTTTTTGCTTTCTTTGTACAGTTTATTTCTAGTTTAATGACTCTGTGGTCTGAAAGTTGGTTGGTAGGATTTCAATATTTTGGAATTTACTGAGGCTCTTTTTGTGGCCTTGTATGTTGTCTATTCTGGAGAATATTCCATGTGCACTTGAGAGGAATGTGTACCCTGTTGCTTTTGGATGTAGAGTTCTATAGATGTCTATTTGGTCGATCTGTTCTAGTGCGTTGTTCAGTGCCTCTGTGTCCTTACTTATTTTCTGTCTGGTGGAGCTGTCCTTTGGAGTGAGTGGTGTTTTGAAGTCTCCCAGAATGAATGCATTGCATTCTATTTCCTCCTTTAGTTCTGTTAGTATTTGTTTCAGATATGTTGGTGCTCCTGTATTGGGTGCATATATATTTATAATGCTTATATCCTCTTGTTGGACTGAGTCCTTTATCCTTATGTAATGTCCTTATTTATCTTTTGTTACTTGCTTTATTTTGAAGTCTGTTTTGTCTGATACTAGTATTGCAACACCTGCTTTTTTCTCTATGTTGTTTGCATGAAATATCTTTTTCCATCCCTTGACTTTAAGTCTGTACATGTCTTTGGGTTTGAGGTGAGTCTCTTGTAAGCAGCATATGGATGGGTCTTGCTTTTTTATCTATTCTATTACTCTGTGTCTTTTGATTAGTGGGTTCGGTCCATTTACATTCAGGGTGATTATTGAAAGGTATGTACTTTTTGCCACTTCAGGCTTTAAGTTTGTGGTTACCAAAGGTTCAAGGTTAGCTTTTTAGTATCTTACTGTCTTACTTTACTCGCTTATTTAGCTATTATAAGCACGTTCTGATGTTTCTTTATTTCTCTCCCTTCCTATTCCTTCTCCATTCTTCAAATGTTGGCTGTTTTTTTCTGTGCTCTTTTTAGGAGTAGTCCCATCTAGAGCAGTCATTGTAACATGCCCTGTAGAGGTGGTTTGTGGGAGGCAAATTCACTCAGCTTTTGCTTAACTGGGAATTGTTTACTCCCTCCTTCATAGTTAAATGATAATCGTACTGGATACAGTATTCTTGGCTTGAGGCGCTTCTGTTTCATTGCATGAAGTATATCATGCCATTCTCTTCTGGCCTGTAAGATTTCTGTTGAGAAATCTGATGATAGCCTAGTGGGTTTTCCTTTGTAGGTGAACTTTTCTTTCTCTCTGGCTGTGTTTAACACTCTGTCCTTATCTTTGATCTTTGCCATTTTAATTATTATGTGTCTTGGTGTTGCCCTCTTTGGATCCCTTGTCATGGGAGTTCTGTGTTCCTCTGTGGTCTGAGAGGCCATTTCCTCTCCTAGTTTGGGGAAGTTTTCAGCAATTATTACTTCAAAGACACTTTCTATCCATTTTTCTCTCTCTTCTTCTGGTACCCCTGTAATTCGGATATTGTTCCGTTTGAATTGGTCACACAGTTCTATTAATATTCTTTCATTCTTGGAGATCCTTTTATCTCTCTCTGCATCAGCTTCTCTGCATTCCTGTTCTCTGTTTCCTAGTCCATCAATGGTCTCTTGCATCTTGTCCATTCTGCTTTGAAGTCCTTCCAGAGGTTGTTTTATTTCTGTATTCTCCCTCCTTAGTTCTTGCACATTTCTCTGCACATCCATTAGCATGGTTATGACTTTTGTTTAGAATTCTTTTTCAGGAAGATTGGTTAAATCTATCTTCCCAGGTTCCTTCTCAGGGGAAGATGTCGAAGATGTCGAAGATGTCTGGGTTAGTCTGGTCTGGATCAAATTGTTTTGCCTTTTCATGTTTATAGGTGCAATGGTGAGCTGTTGACTCATCTGTCAGCTGGGAGAGCCAAGACTTTTTCCACCTCCTCCTGACCTTTCTTTACTGGGACTACTGCGACCCCTAGTGGCTTGTGTTGGGCAATTGCGTGTAGCCTGGGTCTCTGTATCTTGCCCGGCCGGTTTCGAGGAAGGTCCCTTGCTGTGGGCGGGATGAGCCTCAGGCTGCTGCTCTGCTATGGGAGGACCCCGCACGGGTAATGGACGGGGGGCTGTTTGGCTGTTTACCTCCATTAGGGATCTCAGAGCTGTTGCCCAGGGGGTTATTGTGCCCAGAGTTTCCTAGAATTTCCAGCTGCTGGACTGTGACCTGGGATGCTTCCGTCCAGTTGAGTGACATGGGATGCTTCCGTCCAGTTGAGGGACGGAACTTTCAGACTTACAGAAAGCACTCGCTTTTCTTTGTCCCAGAGGCTCTGGCTGCATGACCCATTCACAGGTCTTACTGTCCTGCTTCCCTAGTTTCCAGCACTCTATGCATGCACTGTGTGTCAGCGCTCTGGTGTGGATGGCTATTGCTGGGTGTTTAGCAGTCCTGGGCTCCCTCTCCCTCCCTGCTCTGACTCCTCTCCTCCCACTGGGAGCTGTGGTGAGGGGCCTTGGGTCCCGCTGGGCTGTGGCTTGTATCTTAACCCTTTCACCAGGCACCGGGTTCTCGCAGGTGTGGTTGTAGTACTGTTATACTAATGCCAACATCTTGGCTCTGCCCCTCAAATGGTATTTCTATTTTTATTTTTTTGAGGAACCTCTGTACTGCTTTCCACAATGGTTGAACTAGTTTACACTTCCACCAGCAGTGTAGGAGGGTTCCCCTTTCTCCACATCCTCACCAGGATTTGCTGTTCCTTGTCTTTTCTATATTGGCCATCCTAATTGGTGTGTGCTGATATCTCATTGTGGTTTTAATTTGCATTTCCCTGATAACTAGCGATGTGGAGCATCTTTTCATGTGCCTGTTGGCCATGTGAATTTCTTCCTTGGAGAAGTGTCTGTTCATATACTCTTCCCGGTTTTTTAATAGGGTTATTTGCTTTTTATGTCTTGAGGTATGTGAGTTCTTCATATATTTTGGATGTTAACCCCTTGTCGGATATGTCATTTATCAGAGTGTGAATTTTATACTAGGTAAATTTTACTGCAATAAAGCTATAGAAAAATAATGGTCAGTAAGCAAGATACAGATGCAGTATGTTTGACAGTATATTGATCATTGTTGAAACTGGGTGATGGGCATTGGGGTTTGTTAGACTGTATGACTACTTTTGTAGTCATACAAAAGAAATTAGTAAAAATAGAATGTAGTTAGAAATTTCTCTTACTAAGAAATTTTAATTTTGTTATCATTAATCTACAATTACATGAAGAACTTTATGTTTACTATGCTCCCCTCTTCACCAAGCCCTCCCCCATGAACCCCATTATAGTCACTGTCCATCAGTGTAGTAAGATGCTATAGAATCACTACTTGTCTTCACTGTGTTGCATTTCCCCTCCTACATGCTAATTATACATGCTAATCCTAATACCCCTTTATGCCTCCCTTCCCACCCATCCTCCTCAGTCCCTTTCCCTTTGGTAATTGTTAGTTCATTCTTGGGTTCTGAGATTCTGGTGCTGTTTTGTTCCTTCAGTTTTCTTTATTCTTATACTCCACATATGAGTGAAATCATTTGATACTTGTCTTTCTCTGCCTGACTTATTTCACTGAGCATAATACCCTCTAACTCCATCCATTGTGTTGCAAGTGGTAGGATCTGTTTTTTCTTACAGCTGAGTAATATTCCATCATGTATATGTAGCACATCTTCTCTATCCATTCATCTACTGATGGACATTTAGGTTGCTTCCATATCCTGGCTATTATAAATAGTGCAGCAATAAACATAGGGGTGCATCTGTCTTTTTCAAACTGGAGTACTGCACTCTTAGGGTAAATTCCTAGAAGTGGAATTCCTGGGTCAAATGGCATTTCTATTTTGAGCATTTGGAGGAACCTCCGTACTACTTTCCACAATGATTGAACTAATTAACATTCCTACCAGCACTGTAGGAGGGTTCCCCTTTCTCCACAACCTTGCCAACATTTGTTGTTGTTTGTCTTTGGATGGTAGCCATCCTTACTGGTATGAGATGGTATCTCATTGTGGTTTTAATTTGCATTTCTCTGATGACAAGCGATGTGGAGCATCTTCTCATGTGTCTGTTGGCCATCTGAATTTCTTCTTTAGCGAACTGTCTATTCAGATCCTCTGCCCATTTTTTTAACTGGATTATTTCCTTTTTGGTTGTTGAGGCGTGTGAGCTCTTTATATATTTTGGATGTCAACCCTTTGTTGGATCTGTCATTTATGAATATATTCTCCCATACTGTAGGACAGATTTTTGTTCTATTGATGGTGGCCTTTGCTGTACAGAAGCTTTTCAGCTTCATATAGTCCCATTTGTTCATTTTTCAATTTGTTTCCCTTGCCCGGGGAGATATGTTCAAGAAGAGGTCACTCATGTTTATGTCAAAGAGATTTTTGCCTATGTTTTCTCTAAGAGTTTTATGGTTTCATGACTTACATTCAAGTGTTTGATCCATTTCAAATTTACTTTTGTGTATGGGGTTAGACAGTGATCCATTTTCATTCTCTTACATGTAGCTGTCCAGTTTTTCCAGCTGAAGAGACTGTCATTTCCCCATTGTATGTCCATGGCCCCTTTATCGAATACTAGTTGCCATATATATTTGGATTAATGTTTGGAGTCTCTATTCTGTTCCATTGGTCTGTGGCTCTGTTCTTGTGACAGTACCAAATTGTCTTGATTACTGTGCTTTGTAGTAGAGCTTGAATTTGGGAAGTGAAACCCCCTCCCACTTGATTCTAACTTCTCAGGATTGCTTTAGCTATTCGGGGTCTTTGGTGTTTTTATATGAATTTTTGAACTACTTTTTCCAGTTCATTGAAGAATGCTGTTGGTAATTTGATAGGGATTGCATCAAATCTGTATATTGCTTTGGGCAGGATGGCCATTTTGATTATATTAATTCTTACCAGCCAGGAGCATGGAATGAGTTTCCATTCATTAGTGTCCTCTTTAATTTCTCTTCACAGTGTCTTATAGTTTTCAGAGTATAGGTCTTTCACTTACTGGGTTAGGTTTATTCCTAGGTATTCTATTCTTTTTGATGCTATTGTGAATGGAATTGTCTTCCTGATTTCTCTTTCTATTAGTTTATTGTTACTTTATAGGAAAGCCACAGATTTCCTATACAACTTTTGTTGTATCCTGCAACTTCTGCCGAATTCCGATATTAGTTCTAGTAGTTTTGCAGTGGAGTATTTAGGGCTTTTTGTGTACAATATCATGTCATCTGCAAATAGTGACAGTTTAACTTCCTCTTTAAGAATCTGGATTCCTTGTATTTCTTTGTTTTGTCTGATTGCCGTGGCTAGGACCTCCAGTACTACGTTGAATAACAGTGAGGAGAGTGGGCACCCCTGTCCTGTTCCTGATCACAGAGGAAACGCTTTCAGCTTCTCGCTGTTCAGTATGATGTTGGCTGTGGGCTTATCATATATGGACTTTATTATGTTGAGGTACTTGCCCTCTACACCCATTTTGTTGAGAGTTTTATGAATGGATGTTAAGTTTTGTTGAATGCTCTTTCAGCATCTATTGAGATGATCATGTGGTTTTTGTCCTTCTTGTTGACGTGGTGGATGATGTTGATGGATTTTCAAATGTTGTACCATCCTTGCATCCCTGGGATGAATCCCATTTAGTCATGGTGTATGATCCTTTTGATGTATTCTTGAATTTGGTTTGCTAATATTTTGTTGAGTGTTTTTGCATCTATGTTCATCAGGGATATTGGTCTGTAGTTTTCTTTTTAGGTGGGGTCTTTGCTTGGTTTTGGTATTAGGGTGATGTTAGCTTCATAGAATGTGTTTAGGAGTATTCCCTCCTCTACTATTTTTTGGAAAACTTTAAGGAGAATGGGTATTATGTCTTCTCTCTATGCCTGATAAAATTCCAAGTAAACCCATCTGGCCCGGGGGTTTTGTTCTTTGGTAGTTTTTCGATTACCGCTTCATTTCCGTTGCTGTTAATTGGTCTGTTTAGATTTTCTGTTTCTTTCTGGGTCAGGCTTGGAAGGTTGTATTTTTCTCAGAAGTTGTCCATTTCTCCTAGGTTTCCCAGCTTGTTAGCATATAGGTTTTCACAGTACTCTCTAATTATTCTTTGTACTTCTGTGGGATCCGTCATGATTTTTCATTTCTCGTTTTTGATTCTGTTGATGTATGTTGACTCTCTTTTCCTCTTAATAAGTCTGGCTAGAGGCTAATCTATTTTGTTTATTTTCTCAAAGAACCAGCTCTTGGTTTTATTGATTTCTGCTGTTTTTTTACTTCTCAATTTTATTTATTTCTTCTCTGCTCTTTATTATGTCCCTCCTTCTACTTACCTTAGGCCTCATTTGTTCTTCTTTTTCCAATTTCGATAATTGTGACATTAGACCATTCACTTGCAATTGTTCTTCCTTCTTTAAATATGCCTGGATTGCTATATACTTTCCTCTTTAGACTGCTTTTGCTGTATCCCACAGTAGTTGGGGTTTGTGTTGTTGTTGTCATTTGTTTCCATATATTGCTGGATCTCCATTTTGATTTGGTCATTGATCCATTGATTATTTAGGAGCATGTTGTTAAGCCTCCATGTGTTTGTGAGCCTTTTTGCATTCTTTGTACAGTTTATTTCTAGTTTAATGACTCTGTGGTCTGAAAGTTGGTTGGTAGGATTTCAATATTTTGGAATTTACTGAGGCTCTTTTTGTGGCCTTGTATGTTGTCTATTCTGGAGAATATTCCATGTGCACTTGAGAGGAATGTGTACCCTGTTGCTTTTGGATGTAGAGTTCTATAGATGTCTATTTGGTCGATCTGTTCTAGTGCGTTGTTCAGTGCCTCTGTGTCCTTACTTATTTTCTGTCTGGTGGAGCTGTCCTTTGGAGTGAGTGGTGTTTTGAAGTCTCCCAGAATGAATGCATTGCATTCTATTTCCTCCTTTAGTTCTGTTAGTATTTGTTTCAGATATGTTGGTGCTCCTGTATTGGGTGCATATATATTTATAATGCTTATATCCTCTTGTTGGACTGAGTCCTTTATCCTTATGTAATGTCCTTATTTATCTTTTGTTACTTGCTTTATTTTGAAGTCTGTTTTGTCTGATACTAGTATTGCAACACCTGCTTTTTTCTCTATGTTGTTTGCATGAAATATCTTTTTCCATCCCTTGACTTTAAGTCTGTACATGTCTTTGGGTTTGAGGTGAGTCTCTTGTAAGCAGCATATGGATGGGTCTTGCTTTTTTATCTATTCTATTACTCTGTGTCTTTGGATTAGTGTTTTGATTAGAGGATTCGGTCCATTTACATTCAGGGTGATTATTGAAAGGTATGTACTTTTTGCCACTTCAGGCTTTAAGTTTGTGGTTACCAAAGGTTGAAGGTTAGCTTTTTAGTATCTTACTGTCTTACTTTACTCGCTTATTTAGCTATTATAAGCACGTTCTGATGTTTCTTTATTTCTCTCCCTTCCTATTCCTTCTCCATTCTTCAAATGTTGGCTGTTTTTTTCTGTGCTCTTTTTAGGAGTAGTCCCATCTAGAGCAGTCATTGTAACATGCCCTGTAGAGGTGGTTTGTGGGAGGCAAATTCACTCAGCTTTTGCTTAACTGGGAATTGTTTACTCCCTCCTTCATAGTTAAATGATAATCGTACTGGATACAGTATTCTTGGCTTGAGGCGCTTCTGTTTCATTGCATGAAGTATATCATGCCATTCTCTTCTGGCCTGTAAGATTTCTGTTGAGAAATCTGATGATAGCCTAGTGGGTTTTCCTTTGTAGGTGAACTTTTCTTTCTCTCTGGCTGTGTTTAACACTCTGTCCTTATCTTTGATCTTTGCCATTTTAATTATTATGTGTCTTGGTGTTGCCCTCTTTGGATCCCTTGTCATGGGAGTTCTGTGTTCCTCTGTGGTCTGAGAGGCCATTTCCTCTCCTAGTTTGGGGAAGTTTTCAGCAATTATTACTTCAAAGACACTTTCTATCCATTTTTCTCTCTCTTCTTCTGGTACCCCTGTAATTCGGATATTGTTCCGTTTGAATTGGTCACACAGTTCTATTAATATTCTTTCATTCTTGGAGATCCTTTTATCTCTCTCTGCATCAGCTTCTCTGCATTCCTGTTCTCTGTTTCCTAGTCCATCAATGGTCTCTTGCATCTTGTCCATTCTGCTTTGAAGTCCTTCCAGAGGTTGTTTTATTTCTGTATTCTCCCTCCTTAGTTCTTGCACATTTCTCTGCACATCCATTAGCATGGTTATGACTTTTGTTTAGAATTCTTTTTCAGGAAGATTGGTTAAATCTATCTTCCCAGGTTCCTTCTCAGGGGAAGATGTCGAAGATGTCGAAGATGTCTGGGTTAGTCTGGTCTGGATCAAATTGTTTTGCCTTTTCATGTTTATAGGTGCAATGGTGAGCTGTTGACTCATCTGTCAGCTGGGAGAGCCAAGACTTTTTCCACCTCCTCCTGACCTTTCTTTACTGGGACTACTGCGACCCCTAGTGGCTTGTGTTGGGCAATTGCGTGTAGCCTGGGTCTCTGTATCTTGCCCGGCCGGTTTCGAGGAAGGTCCCTTGCTGTGGGCGGGATGAGCCTCAGGCTGCTGCTCTGCTATGGGAGGACCCCGCACGGGTAATGGACGGGGGGCTGTTTGGCTGTTTACCTCCATTAGGGATCTCAGAGCTGTTGCCCAGGGGGTTATTGTGCCCAGAGTTTCCTAGAATTTCCAGCTGCTGGACTGTGACCTGGGATGCTTCCGTCCAGTTGAGTGACATGGGATGCTTCCGTCCAGTTGAGGGACGGAACTTTCAGACTTACAGAAAGCACTCGCTTTTCTTTGTCCCAGAGGCTCTGGCTGCATGACCCATTCACAGGTCTTACTGTCCTGCTTCCCTAGTTTCCAGCACTCTATGCATGCACTGTGTGTCAGCGCTCTGGTGTGGATGGCTATTGCTGGGTGTTTAGCAGTCCTGGGCTCCCTCTCCCTCCCTGCTCTGACTCCTCTCCTCCCACTGGGAGCTGTGGTGAGGGGCCTTGGGTCCCGCTGGGCTGTGGCTTGTATCTTAACCCTTTCACCAGGCACCGGGTTCTCGCAGGTGTGGTTGTAGTACTGTTATACTAATGCCAACATCTTGGCTCTGCCCCTCAAATGGTATTTCTATTTTTATTTTTTTGAGGAACCTCTGTACTGCTTTCCACAATGGTTGAACTAGTTTACACTTCCACCAGCAGTGTAGGAGGGTTCCCCTTTCTCCACATCCTCACCAGGATTTGCTGTTCCTTGTCTTTTCTATATTGGCCATCCTAATTGGTGTGTGCTGATATCTCATTGTGGTTTTAATTTGCATTTCCCTGATAACTAGCGATGTGGAGCATCTTTTCATGTGCCTGTTGGCCATGTGAATTTCTTCCTTGGAGAAGTGTCTGTTCATATACTCTTCCCGGTTTTTTAATAGGGTTATTTGCTTTTTATGTCTTGAGGTATGTGAGTTCTTCATATATTTTGGATGTTAACCCCTTGTCGGATATGTCATTTATCAGAGTGTGAATTTTATACTAGGTAAATTTTACTGCAATAAAGCTATAGAAAAATAATGGTCAGTAAGCAAGATACAGATGCAGTATGTTTGACAGTATATTGATCATTGTTGAAACTGGGTGATGGGCATTGGGGTTTGTTAGACTGTATGACTACTTTTGTAGTCATACAAAAGAAATTAGTAAAAATAGAATGTAGTTAGAAATTTCTCTTACTAAGAAATTTTAATTTTGTTATCATTAATCTACAATTACATGAAGAACTTTATGTTTACTATGCTCCCCTCTTCACCAAGCCCTCCCCCATGAACCCCATTATAGTCACTGTCCATCAGTGTAGTAAGATGCTATAGAATCACTACTTGTCTTCACTGTGTTGCATTCCCCCTCCTACATGCTAATTATACATGCTAATCCTAATACCCCTTTATGCCTCCCTTCCCACCCATCCTCCTCAGTCCCTTTCCCTTTGGTAATTGTTAGTTCATTCTTGGGTTCTGAGATTCTGGTGCTGTTTTGTTCCTTCAGTTTTCTTTATTCTTATACTCCACATATGAGTGAAATCATTTGATACTTGTCTTTCTCTGCCTGACTTATTTCACTGAGCATAATACCCTCTAACTCCATCCATTGTGTTGCAAGTGGTAGGATCTGTTTTTTCTTACAGCTGAGTAATATTCCATCATGTATATGTAGCACATCTTCTCTATCCATTCATCTACTGATGGACATTTAGGTTGCTTCCATATCCTGGCTATTATAAATAGTGCAGCAATAAACATAGGGGTGCATCTGTCTTTTTCAAACTGGAGTACTGCACTCTTAGGGTAAATTCCTAGAAGTGGAATTCCTGGGTCAAATGGCATTTCTATTTTGAGCATTTGGAGGAACCTCCGTACTACTTTCCACAATGATTGAACTAATTAACATTCCTACCAGCACTGTAGGAGGGTTCCCCTTTCTCCACAACCTTGCCAACATTTGTTGTTGTTTGTCTTTGGATGGTAGCCATCCTTACTGGTATGAGATGGTATCTCATTGTGGTTTTAATTTGCATTTCTCTGATGACAAGCGATGTGGAGCATCTTCTCATGTGTCTGTTGGCCATCTGAATTTCTTCTTTAGCGAACTGTCTATTCAGATCCTCTGCCCATTTTTTTAACTGGATTATTTCCTTTTTGGTTGTTGAGGCGTGTGAGCTCTTTATATATTTTGGATGTCAACCCTTTGTTGGATCTGTCATTTATGAATATATTCTCCCATACTGTAGGACAGATTTTTGTTCTATTGATGGTGGCCTTTGCTGTACAGAAGCTTTTCAGCTTCATATAGTCCCATTTGTTCATTTTTCAATTTGTTTCCCTTGCCCGGGGAGATATGTTCAAGAAGAGGTCACTCATGTTTATGTCAAAGAGATTTTTGCCTATGTTTTCTCTAAGAGTTTTATGGTTTCATGACTTACATTCAAGTGTTTGATCCATTTCAAATTTACTTTTGTGTATGGGGTTAGACAGTGATCCATTTTCATTCTCTTACATGTAGCTGTCCAGTTTTTCCAGCTGAAGAGACTGTCATTTCCCCATTGTATGTCCATGGCCCCTTTATCGAATACTAGTTGCCATATATATTTGGATTAATGTTTGGAGTCTCTATTCTGTTCCATTGGTCTGTGGCTCTGTTCTTGTGACAGTACCAAATTGTCTTGATTACTGTGCTTTGTAGTAGAGCTTGAATTTGGGAAGTGAAACCCCCTCCCACTTGATTCTAACTTCTCAGGATTGCTTTAGCTATTCGGGGTCTTTGGTGTTTTTATATGAATTTTTGAACTACTTTTTCCAGTTCATTGAAGAATGCTGTTGGTAATTTGATAGGGATTGCATCAAATCTGTATATTGCTTTGGGCAGGATGGCCATTTTGATTATATTAATTCTTACCAGCCAGGAGCATGGAATGAGTTTCCATTCATTAGTGTCCTCTTTAATTTCTCTTCACAGTGTCTTATAGTTTTCAGAGTATAGGTCTTTCACTTACTGGGTTAGGTTTATTCCTAGGTATTCTATTCTTTTTGATGCTATTGTGAATGGAATTGTCTTCCTGATTTCTCTTTCTATTAGTTTATTGTTACTTTATAGGAAAGCCACAGATTTCCTATACAACTTTTGTTGTATCCTGCAACTTCTGCCGAATTCCGATATTAGTTCTAGTAGTTTTGCAGTGGAGTATTTAGGGCTTTTTGTGTACAATATCATGTCATCTGCAAATAGTGACAGTTTAACTTCCTCTTTAAGAATCTGGATTCCTTGTATTTCTTTGTTTTGTCTGATTGCCGTGGCTAGGACCTCCAGTACTACGTTGAATAACAGTGAGGAGAGTGGGCACCCCTGTCCTGTTCCTGATCACAGAGGAAACGCTTTCAGCTTCTCGCTGTTCAGTATGATGTTGGCTGTGGGCTTATCATATATGGACTTTATTATGTTGAGGTACTTGCCCTCTACACCCATTTTGTTGGGAGTTTTATGAATGGATGTTAAGTTTTGTTGAATGCTCTTTCAGCATCTATTGAGATGATCATGTGGTTTTTGTCCTTCTTGTTGACGTGGTGGATGATGTTGATGGATTTTCAAATGTTGTACCATCCTTGCATCCCTGGGATGAATCCCATTTAGTCATGGTGTATGATCCTTTTGATGTATTCTTGAATTTGGTTTGCTAATATTTTGTTGAGTGTTTTTGCATCTATGTTCATCAGGGATATTGGTCTGTAGTTTTCTTTTTAGGTGGGGTCTTTGCTTGGTTTTGGTATTAGGGTGATGTTAGCTTCATAGAATGTGTTTAGGAGTATTCCCTCCTCTACTATTTTTTGGAAAACTTTAAGGAGAATGGGTATTATGTCTTCTCTCTATGCCTGATAAAATTCCAAGTAAACCCATCTGGCCCGGGGGTTTTGTTCTTTGGTAGTTTTTCGATTACCGCTTCATTTCCGTTGCTGTTAATTGGTGTGTTTAGATTTTCTGTTTCTTTCTGGGTCAGGCTTGGAAGGTTGTATTTTTCTCAGAAGTTGTCCATTTCTCCTAGGTTTCCCAGCTTGTTAGCATATAGGTTTTCACAGTACTCTCTAATTATTCTTTGTACTTCTGTGGGATCCGTCATGATTTTTCATTTCTCGTTTTTGATTCTGTTGATGTATGTTGACTCTCTTTTCCTCTTAATAAGTCTGGCTAGAGGCTAATCTATTTTGTTTATTTTCTCAAAGAACCAGCTCTTGGTTTTATTGATTTCTGCTGTTTTTTTACTTCTCAATTTTATTTATTTCTTCTCTGCTCTTTATTATGTCCCTCCTTCTACTTACCTTAGGCCTCATTTGTTCTTCTTTTTCCAATTTCGATAATTGTGACATTAGACCATTCACTTGCAATTGTTCTTCCTTCTTTAAATATGCCTGGATTGCTATATACTTTCCTCTTTAGACTGCTTTTGCTGTATCCCACAGTAGTTGGGGTTTGTGTTGTTGTTGTCATTTGTTTCCATATATTGCTGGATCTCCATTTTGATTTGGTCATTGATCCATTGATTATTTAGGAGCATGTTGTTAAGCCTCCATGTGTTTGTGAGCCTTTTTGCATTCTTTGTACAGTTTATTTCTAGTTTAATGACTCTGTGGTCTGAAAGTTGGTTGGTAGGATTTCAATATTTTGGAATTTACTGAGGCTCTTTTTGTGGCCTTGTATGTTGTCTATTCTGGAGAATATTCCATGTGCACTTGAGAGGAATGTGTACCCTGTTGCTTTTGGATGTAGAGTTCTATAGATGTCTATTTGGTCGATCTGTTCTAGTGCGTTGTTCAGTGCCTCTGTGTCCTTACTTATTTTCTGTCTGGTGGAGCTGTCCTTTGGAGTGAGTGGTGTTTTGAAGTCTCCCAGAATGAATGCATTGCATTCTATTTCCTCCTTTAGTTCTGTTAGTATTTGTTTCAGATATGTTGGTGCTCCTGTATTGGGTGCATATATATTTATAATGCTTATATCCTCTTGTTGGACTGAGTCCTTTATCCTTATGTAATGTCCTTATTTATCTTTTGTTACTTGCTTTATTTTGAAGTCTGTTTTGTCTGATACTAGTATTGCAACACCTGCTTTTTTCTCTATGTTGTTTTCATGAAATACCTTTTTCCATCCCTTGACTTTAAGTCTGTACATGTCTTTGGGTTTGAGGTGAGTCTCTTGTAAGCAGCATATGGATGGGTCTTGCTTTTTTATCTATTCTATTACTCTGTGTCTTTGGATTAGTGTTTTGATTAGTGGGTTCGGTCCATTTACATTCAGGGTGATTATTGAAAGGTATGTACTTTTTGCCACTTCAGGCTTTAAGTTTGTGGTTACCAAAGGTTGAAGGTTAGCTTTTTAGTATCTTACTGTCTTACTTTACTCGCTTATTTAGCTATTATAAGCACGTTCTGATGTTTCTTTATTTCTCTCCCTTCCTATTCCTTCTCCATTCTTCAAATGTTGGCTGTTTTTTTCTGTGCTCTTTTTAGGAGTAGTCCCATCTAGAGCAGTCATTGTAACATGCCCTGTAGAGGTGGTTTGTGGGAGGCAAATTCACTCAGCTTTTGCTTAACTGGGAATTGTTTACTCCCTCCTTCATAGTTAAATGATAATCGTACTGGATACAGTATTCTTGGCTTGAGGCGCTTCTGTTTCATTGCATGAAGTATATCATGCCATTCTCTTCTGGCCTGTAAGATTTCTGTTGAGAAATCTGATGATAGCCTAGTGGGTTTTCCTTTGTAGGTGAACTTTTCTTTCTCTCTGGCTGTGTTTAACACTCTGTCCTTATCTTTGATCTTTGCCATTTTAATTATTATGTGTCTTGGTGTTGCCCTCTTTGGATCCCTTGTCATGGGAGTTCTGTGTTCCTCTGTGGTCTGAGAGGCCATTTCCTCTCCTAGTTTGGGGAAGTTTTCAGCAATTATTAATTCAAAGACACTTTCTATCCATTTTTCTCTCTCTTCTTCTGGTACCCCTGTAATTCGGATATTGTTCCGTTTGAATTGGTCACACAGTTCTATTAATATTCTTTCATTCTTGGAGATCCTTTTATCTCTCTCTGCATCAGCTTCTCTGCATTCCTGTTCTCTGTTTCCTAGTCCATCAATGGTCTCTTGCATCTTGTCCATTCTGCTTTGAAGTCCTTCCAGAGGTTGTTTTATTTCTGTATTCTCCCTCCTTAGTTCTTGCACATTTCTCTGCACATCCATTAGCATGGTTATGACTTTTGTTTAGAATTCTTTTTCAGGAAGATTGGTTAAATCTATCTTCCCAGGTTCCTTCTCAGGGGAAGATGTCGAAGATGTCGAAGATGTCTGGGTTAGTCTGGTCTGGATCAAATTGTTTTGCCTTTTCATGTTTATAGGTGCAATGGTGAGCTGTTGACTCATCTGTCAGCTGGGAGAGCCAAGACTTTTTCCACCTCCTCCTGACCTTTCTTTACTGGGACTACTGCGACCCCTAGTGGCTTGTGTTGGGCAATTGCGTGTAGCCTGGGTCTCTGTATCTTGCCCGGCCGGTTTCGAGGAAGGTCCCTTGCTGTGGGCGGGATGAGCCTCAGGCTGCTGCTCTGCTATGGGAGGACCCCGCACGGGTAATGGACGGGGGGCTGTTTGGCTGTTTACCTCCATTAGGGATCTCAGAGCTGTTGCCCAGGGGGTTATTGTGCCCAGAGTTTCCTAGAATTTCCAGCTGCTGGACTGTGACCTGGGATGCTTCCGTCCAGTTGAGTGACATGGGATGCTTCCGTCCAGTTGAGGGACGGAACTTTCAGACTTACAGAAAGCACTCGCTTTTCTTTGTCCCAGAGGCTCTGGCTGCATGACCCATTCACAGGTCTTACTGTCCTGCTTCCCTAGTTTCCAGCACTCTATGCATGCACTGTGTGTCAGCGCTCTGGTGTGGATGGCTATTGCTGGGTGTTTAGCAGTCCTGGGCTCCCTCTCCCTCCCTGCTCTGACTCCTCTCCTCCCACTGGGAGCTGTGGTGAGGGGCCTTGGGTCCCGCTGGGCTGTGGCTTGTATCTTAACCCTTTCACCAGGCACCGGGTTCTCGCAGGTGTGGTTGTAGTACTGTTATACTAATGCCAACATCTTGGCTCTGCCCCTCAAATGGTATTTCTATTTTTATTTTTTTGAGGAACCTCTGTACTGCTTTCCACAATGGTTGAACTAGTTTACACTTCCACCAGCAGTGTAGGAGGGTTCCCCTTTCTCCACATCCTCACCAGGATTTGCTGTTCCTTGTCTTTTCTATATTGGCCATCCTAATTGGTGTGTGCTGATATCTCATTGTGGTTTTAATTTGCATTTCCCTGATAACTAGCGATGTGGAGCATCTTTTCATGTGCCTGTTGGCCATGTGAATTTCTTCCTTGGAGAAGTGTCTGTTCATATACTCTTCCCGGTTTTTTAATAGGGTTATTTGCTTTTTATGTCTTGAGGTATGTGAGTTCTTCATATATTTTGGATGTTAACCCCTTGTCGGATATGTCATTTATCAGAGTGTGAATTTTATACTAGGTAAATTTTACTGCAATAAAGCTATAGAAAAATAATGGTCAGTAAGCAAGATACAGATGCAGTATGTTTGACAGTATATTGATCATTGTTGAAACTGGGTGATGGGCATTGGGGTTTGTTAGACTGTATGACTACTTTTGTAGTCATACAAAAGAAATTAGTAAAAATAGAATGTAGTTAGAAATTTCTCTTACTAAGAAATTTTAATTTTGTTATCATTAATCTACAATTACATGAAGAACTTTATGTTTACTATGCTCCCCTCTTCACCAAGCCCTCCCCCATGAACCCCATTATAGTCACTGTCCATCAGTGTAGTAAGATGCTATAGAATCACTACTTGTCTTCACTGTGTTGCATTCCCCCTCCTACATGCTAATTATACATGCTAATCCTAATACCCCTTTATGCCTCCCTTCCCACCCATCCTCCTCAGTCCCTTTCCCTTTGGTAATTGTTAGTTCATTCTTGGGTTCTGAGATTCTGGTGCTGTTTTGTTCCTTCAGTTTTCTTTATTCTTATACTCCACATATGAGTGAAATCATTTGATACTTGTCTTTCTCTGCCTGACTTATTTCACTGAGCATAATACCCTCTAACTCCATCCATTGTGTTGCAAGTGGTAGGATCTGTTTTTTCTTACAGCTGAGTAATATTCCATCATGTATATGTAGCACATCTTCTCTATCCATTCATCTACTGATGGACATTTAGGTTGCTTCCATATCCTGGCTATTATAAATAGTGCAGCAATAAACATAGGGGTGCATCTGTCTTTTTCAAACTGGAGTACTGCACTCTTAGGGTAAATTCCTAGAAGTGGAATTCCTGGGTCAAATGGCATTTCTATTTTGAGCATTTGGAGGAACCTCCGTACTACTTTCCACAATGATTGAACTAATTAACATTCCTACCAGCACTGTAGGAGGGTTCCCCTTTCTCCACAACCTTGCCAACATTTGTTGTTGTTTGTCTTTGGATGGTAGCCATCCTTACTGGTATGAGATGGTATCTCATTGTGGTTTTAATTTGCATTTCTCTGATGACAAGCGATGTGGAGCATCTTCTCATGTGTCTGTTGGCCATCTGAATTTCTTCTTTAGCGAACTGTCTATTCAGATCCTCTGCCCATTTTTTTAACTGGATTATTTCCTTTTTGGTTGTTGAGGCGTGTGAGCTCTTTATATATTTTGGATGTCAACCCTTTGTTGGATCTGTCATTTATGAATATATTCTCCCATACTGTAGGACAGATTTTTGTTCTATTGATGGTGGCCTTTGCTGTACAGAAGCTTTTCAGCTTCATATAGTCCCATTTGTTCATTTTTCAATTTGTTTCCCTTGCCCGGGGAGATATGTTCAAGAAGAGGTCACTCATGTTTATGTCAAAGAGATTTTTGCCTATGTTTTCTCTAAGAGTTTTATGGTTTCATGACTTACATTCAAGTGTTTGATCCATTTCAAATTTACTTTTGTGTATGGGGTTAGACAGTGATCCATTTTCATTCTCTTACATGTAGCTGTCCAGTTTTTCCAGCTGAAGAGACTGTCATTTCCCCATTGTATGTCCATGGCCCCTTTATCGAATACTAGTTGCCATATATATTTGGATTAATGTTTGGAGTCTCTATTCTGTTCCATTGGTCTGTGGCTCTGTTCTTGTGACAGTACCAAATTGTCTTGATTACTGTGCTTTGTAGTAGAGCTTGAATTTGGGAAGTGAAACCCCCTCCCACTTGATTCTAACTTCTCAGGATTGCTTTAGCTATTCGGGGTCTTTGGTGTTTTTATATGAATTTTTGAACTACTTTTTCCAGTTCATTGAAGAATGCTGTTGGTAATTTGATAGGGATTGCATCAAATCTGTATATTGCTTTGGGCAGGATGGCCATTTTGATTATATTAATTCTTACCAGCCAGGAGCATGGAATGAGTTTCCATTCATTAGTGTCCTCTTTAATTTCTCTTCACAGTGTCTTATAGTTTTCAGAGTATAGGTCTTTCACTTACTGGGTTAGGTTTATTCCTAGGTATTCTATTCTTTTTGATGCTATTGTGAATGGAATTGTCTTCCTGATTTCTCTTTCTATTAGTTTATTGTTACTTTATAGGAAAGCCACAGATTTCCTATACAACTTTTGTTGTATCCTGCAACTTCTGCCGAATTCCGATATTAGTTCTAGTAGTTTTGCAGTGGAGTATTTAGGGCTTTTTGTGTACAATATCATGTCATCTGCAAATAGTGACAGTTTAACTTCCTCTTTAAGAATCTGGATTCCTTGTATTTCTTTGTTTTGTCTGATTGCCGTGGCTAGGACCTCCAGTACTACGTTGAATAACAGTGAGGAGAGTGGGCACCCCTGTCCTGTTCCTGATCACAGAGGAAACGCTTTCAGCTTCTCGCTGTTCAGTATGATGTTGGCTGTGGGCTTATCATATATGGACTTTATTATGTTGAGGTACTTGCCCTCTACACCCATTTTGTTGAGAGTTTTATGAATGGATGTTAAGTTTTGTTGAATGCTCTTTCAGCATCTATTGAGATGATCATGTGGTTTTTGTCCTTCTTGTTGACGTGGTGGATGATGTTGATGGATTTTCAAATGTTGTACCATCCTTGCATCCCTGGGATGAATCCCATTTAGTCATGGTGTATGATCCTTTTGATGTATTCTTGAATTTGGTTTGCTAATATTTTGTTGAGTGTTTTTGCATCTATGTTCATCAGGGATATTGGTCTGTAGTTTACTTTTTAGGTGTGGTCTTTGCTTGGTTTTGGTATTAGGGTGATGTTAGCTTCATAGAATGTGTTTAGGAGTATTCCCTCCTCTACTATTTTTTGGAAAACTTTAAGGAGAATGGGTATTATGTCTTCTCTCTATGCCTGATAAAATTCCAAGTAAACCCATCTGGCCCGGGGGTTTTGTTCTTTGGTAGTTTTTCGATTACCGCTTCATTTCCGTTGCTGTTAATTGGTGTGTTTAGATTTTCTGTTTCTTTCTGGGTCAGGCTTGGAAGGTTGTATTTGTCTCAGAAGTTGTCCATTTCTCCTAGGTTTCCCAGCTTGTAGGCATATAGGTTTTCACAGTACTCTCTAATTATTCTTTGTACTTCTGTGGGATCCGTCATGATTTTTCATTTCTCGTTTTTGATTCTGTTGATGTATGTTGACTCTCTTTTCCTCTTAATAAGTCTGGCTAGAGGCTAATCTATTTTGTTTATTTTCTCAAAGAACCAGCTCTTGGTTTTATTGATTTCTGCTGTTTTTTTACTTCTCAATTTTATTTATTTCTTCTCTGCTCTTTATTATGTCCCTCCTTCTACTTACCTTAGGCCTCATTTGTTCTTCTTTTTCCAATTTCGATAATTGTGACATTAGACCATTCACTTGCAATTGTTCTTCCTTCTTTAAATATGCCTGGATTGCTATATACTTTCCTCTTTAGACTGCTTTTGCTGTATCCCACAGTAGTTGGGGTTTGTGTTGTTGTTGTCATTTGTTTCCATATATTGCTGGATCTCCATTTTGATTTGGTCATTGATCCATTGATTATTTAGGAGCATGTTGTTAAGCCTCCATGTGTTTGTGAGCCTTTTTGCTTTCTTTGTACAGTTTATTTCTAGTTTAATGACTCTGTGGTCTGAAAGTTGGTTGGTAGGATTTCAATATTTTGGAATTTACTGAGGCTCTTTTTGTGGCCTTGTATGTTGTCTATTCTGGAGAATATTCCATGTGCACTTGAGAGGAATGTGTACCCTGTTGCTTTTGGATGTAGAGTTCTATAGATGTCTATTTGGTCGATCTGTTCTAGTGCGTTGTTCAGTGCCTCTGTGTCCTTACTTATTTTCTGTCTGGTGGAGCTGTCCTTTGGAGTGAGTGGTGTTTTGAAGTCTCCCAGAATGAATGCATTGCATTCTATTTCCTCCTTTAGTTCTGTTAGTATTTGTTTCAGATATGTTGGTGCTCCTGTATTGGGTGCATATATATTTATAATGCTTATATCCTCTTGTTGGACTGAGTCCTTTATCCTTATGTAATGTCCTTATTTATCTTTTGTTACTTGCTTTATTTTGAAGTCTGTTTTGTCTGATACTAGTATTGCAACACCTGCTTTTTTCTCTATGTTGTTTGCATGAAATATCTTTTTCCATCCCTTGACTTTAAGTCTGTACATGTCTTTGGGTTTGAGGTGAGTCTCTTGTAAGCAGCATATGGATGGGTCTTGCTTTTTTATCTATTCTATTACTCTGTGTCTTTTGATTAGTGGGTTCGGTCCATTTACATTCAGGGTGATTATTGAAAGGTATGTACTTTTTGCCACTTCAGGCTTTAAGTTTGTGGTTACCAAAGGTTGAAGGTTAGCTTTTTAGTATCTTACTGTCTTACTTTACTCGCTTATTTAGCTATTATAAGCACGTTCTGATGTTTCTTTATTTCTCTCCCTTCCTATTCCTTCTCCATTCTTCAAATGTTGGCTGTTTTTTTCTGTGCTCTTTTTAGGAGTAGTCCCATCTAGAGCAGTCATTGTAACATGCCCTGTAGAGGTGGTTTGTGGGAGGCAAATTCACTCAGCTTTTGCTTAACTGGGAATTGTTTACTCCCTCCTTCATAGTTAAATGATAATCGTACTGGATACAGTATTCTTGGCTTGAGGCGCTTCTGTTTCATTGCATGAAGTATATCATGCCATTCTCTTCTGGCCTGTAAGATTTCTGTTGAGAAATCTGATGATAGCCTAGTGGGTTTTCCTTTGTAGGTGAACTTTTCTTTCTCTCTGGCTGTGTTTAACACTCTGTCCTTATCTTTGATCTTTGCCATTTTAATTATTATGTGTCTTGGTGTTGCCCTCTTTGGATCCCTTGTCATGGGAGTTCTGTGTTCCTCTGTGGTCTGAGAGGCCATTTCCTCTCCTAGTTTGGGGAAGTTTTCAGCAATTATTACTTCAAAGACACTTTCTATCCATTTTTCTCTCTCTTCTTCTGGTACCCCTGTAATTCGGATATTGTTCCGTTTCAATTGGTCACACAGTTCTATTAATATTCTATCATTCTTGGAGATCCTTTTGTCTCTCTCTGCATCAGCTTCTCTGCATTCCTGTTCTCTGTTTCCTAGTCCATCAATGATCTCTTGCATCTTGTCCATTCTGCTTTGAAGTCCTTCCAGAGGTTGTTTTATTTCTGTATTCTCCCTCCTTAGTTCTTGCACATTTCTCTGCACATCCATTAGCATGGTTATGACTTTTGTTTAGAATTCTTTTTCAGGAAGATTGGTTAAATCTATCTTCCCAGGTTCCTTCTCAGGGGAAGATGTCGAAGATGTCGAAGATGTCTGGGTTAGTCTGGTCTGGATCAAATTGTTTTGCCTTTTCATGTTTATAGGTGCAATGGTGAGCTGTTGACTCATCTGTCAGCTGGGAGAGCCAAGACTTTTTCCACCTCCTCCTGACCTTTCTTTACTGGGACTACTGCGACCCCTAGTGGCTTGTGTTGGGCAATTGCGTGTAGCCTGGGTCTCTGTATCTTGCCCGGCCGGTTTCGAGGAAGGTCCCTTGCTGTGGGCGGGATGAGCCTCAGGCTGCTGCTCTGCTATGGGAGGACCCCGCACGGGTAATGGACGGGGGGCTGTTTGGCTGTTTACCTCCATTAGGGATCTCAGAGCTGTTGCCCAGGGGGTTATTGTGCCCAGAGTTTCCTAGAATTTCCAGCTGCTGGACTGTGACCTGGGATGCTTCCGTCCAGTTGAGTGACATGGGATGCTTCCGTCCAGTTGAGGGACGGAACTTTCAGACTTACAGAAAGCACTCGCTTTTCTTTGTCCCAGAGGCTCTGGCTGCATGACCCATTCACAGGTCTTACTGTCCTGCTTCCCTAGTTTCCAGCACTCTATGCATGCACTGTGTGTCAGCGCTCTGGTGTGGATGGCTATTGCTGGGTGTTTAGCAGTCCTGGGCTCCCTCTCCCTCCCTGCTCTGACTCCTCTCCTCCCACTGGGAGCTGTGGTGAGGGGCCTTGGGTCCCGCTGGGCTGTGGCTTGTATCTTAACCCTTTCACCAGGCACCGGGTTCTCGCAGGTGTGGTTGTAGTACTGTTATACTAATGCCAACATCTTGGCTCTGCCCCTCAAATGGTATTTCTATTTTTATTTTTTTGAGGAACCTCTGTACTGCTTTCCACAATGGTTGAACTAGTTTACACTTCCACCAGCAGTGTAGGAGGGTTCCCCTTTCTCCACATCCTCACCAGGATTTGCTGTTCCTTGTCTTTTCTATATTGGCCATCCTAATTGGTGTGTGCTGATATCTCATTGTGGTTTTAATTTGCATTTCCCTGATAACTAGCGATGTGGAGCATCTTTTCATGTGCCTGTTGGCCATGTGAATTTCTTCCTTGGAGAAGTGTCTGTTCATATACTCTTCCCGGTTTTTTAATAGGGTTATTTGCTTTTTATGTCTTGAGGTATGTGAGTTCTTCATATATTTTGGATGTTAACCCCTTGTCGGATATGTCATTTATCAGAGTGTGAATTTTATACTAGGTAAATTTTACTGCAATAAAGCTATAGAAAAATAATGGTCAGTAAGCAAGATACAGATGCAGTATGTTTGACAGTATATTGATCATTGTTGAAACTGGGTGATGGGCATTGGGGTTTGTTAGACTGTATGACTACTTTTGTAGTCATACAAAAGAAATTAGTAAAAATAGAATGTAGTTAGAAATTTCTCTTACTAAGAAATTTTAATTTTGTTATCATTAATCTACAATTACATGAAGAACTTTATGTTTACTATGCTCCCCTCTTCACCAAGCCCTCCCCCATGAACCCCATTATAGTCACTGTCCATCAGTGTAGTAAGATGCTATAGAATCACTACTTGTCTTCACTGTGTTGCATTCCCCCTCCTACATGCTAATTATACATGCTAATCCTAATACCCCTTTATGCCTCCCTTCCCACCCATCCTCCTCAGTCCCTTTCCCTTTGGTAATTGTTAGTTCATTCTTGGGTTCTGAGATTCTGGTGCTGTTTTGTTCCTTCAGTTTTCTTTATTCTTATACTCCACATATGAGTGAAATCATTTGATACTTGTCTTTCTCTGCCTGACTTATTTCACTGAGCATAATACCCTCTAACTCCATCCATTGTGTTGCAAGTGGTAGGATCTGTTTTTTCTTACAGCTGAGTAATATTCCATCATGTATATGTAGCACATCTTCTCTATCCATTCATCTACTGATGGACATTTAGGTTGCTTCCATATCCTGGCTATTATAAATAGTGCAGCAATAAACATAGGGGTGCATCTGTCTTTTTCAAACTGGAGTACTGCACTCTTAGGGTAAATTCCTAGAAGTGGAATTCCTGGGTCAAATGGCATTTCTATTTTGAGCATTTGGAGGAACCTCGGTACTACTTTCCACAATGATTGAACTAATTAACATTCCTACCAGCACTGTAGGAGGGTTCCCCTTTCTCCACAACCTTGCCAACATTTGTTGTTGTTTGTCTTTGGATAGTAGCCATCCTTACTGGTATGAGATGGTATCTCATTGTGGTTTTAATTTGCATTTCTCTGATGACAAGCGATGTGGAGCATCTTCTCATGTGTCTGTTGGCCATCTGAATTTCTTCTTTAGCGAACTGTCTATTCAGATCCTCTGCCCATTTTTTTAACTGGATTATTTCCTTTTTGGTTGTTGAGGCGTGTGAGCTCTTTATATATTTTGGATGTCAACCCTTTGTTGGATCTGTCATTTATGAATATATTCTCCCATACTGTAGGACAGATTTTTGTTCTATTGATGGTGGCCTTTGCTGTACAGAAGCTTTTCAGCTTCATATAGTCCCATTTGTTCATTTTTCAATTTGTTTCCCTTGCCCGGGGAGATATGTTCAAGAAGAGGTCACTCATGTTTATGTCAAAGAGATTTTTGCCTATGTTTTCTCTAAGAGTTTTATGGTTTCATGACTTACATTCAAGTGTTTGATCCATTTCAAATTTACTTTTGTGTATGGGGTTAGACAGTGATCCATTTTCATTCTCTTACATGTAGCTGTCCAGTTTTTCCAGCTGAAGAGACTGTCATTTCCCCATTGTATGTCCATGGCCCCTTTATCGAATACTAGTTGCCATATATATTTGGATTAATGTTTGGAGTCTCTATTCTGTTCCATTGGTCTGTGGCTCTGTTCTTGTGACAGTACCAAATTGTCTTGATTACTGTGCTTTGTAGTAGAGCTTGAATTTGGGAAGTGAAACCCCCTCCCACTTGATTCTAACTTCTCAGGATTGCTTTAGCTATTCGGGGTCTTTGGTGTTTTTATATGAATTTTTGAACTACTTTTTCCAGTTCATTGAAGAATGCTGTTGGTAATTTGATAGGGATTGCATCAAATCTGTATATTGCTTTGGGCAGGATGGCCATTTTGATTATATTAATTCTTACCAGCCAGGAGCATGGAATGAGTTTCCATTCATTAGTGTCCTCTTTAATTTCTCTTCACAGTGTCTTATAGTTTTCAGAGTATAGGTCTTTCACTTACTGGGTTAGGTTTATTCCTAGGTATTCTATTCTTTTTGATGCTATTGTGAATGGAATTGTCTTCCTGATTTCTCTTTCTATTAGTTTATTGTTACTTTATAGGAAAGACACAGATTTCCTATACAACTTTTGTTGTATCCTGCAACTTCTGCCGAATTCCGATATTAGTTCTAGTAGTTTTGCAGTGGAGTATTTAGGGCTTTTTGTGTAGAATATCATGTCACCTGCAAATAGTGACAGTTTAACTTCCTCTTTAAGAATCTGGATTCCTTGTATTTCTTTGTTTTGTCTGATTGCCGTGGCTAGGACCTCCAGTACTACGTTGAATAACAGTGAGGAGAGTGGGCACCCCTGTCCTGTTCCTGATCACAGAGGAAACGCTTTCAGCTTCTCGCTGTTCAGTATGATGTTGGCTGTGGGCTTATCATATATGGACTTTATTATGTTGAGGTACTTGCCCTCTACACCCATTTTGTTGGGAGTTTTATGAATGGATGTTAAGTTTTGTTGAATGCTCTTTCAGCATCTATTGAGATGATCATGTGGTTTTTGTCCTTCTTGTTGACGTGGTGGATGATGTTGATGGATTTTCAAATGTTGTACCATCCTTGCGTCCCTGGGATGAATCCCATTTAGTCATGGTGTATGATCCTTTTGATGTATTCTTGAATTTGGTTTGCTAATATTTTGTTGAGTGTTTTTGCATCTATGTTCATCAGGGATATTGGTCTGTAGTTTACTTTTTAGGTGTGGTCTTTGCTTGGTTTTGGTATTAGGGTGATGTTAGCTTCATAGAATGTGTTTAGGAGTATTCCCTCCTCTACTATTTTTTGGAAAACTTTAAGGAGAATGGGTATTATGTCTTCTCTCTATGCCTGATAAAATTCCAAGTAAACCCATCTGGCCCGGGGGTTTTGTTCTTTGGTAGTTTTTCGATTACCGCTTCATTTCCGTTGCTGTTAATTGGTGTGTTTAGATTTTCTGTTTCTTTCTGGGTCAGGCTTGGAAGGTTGTATTTGTCTCAGAAGTTGTCCATTTCTCCTAGGTTTCCCAGCTTGTAGGCATATAGGTTTTCACAGTACTCTCTAATTATTCTTTGTACTTCTGTGGGATCCGTCATGATTTTTCATTTCTCGTTTTTGATTCTGTTGATGTATGTTGACTCTCTTTTCCTCTTAATAAGTCTGGCTAGAGGCTAATCTATTTTGTTTATTTTCTCAAAGAACCAGCTCTTGGTTTTATTGATTTCTGCTGTTTTTTTACTTCTCAATTTTATTTATTTCTTCTCTGCTCTTTATTATGTCCCTCCTTCTACTTACCTTAGGCCTCATTTGTTCTTCTTTTTCCAATTTCGGTAATTGTGACATTAGACCATTCACTTGCAATTGTTCTTCCTTCTTTAAATATGCCTGGATTGCTATATACTTTCCTCTTTAGACTGCTTTTGCTGTATCCCACAGTAGTTGGGGTTTGTGTTGTTGTTGTCATTTGTTTCCATATATTGCTGGATCTCCATTTTGATTTGGTCATTGATCCATTGATTATTTAGGAGCATGTTGTTAAGCCTCCATGTGTTTGTGAGCCTTTTTGCTTTCTTTGTACAGTTTATTTCTAGTTTAATGACTCTGTGGTCTGAAAGTTGGTTGGTAGGATTTCAATATTTTGGAATTTACTGAGGCTCTTTTTGTGGCCTTGTATGTTGTCTATTCTGGAGAATATTCCATGTGCACTTGAGAGGAATGTGTACCCTGTTGCTTTTGGATGTAGAGTTCTATAGATGTCTATTTGGTCGATCTGTTCTAGTGCGTTGTTCAGTGCCTCTGTGTCCTTACTTATTTTCTGTCTGGTGGAGCTGTCCTTTGGAGTGAGTGGTGTTTTGAAGTCTCCCAGAATGAATGCATTGCATTCTATTTCCTCCTTTAGTTCTGTTAGTATTTGTTTCAGATATGTTGGTGCTCCTGTATTGGGTGCATATATATTTATAATGCTTATATCCTCTTGTTGGACTGAGTCCTTTATCCTTATGTAATGTCCTTATTTATCTTTTGTTACTTGCTTTATTTTGAAGTCTGTTTTGTCTGATACTAGTATTGCAACACCTGCTTTTTTCTCTATGTTGTTTGCATGAAATATCTTTTTCCATCCCTTGACTTTAAGTCTGTACATGTCTTTGGGTTTGAGGTGAGTCTCTTGTAAGCAGCATATGGATGGGTCTTGCTTTTTTATCTATTCTATTACTCTGTGTCTTTTGATTAGTGGGTTCGGTCCATTTACATTCAGGGTGATTATTGAAAGGTATGTACTTTTTGCCACTTCAGGCTTTAAGTTTGTGGTTACCAAAGGTTGAAGGTTAGCTTTTTAGTATCTTACTGTCTTACTTTACTCGCTTATTTAGCTATTATAAGCACGTTCTGATGTTTCTTTATTTCTCTCCCTTCCTATTCCTTCTCCATTCTTCAAATGTTGGCTGTTTTTTTTCTGTGCTCTTTTTAGGAGTAGTCCCATCTAGAGCAGTCATTGTAACATGCCCTGTAGAGGTGGTTTGTGGGAGGCAAATTCACTCAGCTTTTGCTTAACTGGGAATTGTTTACTCCCTCCTTCATAGTTAAATGATAATCGTACTGGATACAGTATTCTTGGCTTGAGGCGCTTCTGTTTCATTGCATGAAGTATATCATGCCATTCTCTTCTGGCCTGTAAGATTTCTGTTGAGAAATCTGATGATAGCCTAGTGGGTTTTCCTTTGTAGGTGAACTTTTCTTTCTCTCTGGCTGTGTTTAACACTCTGTCCTTATCTTTGATCTTTGCCATTTTAATTATTATGTGTCTTGGTGTTGCCCTCTTTGGATCCCTTGTCATGGGAGTTCTGTGTTCCTCTGTGGTCTGAGAGGCCATTTCCTCTCCTAGTTTGGGGAAGTTTTCAGCAATTATTACTTCAAAGACACTTTCTATCCATTTTTCTCTCTCTTCTTCTGGTACCCCTGTAATTCGGATATTGTTCCGTTTCAATTGGTCACACAGTTCTATTAATATTCTATCATTCTTGGAGATCCTTTTGTCTCTCTCTGCATCAGCTTCTCTGCATTCCTGTTCTCTGTTTCCTAGTCCATCAATGATCTCTTGCATCTTGTCCATTCTGCTTTGAAGTCCTTCCAGAGGTTGTTTTATTTCTGTATTCTCCCTCCTTAGTTCTTGCACATTTCTCTGCACATCCATTAGCATGGTTATGACTTTTGTTTAGAATTCTTTTTCAGGAAGATTGGTTAAATCTATCTTCCCAGGTTCCTTCTCAGGGGAAGATGTCGAAGATGTCGAAGATGTCTGGGTTAGTCTGGTCTGGATCAAATTGTTTTGCCTTTTCATGTTTATAGGTGCAATGGTGAGCTGTTGACTCATCTGTCAGCTGGGAGAGCCAAGACTTTTTCCACCTCCTCCTGACCTTTCTTTACTGGGACTACTGCGACCCCTAGTGGCTTGTGTTGGGCAATTGCGTGTAGCCTGGGTCTCTGTATCTTGCCCGGCCGGTTTCGAGGAAGGTCCCTTGCTGTGGGCGGGATGAGCCTCAGGCTGCTGCTCTGCTATGGGAGGACCCCGCACGGGTAATGGACGGGGGGCTGTTTGGCTGTTTACCTCCATTAGGGATCTCAGAGCTGTTGCCCAGGGGGTTATTGTGCCCAGAGTTTCCTAGAATTTCCAGCTGCTGGACTGTGACCTGGGATGCTTCCGTCCAGTTGAGTGACATGGGATGCTTCCGTCCAGTTGAGGGACGGAACTTTCAGACTTACAGAAAGCACTCGCTTTTCTTTGTCCCAGAGGCTCTGGCTGCATGACCCATTCACAGGTCTTACTGTCCTGCTTCCCTAGTTTCCAGCACTCTATGCATGCACTGTGTGTCAGCGCTCTGGTGTGGATGGCTATTGCTGGGTGTTTAGCAGTCCTGGGCTCCCTCTCCCTCCCTGCTCTGACTCCTCTCCTCCCACTGGGAGCTGTGGTGAGGGGCCTTGGGTCCCGCTGGGCTGTGGCTTGTATCTTAACCCTTTCACCAGGCACCGGGTTCTCGCAGGTGTGGTTGTAGTACTGTTATACTAATGCCAACATCTTGGCTCTGCCCCTCAAATGGTATTTCTATTTTTATTTTTTTGAGGAACCTCTGTACTGCTTTCCACAATGGTTGAACTAGTTTACACTTCCACCAGCAGTGTAGGAGGGTTCCCCTTTCTCCACATCCTCACCAGGATTTGCTGTTCCTTGTCTTTTCTATATTGGCCATCCTAATTGGTGTGTGCTGATATCTCATTGTGGTTTTAATTTGCATTTCCCTGATAACTAGCGATGTGGAGCATCTTTTCATGTGCCTGTTGGCCATGTGAATTTCTTCCTTGGAGAAGTGTCTGTTCATATACTCTTCCCGGTTTTTTAATAGGGTTATTTGCTTTTTATGTCTTGAGGTATGTGAGTTCTTCATATATTTTGGATGTTAACCCCTTGTCGGATATGTCATTTATCAGAGTGTGAATTTTATACTAGGTAAATTTTACTGCAATAAAGCTATAGAAAAATAATGGTCAGTAAGCAAGATACAGATGCAGTATGTTTGACAGTATATTGATCATTGTTGAAACTGGGTGATGGGCATTGGGGTTTGTTAGACTGTATGACTACTTTTGTAGTCATACAAAAGAAATTAGTAAAAATAGAATGTAGTTAGAAATTTCTCTTACTAAGAAATTTTAATTTTGTTATCATTAATCTACAATTACATGAAGAACTTTATGTTTACTATGCTCCCCTCTTCACCAAGCCCTCCCCCATGAACCCCATTATAGTCACTGTCCATCAGTGTAGTAAGATGCTATAGAATCACTACTTGTCTTCACTGTGTTGCATTCCCCCTCCTACATGCTAATTATACATGCTAATCCTAATACCCCTTTATGCCTCCCTTCCCACCCATCCTCCTCAGTCCCTTTCCCTTTGGTATTTGTTAGTTCATTCTTGGGTTCTGAGATTCTGGTGCTGTTTTGTTCCTTCAGTTTTCTTTATTCTTATACTCCACATATGAGTGAAATCATTTGATACTTGTCTTTCTCTGCCTGACTTATTTCACTGAGCATAATACCCTCTAACTCCATCCATTGTGTTGCAAGTGGTAGGATCTGTTTTTTCTTACAGCTGAGTAATATTCCATCATGTATATGTAGCACATCTTCTCTATCCATTCATCTACTGATGGACATTTAGGTTGCTTCCATATCCTGGCTATTATAAATAGTGCAGCAATAAACATAGGGGTGCATCTGTCTTTTTCAAACTGGAGTACTGCACTCTTAGGGTAAATTCCTAGAAGTGGAATTCCTGGGTCAAATGGCATTTCTATTTTGAGCATTTGGAGGAACCTCGGTACTACTTTCCACAATGATTGAACTAATTAACATTCCTACCAGCACTGTAGGAGGGTTCCCCTTTCTCCACAACCTTGCCAACATTTGTTGTTGTTTGTCTTTGGATAGTAGCCATCCTTACTGGTATGAGATGGTATCTCATTGTGGTTTTAATTTGCATTTCTCTGATGACAAGCGATGTGGAGCATCTTCTCATGTGTCTGTTGGCCATCTGAATTTCTTCTTTAGCGAACTGTCTATTCAGATCCTCTGCCCATTTTTTTAACTGGATTATTTCCTTTTTGGTTGTTGAGGCGTGTGAGCTCTTTATATATTTTGGATGTCAACCCTTTGTTGGATCTGTCATTTATGAATATATTCTCCCATACTGTAGGACAGATTTTTGTTCTATTGATGGTGGCCTTTGCTGTACAGAAGCTTTTCAGCTTCATATAGTCCCATTTGTTCATTTTTCAATTTGTTTCCCTTGCCCGGGGAGATATGTTCAAGAAGAGGTCACTCATGTTTATGTCAAAGAGATTTTTGCCTATGTTTTCTCTAAGAGTTTTATGGTTTCATGACTTACATTCAAGTGTTTGATCCATTTCAAATTTACTTTTGTGTATGGGGTTAGACAGTGATCCATTTTCATTCTCTTACATGTAGCTGTCCAGTTTTTCCAGCTGAAGAGACTGTCATTTCCCCATTGTATGTCCATGGCCCCTTTATCGAATACTAGTTGCCATATATATTTGGATTAATGTTTGGAGTCTCTATTCTGTTCCATTGGTCTGTGGCTCTGTTCTTGTGACAGTACCAAATTGTCTTGATTACTGTGCTTTGTAGTAGAGCTTGAATTTGGGAAGTGAAACCCCCTCCCACTTGATTCTAACTTCTCAGGATTGCTTTAGCTATTCGGGGTCTTTGGTGTTTTTATATGAATTTTTGAACTACTTTTTCCAGTTCATTGAAGAATGCTGTTGGTAATTTGATAGGGATTGCATCAAATCTGTATATTGCTTTGGGCAGGATGGCCATTTTGATTATATTAATTCTTACCAGCCAGGAGCATGGAATGAGTTTCCATTCATTAGTGTCCTCTTTAATTTCTCTTCACAGTGTCTTATAGTTTTCAGAGTATAGGTCTTTCACTTACTGGGTTAGGTTTATTCCTAGGTATTCTATTCTTTTTGATGCTATTGTGAATGGAATTGTCTTCCTGATTTCTCTTTCTATTAGTTTATTGTTACTTTATAGGAAAGACACAGATTTCCTATACAACTTTTGTTGTATCCTGCAACTTCTGCCGAATTCCGATATTAGTTCTAGTAGTTTTGCAGTGGAGTATTTAGGGCTTTTTGTGTAGAATATCATGTCACCTGCAAATAGTGACAGTTTAACTTCCTCTTTAAGAATCTGGATTCCTTGTATTTCTTTGTTTTGTCTGATTGCCGTGGCTAGGACCTCCAGTACTACGTTGAATAACAGTGAGGAGAGTGGGCACCCCTGTCCTGTTCCTGATCACAGAGGAAACGCTTTCAGCTTCTCGCTGTTCAGTATGATGTTGGCTGTGGGCTTATCATATATGGACTTTATTATGTTGAGGTACTTGCCCTCTACACCCATTTTGTTGGGAGTTTTATGAATGGATGTTAAGTTTTGTTGAATGCTCTTTCAGCATCTATTGAGATGATCATGTGGTTTTTGTCCTTCTTGTTGACGTGGTGGATGATGTTGATGGATTTTCAAATGTTGTACCATCCTTGCGTCCCTGGGATGAATCCCATTTAGTCATGCTGTATGATCCTTTTGATGTATTCTTGAATTTGGTTTGCTAATATTTTGTTGAGTGTTTTTGCATCTATGTTCATCAGGGATATTGGTCTGTAGTTTACTTTTTAGGTGTGGTCTTTGCTTGGTTTTGGTATTAGGGTGATGTTAGCTTCATAGAATGTGTTTAGGAGTATTCCCTCCTCTACTATTTTTTGGAAAACTTTAAGGAGAATGGGTATTATGTCTTCTCTCTATGCCTGATAAAATTCCAAGTAAACCCATCTGGCCCGGGGGTTTTGTTCTTTGGTAGTTTTTCGATTACCGCTTCATTTCCGTTGCTGTTAATTGGTGTGTTTAGATTTTCTGTTTCTTTCTGGGTCAGGCTTGGAAGGTTGTATTTGTCTCAGAAGTTGTCCATTTCTCCTAGGTTTCCCAGCTTGTAGGCATATAGGTTTTCACAGTACTCTCTAATTATTCTTTGTACTTCTGTGGGATCCGTCATGATTTTTCATTTCTCGTTTTTGATTCTGTTGATGTATGTTGACTCTCTTTTCCTCTTAATAAGTCTGGCTAGAGGCTAATCTATTTTGTTTATTTTCTCAAAGAACCAGCTCTTGGTTTTATTGATTTCTGCTGTTTTTTTACTTCTCAATTTTATTTATTTCTTCTCTGCTCTTTATTATGTCCCTCCTTCTACTTACCTTAGGCCTCATTTGTTCTTCTTTTTCCAATTTCGGTAATTGTGACATTAGACCATTCACTTGCAATTGTTCTTCCTTCTTTAAATATGCCTGGATTGCTATATACTTTCCTCTTTAGACTGCTTTTGCTGTATCCCACAGTAGTTGGGGTTTGTGTTGTTGTTGTCATTTGTTTCCATATATTGCTGGATCTCCATTTTGATTTGGTCATTGATCCATTGATTATTTAGGAGCATGTTGTTAAGCCTCCATGTGTTTGTGAGCCTTTTTGCATTCTTTGTACAGTTTATTTCTAGTTTAATGACTCTGTGGTCTGAAAGTTGGTTGGTAGGATTTCAATATTTTGGAATTTACTGAGGCTCTTTTTGTGGCCTTGTATGTTGTCTATTCTGGAGAATATTCCATGTGCACTTGAGAGGAATGTGTACCCTGTTGCTTTTGGATGTAGAGTTCTATAGATGTCTATTTGGTCGATCTGTTCTAGTGCGTTGTTCAGTGCCTCTGTGTCCTTACTTATTTTCTGTCTGGTGGAGCTGTCCTTTGGAGTGAGTGGTGTTTTGAAGTCTCCCAGAATGAATGCATTGCATTCTATTTCCTCCTTTAGTTCTGTTAGTATTTGTTTCAGATATGTTGGTGCTCCTGTATTGGGTGCATATATATTTATAATGCTTATATCCTCTTGTTGGACTGAGTCCTTTATCCTTATGTAATGTCCCTTATTTATCTTTTGTTACTTGCTTTATTTTGAAGTCTGTTTTGTCTGATACTAGTATTGCAACACCTGCTTTTTTCTCTATGTTGTTTTCATGAAATACCTTTTTCCATCCCTTGACTTTAAGTCTGTACATGTCTTTGGGTTTGAGGTGAGTCTCTTGTAAGCAGCATATGGATGGGTCTTGCTTTTTTATCTATTCTATTACTCTGTGTCTTTGGATTAGTGTTTTGATTAGTGGGTTCGGTCCATTTACATTCAGGGTGATTATTGAAAGGTATGTACTTTTTGCCACTTCAGGCTTTAAGTTTGTGGTTACCAAAGGTTGAAGGTTAGCTTTTTAGTATCTTACTGTCTTACTTTACTCGCTTATTTAGCTATTATAAGCACGTTCTGATGTTTCTTTATTTCTCTCCCTTCCTATTCCTTCTCCATTCTTCAAATGTTGGCTGTTTTTTTTCTGTGCTCTTTTTAGGAGTAGTCCCATCTAGAGCAGTCATTGTAACATGCCCTGTAGAGGTGGTTTGTGGGAGGCAAATTCACTCAGCTTTTGCTTAACTGGGAATTGTTTACTCCCTCCTTCATAGTTAAATGATAATCGTACTGGATACAGTATTCTTGGCTTGAGGCGCTTCTGTTTCATTGCATGAAGTATATCATGCCATTCTCTTCTGGCCTGTAAGATTTCTGTTGAGAAATCTGATGATAGCCTAGTGGGTTTTCCTTTGTAGGTGAACTTTTCTTTCTCTCTGGCTGTGTTTAACACTCTGTCCTTATCTTTGATCTTTGCCATTTTAATTATTATGTGTCTTGGTGTTGCCCTCTTTGGATCCCTTGTCATGGGAGTTCTGTGTTCCTCTGTGGTCTGAGAGGCCATTTCCTCTCCTAGTTTGGGGAAGTTTTCAGCAATTATTACTTCAAAGACACTTTCTATCCATTTTTCTCTCTCTTCTTCTGGTACCCCTGTAATTCGGATATTGTTCCGTTTGAATTGGTCACACAGTTCTATTAATATTCTTTCATTCTTGGAGATCCTTTTATCTCTCTCTGCATCAGCTTCTCTGCATTCCTGTTCTCTGTTTCCTAGTCCATCAATGATCTCTTGCATCTTGTCCATTCTGCTTTGAAGTCCTTCCAGAGGTTGTTTTATTTCTGTATTCTCCCTCCTTAGTTCTTGCACATTTCTCTGCACATCCATTAGCATGGTTATGACTTTTGTTTAGAATTCTTTTTCAGGAAGATTGGTTAAATCTATCTTCCCAGGTTCCTTCTCAGGGGAAGATGTCGAAGATGTCGAAGATGTCTGGGTTAGTCTGGTCTGGATCAAATTGTTTTGCCTTTTCATGTTTATAGGTGCAATGGTGAGCTGTTGACTCATCTGTCAGCTGGGAGAGCCAAGACTTTTTCCACCTCCTCCTGACCTTTCTTTACTGGGACTACTGCGACCCCTAGTGGCTTGTGTTGGGCAATTGCGTGTAGCCTGGGTCTCTGTATCTTGCCCGGCCGGTTTCGAGGAAGGTCCCTTGCTGTGGGCGGGATGAGCCTCAGGCTGCTGCTCTGCTATGGGAGGACCCCGCACGGGTAATGGACGGGGGGCTGTTTGGCTGTTTACCTCCATTAGGGATCTCAGAGCTGTTGCCCAGGGGGTTATTGTGCCCAGAGTTTCCTAGAATTTCCAGCTGCTGGACTGTGACCTGGGATGCTTCCGTCCAGTTGAGTGACATGGGATGCTTCCGTCCAGTTGAGGGACGGAACTTTCAGACTTACAGAAAGCACTCGCTTTTCTTTGTCCCAGAGGCTCTGGCTGCATGACCCATTCACAGGTCTTACTGTCCTGCTTCCCTAGTTTCCAGCACTCTATGCATGCACTGTGTGTCAGCGCTCTGGTGTGGATGGCTATTGCTGGGTGTTTAGCAGTCCTGGGCTCCCTCTCCCTCCCTGCTCTGACTCCTCTCCTCCCACTGGGAGCTGTGGTGAGGGGCCTTGGGTCCCGCTGGGCTGTGGCTTGTATCTTAACCCTTTCACCAGGCACCGGGTTCTCGCAGGTGTGGTTGTAGTACTGTTATACTAATGCCAACATCTTGGCTCTGCCCCTCAAATGGTATTTCTATTTTTATTTTTTTGAGGAACCTCTGTACTGCTTTCCACAATGGTTGAACTAGTTTACACTTCCACCAGCAGTGTAGGAGGGTTCCCCTTTCTCCACATCCTCACCAGGATTTGCTGTTCCTTGTCTTTTCTATATTGGCCATCCTAATTGGTGTGTGCTGATATCTCATTGTGGTTTTAATTTGCATTTCCCTGATAACTAGCGATGTGGAGCATCTTTTCATGTGCCTGTTGGCCATGTGAATTTCTTCCTTGGAGAAGTGTCTGTTCATATACTCTTCCCGGTTTTTTAATAGGGTTATTTGCTTTTTATGTCTTGAGGTATGTGAGTTCTTCATATATTTTGGATGTTAACCCCTTGTCGGATATGTCATTTATCAGAGTGTGAATTTTATACTAGGTAAATTTTACTGCAATAAAGCTATAGAAAAATAATGGTCAGTAAGCAAGATACAGATGCAGTATGTTTGACAGTATATTGATCATTGTTGAAACTGGGTGATGGGCATTGGGGTTTGTTAGACTGTATGACTACTTTTGTAGTCATACAAAAGAAATTAGTAAAAATAGAATGTAGTTAGAAATTTCTCTTACTAAGAAATTTTAATTTTGTTATCATTAATCTACAATTACATGAAGAACTTTATGTTTACTATGCTCCCCTCTTCACCAAGCCCTCCCCCATGAACCCCATTATAGTCACTGTCCATCAGTGTAGTAAGATGCTATAGAATCACTACTTGTCTTCACTGTGTTGCATTCCCCCTCCTACATGCTAATTATACATGCTAATCCTAATACCCCTTTATGCCTCCCTTCCCACCCATCCTCCTCAGTCCCTTTCCCTTTGGTAATTGTTAGTTCATTCTTGGGTTCTGAGATTCTGGTGCTGTTTTGTTCCTTCAGTTTTCTTTATTCTTATACTCCACATATGAGTGAAATCATTTGATACTTGTCTTTCTCTGCCTGACTTATTTCACTGAGCATAATACCCTCTAACTCCATCCATTGTGTTGCAAGTGGTAGGATCTGTTTTTTCTTACAGCTGAGTAATATTCCATCATGTATATGTAGCACATCTTCTCTATCCATTCATCTACTGATGGACATTTAGGTTGCTTCCATATCCTGGCTATTATAAATAGTGCAGCAATAAACATAGGGGTGCATCTGTCTTTTTCAAACTGGAGTACTGCACTCTTAGGGTAAATTCCTAGAAGTGGAATTCCTGGGTCAAATGGCATTTCTATTTTGAGCATTTGGAGGAACCTCCGTACTACTTTCCACAATGATTGAACTAATTAACATTCCTACCAGCACTGTAGGAGGGTTCCCCTTTCTCCACAACCTTGCCAACATTTGTTGTTGTTTGTCTTTGGATGGTAGCCATCCTTACTGGTATGAGATGGTATCTCATTGTGGTTTTAATTTGCATTTCTCTGATGACAAGCGATGTGGAGCATCTTCTCATGTGTCTGTTGGCCATCTGAATTTCTTCTTTAGCGAACTGTCTATTCAGATCCTCTGCCCATTTTTTTAACTGGATTATTTCCTTTTTGGTTGTTGAGGCGTGTGAGCTCTTTATATATTTTGGATGTCAACCCTTTGTTGGATCTGTCATTTATGAATATATTCTCCCATACTGTAGGACAGATTTTTGTTCTATTGATGGTGGCCTTTGCTGTACAGAAGCTTTTCAGCTTCATATAGTCCCATTTGTTCATTTTTCAATTTGTTTCCCTTGCCCGGGGAGATATGTTCAAGAAGAGGTCACTCATGTTTATGTCAAAGAGATTTTTGCCTATGTTTTCTCTAAGAGTTTTATGGTTTCATGACTTACATGCAAGTGTTTGATCCATTTCAAATTTACTTTTGTGTATGGGGTTAGACAGTGATCCATTTTCATTCTCTTACATGTAGCTGTCCAGTTTTTCCAGCTGAAGAGACTGTCATTTCCCCATTGTATGTCCATGGCCCCTTTATCGAATACTAGTTGCCATATATATTTGGATTAATGTTTGGAGTCTCTATTCTGTTCCATTGGTCTGTGGCTCTGTTCTTGTGACAGTACCAAATTGTCTTGATTACTGTGCTTTGTAGTAGAGCTTGAATTTGGGAAGTGAAACCCCCTCCCACTTGATTCTAACTTCTCAGGATTGCTTTAGCTATTCGGGGTCTTTGGTGTTTTTATATGAATTTTTGAACTACTTTTTCCAGTTCATTGAAGAATGCTGTTGGTAATTTGATAGGGATTGCATCAAATCTGTATATTGCTTTGGGCAGGATGGCCATTTTGATTATATTAATTCTTACCAGCCAGGAGCATGGAATGAGTTTCCATTCATTAGTGTCCTCTTTAATTTCTCTTCACAGTGTCTTATAGTTTTCAGAGTATAGGTCTTTCACTTACTGGGTTAGGTTTATTCCTAGGTATTCTATTCTTTTTGATGCTATTGTGAATGGAATTGTCTTCCTGATTTCTCTTTCTATTAGTTTATTGTTACTTTATAGGAAAGCCACAGATTTCCTATACAACTTTTGTTGTATCCTGCAACTTCTGCCGAATTCCGATATTAGTTCTAGTAGTTTTGCAGTGGAGTATTTAGGGCTTTTTGTGTACAATATCATGTCATCTGCAAATAGTGACAGTTTAACTTCCTCTTTAAGAATCTGGATTCCTTGTATTTCTTTGTTTTGTCTGATTGCCGTGGCTAGGACCTCCAGTACTACGTTGAATAACAGTGAGGAGAGTGGGCACCCCTGTCCTGTTCCTGATCACAGAGGAAACGCTTTCAGCTTCTCGCTGTTCAGTATGATGTTGGCTGTGGGCTTATCATATATGGACTTTATTATGTTGAGGTACTTGCCCTCTACACCCATTTTGTTGAGAGTTTTATGAATGGATGTTAAGTTTTGTTGAATGCTCTTTCAGCATCTATTGAGATGATCATGTGGTTTTTGTCCTTCTTGTTGACGTGGTGGATGATGTTGATGGATTTTCAAATGTTGTACCATCCTTGCATCCCTGGGATGAATCCCATTTAGTCATGGTGTATGATCCTTTTGATGTATTCTTGAATTTGGTTTGCTAATATTTTGTTGAGTGTTTTTGCATCTATGTTCATCAGGGATATTGGTCTGTAGTTTTCTTTTTAGGTGGGGTCTTTGCTTGGTTTTGGTATTAGGGTGATGTTAGCTTCATAGAATGTGTTTAGGAGTATTCCCTCCTCTACTATTTTTTGGAAAACTTTAAGGAGAATGGGTATTATGTCTTCTCTCTATGCCTGATAAAATTCCAAGTAAACCCATCTGGCCCGGGGGTTTTGTTCTTTGGTAGTTTTTCGATTACCGCTTCATTTCCGTTGCTGTTAATTGGTGTGTTTAGATTTTCTGTTTCTTTCTGGGTCAGGCTTGGAAGGTTGTATTTTTCTCAGAAGTTGTCCATTTCTCCTAGGTTTCCCAGCTTGTTAGCATATAGGTTTTCACAGTACTCTCTAATTATTCTTTGTACTTCTGTGGGATCCGTCATGATTTTTCATTTCTCGTTTTTGATTCTGTTGATGTATGTTGACTCTCTTTTCCTCTTAATAAGTCTGGCTAGAGGCTAATCTATTTTGTTTATTTTCTCAAAGAACCAGCTCTTGGTTTTATTGATTTCTGCTGTTTTTTTACTTCTCAATTTTATTTATTTCTTCTCTGCTCTTTATTATGTCCCTCCTTCTACTTACCTTAGGCCTCATTTGTTCTTCTTTTTCCAATTTCGATAATTGTGACATTAGACCATTCACTTGCAATTGTTCTTCCTTCTTTAAATATGCCTGGATTGCTATATACTTTCCTCTTTAGACTGCTTTTGCTGTATCCCACAGTAGTTGGGGTTTGTGTTGTTGTTGTCATTTGTTTCCATATATTGCTGGATCTCCATTTTGATTTGGTCATTGATCCATTGATTATTTAGGAGCATGTTGTTAAGCCTCCATGTGTTTGTGAGCCTTTTTGCTTTCTTTGTACAGTTTATTTCTAGTTTAATGACTCTGTGGTCTGAAAGTTGGTTGGTAGGATTTCAATATTTTGGAATTTACTGAGGCTCTTTTTGTGGCCTTGTATGTTGTCTATTCTGGAGAATATTCCATGTGCACTTGAGAGGAATGTGTACCCTGTTGCTTTTGGATGTAGAGTTCTATAGATGTCTATTTGGTCGATCTGTTCTAGTGCGTTGTTCAGTGCCTCTGTGTCCTTACTTATTTTCTGTCTGGTGGAGCTGTCCTTTGGAGTGAGTGGTGTTTTGAAGTCTCCCAGAATGAATGCATTGCATTCTATTTCCTCCTTTAGTTCTGTTAGTATTTGTTTCAGATATGTTGGTGCTCCTGTATTGGGTGCATATATATTTATAATGCTTATATCCTCTTGTTGGACTGAGTCCTTTATCCTTATGTAATGTCCTTATTTATCTTTTGTTACTTGCTTTATTTTGAAGTCTGTTTTGTCTGATACTAGTATTGCAACACCTGCTTTTTTCTCTATGTTGTTTGCATGAAATATCTTTTTCCATCCCTTGACTTTAAGTCTGTACATGTCTTTGGGTTTGAGGTGAGTCTCTTGTAAGCAGCATATGGATGGGTCTTGCTTTTTTATCTATTCTATTACTCTGTGTCTTTTGATTAGTGGGTTCGGTCCATTTACATTCAGGGTGATTATTGAAAGGTATGTACTTTTTGCCACTTCAGGCTTTAAGTTTGTGGTTACCAAAGGTTCAAGGTTAGCTTTTTAGTATCTTACTGTCTTACTTTACTCGCTTATTTAGCTATTATAAGCACGTTCTGATGTTTCTTTATTTCTCTCCCTTCCTATTCCTTCTCCATTCTTCAAATGTTGGCTGTTTTTTTCTGTGCTCTTTTTAGGAGTAGTCCCATCTAGAGCAGTCATTGTAACATGCCCTGTAGAGGTGGTTTGTGGGAGGCAAATTCACTCAGCTTTTGCTTAACTGGGAATTGTTTACTCCCTCCTTCATAGTTAAATGATAATCGTACTGGATACAGTATTCTTGGCTTGAGGCGCTTCTGTTTCATTGCATGAAGTATATCATGCCATTCTCTTCTGGCCTGTAAGATTTCTGTTGAGAAATCTGATGATAGCCTAGTGGGTTTTCCTTTGTAGGTGAACTTTTCTTTCTCTCTGGCTGTGTTTAACACTCTGTCCTTATCTTTGATCTTTGCCATTTTAATTATTATGTGTCTTGGTGTTGCCCTCTTTGGATCCCTTGTCATGGGAGTTCTGTGTTCCTCTGTGGTCTGAGAGGCCATTTCCTCTCCTAGTTTGGGGAAGTTTTCAGCAATTATTACTTCAAAGACACTTTCTATCCATTTTTCTCTCTCTTCTTCTGGTACCCCTGTAATTCGGATATTGTTCCGTTTGAATTGGTCACACAGTTCTATTAATATTCTTTCATTCTTGGAGATCCTTTTATCTCTCTCTGCATCAGCTTCTCTGCATTCCTGTTCTCTGTTTCCTAGTCCATCAATGGTCTCTTGCATCTTGTCCATTCTGCTTTGAAGTCCTTCCAGAGGTTGTTTTATTTCTGTATTCTCCCTCCTTAGTTCTTGCACATTTCTCTGCACATCCATTAGCATGGTTATGACTTTTGTTTAGAATTCTTTTTCAGGAAGATTGGTTAAATCTATCTTCCCAGGTTCCTTCTCAGGGGAAGATGTCGAAGATGTCGAAGATGTCTGGGTTAGTCTGGTCTGGATCAAATTGTTTTGCCTTTTCATGTTTATAGGTGCAATGGTGAGCTGTTGACTCATCTGTCAGCTGGGAGAGCCAAGACTTTTTCCACCTCCTCCTGACCTTTCTTTACTGGGACTACTGCGACCCCTAGTGGCTTGTGTTGGGCAATTGCGTGTAGCCTGGGTCTCTGTATCTTGCCCGGCCGGTTTCGAGGAAGGTCCCTTGCTGTGGGCGGGATGAGCCTCAGGCTGCTGCTCTGCTATGGGAGGACCCCGCACGGGTAATGGACGGGGGGCTGTTTGGCTGTTTACCTCCATTAGGGATCTCAGAGCTGTTGCCCAGGGGGTTATTGTGCCCAGAGTTTCCTAGAATTTCCAGCTGCTGGACTGTGACCTGGGATGCTTCCGTCCAGTTGAGTGACATGGGATGCTTCCGTCCAGTTGAGGGACGGAACTTTCAGACTTACAGAAAGCACTCGCTTTTCTTTGTCCCAGAGGCTCTGGCTGCATGACCCATTCACAGGTCTTACTGTCCTGCTTCCCTAGTTTCCAGCACTCTATGCATGCACTGTGTGTCAGCGCTCTGGTGTGGATGGCTATTGCTGGGTGTTTAGCAGTCCTGGGCTCCCTCTCCCTCCCTGCTCTGACTCCTCTCCTCCCACTGGGAGCTGTGGTGAGGGGCCTTGGGTCCCGCTGGGCTGTGGCTTGTATCTTAACCCTTTCACCAGGCACCGGGTTCTCGCAGGTGTGGTTGTAGTACTGTTATACTAATGCCACCATCTTGGCTCTGCCCCTCAAATGGTATTTCTATTTTTATTTTTTTGAGGAACCTCTGTACTGCTTTCCACAATGGTTGAACTAGTTTACACTTCCACCAGCAGTGTAGGAGGGTTCCCCTTTCTCCACATCCTCACCAGGATTTGCTGTTCCTTGTCTTTTCTATATTGGCCATCCTAATTGGTGTGTGCTGATATCTCATTGTGGTTTTAATTTGCATTTCCCTGATAACTAGCGATGTGGAGCATCTTTTCATGTGCCTGTTGGCCATGTGAATTTCTTCCTTGGAGAAGTGTCTGTTCATATACTCTTCCCGGTTTTTTAATAGGGTTATTTGCTTTTTATGTCTTGAGGTATGTGAGTTCTTCATATATTTTGGATGTTAACCCCTTGTCGGATATGTCATTTATCAGAGTGTGAATTTTATACTAGGTAAATTTTACTGCAATAAAGCTATAGAAAAATAATGGTCAGTAAGCAAGATACAGATGCAGTATGTTTGACAGTATATTGATCATTGTTGAAACTGGGTGATGGGCATTGGGGTTTGTTAGACTGTATGACTACTTTTGTAGTCATACAAAAGAAATTAGTAAAAATAGAATGTAGTTAGAAATTTCTCTTACTAAGAAATTTTAATTTTGTTATCATTAATCTACAATTACATGAAGAACTTTATGTTTACTATGCTCCCCTCTTCACCAAGCCCTCCCCCATGAACCCCATTATAGTCACTGTCCATCAGTGTAGTAAGATGCTATAGAATCACTACTTGTCTTCACTGTGTTGCATTCCCCCTCCTACATGCTAATTATACATGCTAATCCTAATACCCCTTTATGCCTCCCTTCCCACCCATCCTCCTCAGTCCCTTTCCCTTTGGTAATTGTTAGTTCATTCTTGGGTTCTGAGATTCTGGTGCTGTTTTGTTCCTTCAGTTTTCTTTATTCTTATACTCCACATATGAGTGAAATCATTTGATACTTGTCTTTCTCTGCCTGACTTATTTCACTGAGCATAATACCCTCTAACTCCATCCATTGTGTTGCAAGTGGTAGGATCTGTTTTTTCTTACAGCTGAGTAATATTCCATCATGTATATGTAGCACATCTTCTCTATCCATTCATCTACTGATGGACATTTAGGTTGCTTCCATATCCTGGCTATTATAAATAGTGCAGCAATAAACATAGGGGTGCATCTGTCTTTTTCAAACTGGAGTACTGCACTCTTAGGGTAAATTCCTAGAAGTGGAATTCCTGGGTCAAATGGCATTTCTATTTTGAGCATTTGGAGGAACCTCCGTACTACTTTCCACAATGATTGAACTAATTAACATTCCTACCAGCACTGTAGGAGGGTTCCCCTTTGTCCACAACCTTGCCAATATTTGTTGTTGTTTGTCTTTGGATGGTAGCCATCCTTACTGGTATGAGATGATGTCTCATTGTGGTTTTAATTTGCATTTCTCTGATGACAAGCGATGTGGAGCATCTTCTCATGTGTCTGTTGGCCATCTGAATTTCTTCTTTAGCGAACTGTCTATTCAGATCCTCTGCCCATTTTTTTAACTGGATTATTTCCTTTTTGGTTGTTGAGGCGTGTGAGCTCTTTATATATTTTGGATGTCAACCCTTTGTTGGATCTGTCATTTATGAATATATTCTCCCATACTGTAGGACAGATTTTTGTTCTATTGATGGTGGCCTTTGCTGTACAGAAGCTTTTCAGCTTCATATAGTCCCATTTGTTCATTTTTCAATTTGTTTCCCTTGCCCGGGGAGATATGTTCAAGAAGAGGTCACTCATGTTTATGTCAAAGAGATTTTTGCCTATGTTTTCTCTAAGAGTTTTATGGTTTCATGACTTACATGCAAGTGTTTGATCCATTTCAAATTTACTTTTGTGTATGGGGTTAGACAGTGATCCATTTTCATTCTCTTACATGTAGCTGTCCAGTTTTTCCAGCTGAAGAGACTGTCATTTCCCCATTGTATGTCCATGGCCCCTTTATCGAATACTAGTTGCCATATATATTTGGATTAATGTTTGGAGTCTCTATTCTGTTCCATTGGTCTGTGGCTCTGTTCTTGTGACAGTACCAAATTGTCTTGATTACTGTGCTTTGTAGTAGAGCTTGAATTTGGGAAGTGAAACCCCCTCCCACTTGATTCTAACTTCTCAGGATTGCTTTAGCTATTCGGGGTCTTTGGTGTTTTTATATGAATTTTTGAACTACTTTTTCCAGTTCATTGAAGAATGCTGTTGGTAATTTGATAGGGATTGCATCAAATCTGTATATTGCTTTGGGCAGGATGGCCATTTTGATTATATTAATTCTTACCAGCCAGGAGCATGGAATGAGTTTCCATTCATTAGTGTCCTCTTTAATTTCTCTTCACAGTGTCTTATAGTTTTCAGAGTATAGGTCTTTCACTTACTGGGTTAGGTTTATTCCTAGGTATTCTATTCTTTTTGATGCTATTGTGAATGGAATTGTCTTCCTGATTTCTCTTTCTATTAGTTTATTGTTACTTTATAGGAAAGCCACAGATTTCCTATACAACTTTTGTTGTATCCTGCAACTTCTGCCGAATTCCGATATTAGTTCTAGTAGTTTTGCAGTGGAGTATTTAGGGCTTTTTGTGTACAATATCATGTCATCTGCAAATAGTGACAGTTTAACTTCCTCTTTAAGAATCTGGATTCCTTGTATTTCTTTGTTTTGTCTGATTGCCGTGGCTAGGACCTCCAGTACTACGTTGAATAACAGTGAGGAGAGTGGGCACCCCTGTCCTGTTCCTGATCACAGAGGAAACGCTTTCAGCTTCTCGCTGTTCAGTATGATGTTGGCTGTGGGCTTATCATATATGGACTTTATTATGTTGAGGTACTTGCCCTCTACACCCATTTTGTTGGGAGTTTTATGAATGGATGTTAAGTTTTGTTGAATGCTCTTTCAGCATCTATTGAGATGATCATGTGGTTTTTGTCCTTCTTGTTGACGTGGTGGATGATGTTGATGGATTTTCAAATGTTGTACCATCCTTGCATCCCTGGGATGAATCCCATTTAGTCATGGTGTATGATCCTTTTGATGTATTCTTGAATTTGGTTTGCTAATATTTTGTTGAGTGTTTTTGCATCTATGTTCATCAGGGATATTGGTCTGTAGTTTTCTTTTTAGGTGGGGTCTTTGCTTGGTTTTGGTATTAGGGTGATGTTAGCTTCATAGAATGTGTTTAGGAGTATTCCCTCCTCTACTATTTTTTGGAAAACTTTAAGGAGAATGGGTATTATGTCTTCTCTCTATGCCTGATAAAATTCCAAGTAAACCCATCTGGCCCGGGGGTTTTGTTCTTTGGTAGTTTTTCGATTACCGCTTCATTTCCGTTGCTGTTAATTGGTGTGTTTAGATTTTCTGTTTCTTTCTGGGTCAGGCTTGGAAGGTTGTATTTTTCTCAGAAGTTGTCCATTTCTCCTAGGTTTCCCAGCTTGTTAGCATATAGGTTTTCACAGTACTCTCTAATTATTCTTTGTACTTCTGTGGGATCCGTCATGATTTTTCATTTCTCGTTTTTGATTCTGTTGATGTATGTTGACTCTCTTTTCCTCTTAATAAGTCTGGCTAGAGGCTAATCTATTTTGTTTATTTTCTCAAAGAACCAGCTCTTGGTTTTATTGATTTCTGCTGTTTTTTTACTTCTCAATTTTATTTATTTCTTCTCTGCTCTTTATTATGTCCCTCCTTCTACTTACCTTAGGCCTCATTTGTTCTTCTTTTTCCAATTTCGATAATTGTGACATTAGACCATTCACTTGCAATTGTTCTTCCTTCTTTAAATATGCCTGGATTGCTATATACTTTCCTCTTTAGACTGCTTTTGCTGTATCCCACAGTAGTTGGGGTTTGTGTTGTTGTTGTCATTTGTTTCCATATATTGCTGGATCTCCATTTTGATTTGGTCATTGATCCATTGATTATTTAGGAGCATGTTGTTAAGCCTCCATGTGTTTGTGAGCCTTTTTGCATTCTTTGTACAGTTTATTTCTAGTTTAATGACTCTGTGGTCTGAAAGTTGGTTGGTAGGATTTCAATATTTTGGAATTTACTGAGGCTCTTTTTGTGGCCTTGTATGTTGTCTATTCTGGAGAATATTCCATGTGCACTTGAGAGGAATGTGTACCCTGTTGCTTTTGGATGTAGAGTTCTATAGATGTCTATTTGGTCGATCTGTTCTAGTGCGTTGTTCAGTGCCTCTGTGTCCTTACTTATTTTCTGTCTGGTGGAGCTGTCCTTTGGAGTGAGTGGTGTTTTGAAGTCTCCCAGAATGAATGCATTGCATTCTATTTCCTCCTTTAGTTCTGTTAGTATTTGTTTCAGATATGTTGGTGCTCCTGTATTGGGTGCATATATATTTATAATGCTTATATCCTCTTGTTGGACTGAGTCCTTTATCCTTATGTAATGTCCTTATTTATCTTTTGTTACTTGCTTTATTTTGAAGTCTGTTTTGTCTGATACTAGTATTGCAACACCTGCTTTTTTCTCTATGTTGTTTTCATGAAATATCTTTTTCCATCCCTTGACTTTAAGTCTGTACATGTGTTTGGGTTTGAGGTGAGTCTCTTGTAAGCAGCATATGGATGGGTCTTGCTTTTTTATCTATTCTATTACTCTGTGTCTTTGGATTAGTGTTTTGATTAGTGGGTTCGGTCCATTTACATTCAGGGTGATTATTGAAAGGTATGTACTTTTTGCCACTTCAGGCTTTAAGTTTGTGGTTACCAAAGGTTGAAGGTTAGCTTTTTAGTATCTTACTGTCTTACTTTACTCGCTTATTTAGCTATTATAAGCACGTTCTGATGTTTCTTTATTTCTCTCCCTTCCTATTCCTTCTCCATTCTTCAAATGTTGGCTGTTTTTTTCTGTGCTCTTTTTAGGAGTAGTCCCATCTAGAGCAGTCATTGTAACATGCCCTGTAGAGGTGGTTTGTGGGAGGCAAATTCACTCAGCTTTTGCTTAACTGGGAATTGTTTACTCCCTCCTTCATAGTTAAATGATAATCGTACTGGATACAGTATTCTTGGCTTGAGGCGCTTCTGTTTCATTGCATGAAGTATATCATGCCATTCTCTTCTGGCCTGTAAGATTTCTGTTGAGAAATCTGATGATAGCCTAGTGGGTTTTCCTTTGTAGGTGAACTTTTCTTTCTCTCTGGCTGTGTTTAACACTCTGTCCTTATCTTTGATCTTTGCCATTTTAATTATTATGTGTCTTGGTGTTGCCCTCTTTGGATCCCTTGTCATGGGAGTTCTGTGTTCCTCTGTGGTCTGAGAGGCCATTTCCTCTCCTAGTTTGGGGAAGTTTTCAGCAATTATTAATTCAAAGACACTTTCTATCCATTTTTCTCTCTCTTCTTCTGGTACCCCTGTAATTCGGATATTGTTCCGTTTGAATTGGTCACACAGTTCTATTAATATTCTTTCATTCTTGGAGATCCTTTTATCTCTCTCTGCATCAGCTTCTCTGCATTCCTGTTCTCTGTTTCCTAGTCCATCAATGGTCTCTTGCATCTTGTCCATTCTGCTTTGAAGTCCTTCCAGAGGTTGTTTTATTTCTGTATTCTCCCTCCTTAGTTCTTGCACATTTCTCTGCACATCCATTAGCATGGTTATGACTTTTGTTTAGAATTCTTTTTCAGGAAGATTGGTTAAATCTATCTTCCCAGGTTCCTTCTCAGGGGAAGATGTCGAAGATGTCGAAGATGTCTGGGTTAGTCTGGTCTGGATCAAATTGTTTTGCCTTTTCATGTTTATAGGTGCAATGGTGAGCTGTTGACTCATCTGTCAGCTGGGAGAGCCAAGACTTTTTCCACCTCCTCCTGACCTTTCTTTACTGGGACTACTGCGACCCCTAGTGGCTTGTGTTGGGCAATTGCGTGTAGCCTGGGTCTCTGTATCTTGCCCGGCCGGTTTCGAGGAAGGTCCCTTGCTGTGGGCGGGATGAGCCTCAGGCTGCTGCTCTGCTATGGGAGGACCCCGCACGGGTAATGGACGGGGGGCTGTTTGGCTGTTTACCTCCATTAGGGATCTCAGAGCTGTTGCCCAGGGGGTTATTGTGCCCAGAGTTTCCTAGAATTTCCAGCTGCTGGACTGTGACCTGGGATGCTTCCGTCCAGTTGAGTGACATGGGATGCTTCCGTCCAGTTGAGGGACGGAACTTTCAGACTTACAGAAAGCACTCGCTTTTCTTTGTCCCAGAGGCTCTGGCTGCATGACCCATTCACAGGTCTTACTGTCCTGCTTCCCTAGTTTCCAGCACTCTATGCATGCACTGTGTGTCAGCGCTCTGGTGTGGATGGCTATTGCTGGGTGTTTAGCAGTCCTGGGCTCCCTCTCCCTCCCTGCTCTGACTCCTCTCCTCCCACTGGGAGCTGTGGTGAGGGGCCTTGGGTCCCGCTGGGCTGTGGCTTGTATCTTAACCCTTTCACCAGGCACCGGGTTCTCGCAGGTGTGGTTGTAGTACTGTTATACTAATGCCAACATCTTGGCTCTGCCCCTCAAATGGTATTTCTATTTTTATTTTTTTGAGGAACCTCTGTACTGCTTTCCACAATGGTTGAACTAGTTTACACTTCCACCAGCAGTGTAGGAGGGTTCCCCTTTCTCCACATCCTCACCAGGATTTGCTGTTCCTTGTCTTTTCTATATTGGCCATCCTAATTGGTGTGTGCTGATATCTCATTGTGGTTTTAATTTGCATTTCCCTGATAACTAGCGATGTGGAGCATCTTTTCATGTGCCTGTTGGCCATGTGAATTTCTTCCTTGGAGAAGTGTCTGTTCATATACTCTTCCCGGTTTTTTAATAGGGTTATTTGCTTTTTATGTCTTGAGGTATGTGAGTTCTTCATATATTTTGGATGTTAACCCCTTGTCGGATATGTCATTTATCAGAGTGTGAATTTTATACTAGGTAAATTTTACTGCAATAAAGCTATAGAAAAATAATGGTCAGTAAGCAAGATACAGATGCAGTATGTTTGACAGTATATTGATCATTGTTGAAACTGGGTGATGGGCATTGGGGTTTGTTAGACTGTATGACTACTTTTGTAGTCATACAAAAGAAATTAGTAAAAATAGAATGTAGTTAGAAATTTCTCTTACTAAGAAATTTTAATTTTGTTATCATTAATCTACAATTACATGAAGAACTTTATGTTTACTATGCTCCCCTCTTCACCAAGCCCTCCCCCATGAACCCCATTATAGTCACTGTCCATCAGTGTAGTAAGATGCTATAGAATCACTACTTGTCTTCACTGTGTTGCATTCCCCCTCCTACATGCTAATTATACATGCTAATCCTAATACCCCTTTATGCCTCCCTTCCCACCTATCCTCCTCAGTCCCTTTCCCTTTGGTAATTGTTAGTTCATTCTTGGGTTCTGAGATTCTGGTGCTGTTTTGTTCCTTCAGTTTTCTTTATTCTTATACTCCACATATGAGTGAAATCATTTGATACTTGTCTTTCTCTGCCTGACTTATTTCACTGAGCATAATACCCTCTAACTCCATCCATTGTGTTGCAAGTGGTAGGATCTGTTTTTTCTTACAGCTGAGTAATATTCCATCATGTATATGTAGCACATCTTCTCTATCCATTCATCTACTGATGGACATTTAGGTTGCTTCCATATCCTGGCTATTATAAATAGTGCAGCAATAAACATAGGGGTGCATCTGTCTTTTACAAACTGGAGTACTGCACTCTTAGGGTAAATTCCTAGAAGTAGAATTCCTGGGTCAAATGGCATTTCTATTTTGAGCATTTGGAGGAACCTCCGTACTACTTTCCACAATGATTGAACTAATTAACATTCCTACCAGCACTGTAGGAGGGTTCCCCTTTCTCCACAACCTTGCCAACATTTGTTGTTGTTTGTCTTTGGATGGTAGCCATCCTTACTGGTATGAGATGATGTCTCATTGTGGTTTTAATTTGCATTTCTCTGATGACAAGCGATGTGGAGCATCTTCTCATGTGTCTGTTGGCCATCTGAATTTCTTCTTTAGCGAACTGTCTATTCAGATCCTCTGCCCATTTTTTTAACTGGATTATTTCCTTTTTGGTTGTTGAGGCGTGTGAGCTCTTTATATATTTTGGATGTCAACCCTTTGTTGGATCTGTCATTTATGAATATATTCTCCCATACTGTAGGACAGATTTTTGTTCTATTGATGGTGGCCTTTGCTGTACAGAAGCTTTTCAGCTTCATATAGTCCCATTTGTTCATTTTTCAATTTGTTTCCCTTGCCCGGGGAGATATGTTCAAGAAGAGGTCACTCATGTTTATGTCAAAGAGATTTTTGCCTATGTTTTCTCTAAGAGTTTTATGGTTTCATGACTTACATGCAAGTGTTTGATCCATTTCAAATTTACTTTTGTGTATGGGGTTAGACAGTGATCCATTTTCATTCTCTTACATGTAGCTGTCCAGTTTTTCCAGCTGAAGAGACTGTCATTTCCCCATTGTATGTCCATGGCCCCTTTATCGAATACTAGTTGCCATATATATTTGGATTAATGTTTGGAGTCTCTATTCTGTTCCATTGGTCTGTGGCTCTGTTCTTGTGACAGCACCAAATTGTCTTGATTACTGTGGTTTGTAGTAGAGCTTGAATTTGGGAAGTGAAACCCCCTCCCACTTGATTCTAACTTCTCAGGATTGCTTTAGCTATTCGGGGTCTTTGGTGTTTTTATATGAATTTTTGAACTACTTTTTCCAGTTCATTGAAGAATGCTGTTGGTAATTTGATAGGGATTGCATCAAATCTGTATATTGCTTTGGGCAGGATGGCCATTTTGATTATATTAATTCTTACCAGCCAGGAGCATGGAATGAGTTTCCATTCATTAGTGTCCTCTTTAATTTCTCTTCACAGTGTCTTATAGTTTTCAGAGTATAGGTCTTTCACTTACTGGGTTAGGTTTATTCCTAGGTATTCTATTCTTTTTGATGCTATTGTGAATGGAATTGTCTTCCTGATTTCTCTTTCTATTAGTTTATTGTTACTTTATAGGAAAGCCACAGATTTCCTATACAACTTTTGTTGTATCCTGCAACTTCTGCCGAATTCCGATATTAGTTCTAGTAGTTTTGCAGTGGAGTATTTAGGGCTTTTTGTGTACAATATCATGTCATCTGCAAATAGTGACAGTTTAACTTCCTCTTTAACAATCTGGATTCCTTGTATTTCTTTGTTTTGTCTGATTGCCGTGGCTAGGACCTCCAGTACTACGTTGAATAACAGTGAGGAGAGTGGGCACCCCTGTCCTGTTCCTGATCACAGAGGAAACGCTTTCAGCTTCTCGCTGTTCAGTATGATGTTGGCTGTGGGCTTATCATATATGGACTTTATTATGTTGAGGTACTTGCCCTCTACACCCATTTTGTTGGGAGTTTTATGAATGGATGTTAAGTTTTGTTGAATGCTCTTTCAGCATCTATTGAGATGATCATGTGGTTTTTGTCCTTCTTCTTGACGTGGTGGATGATGTTGATGGATTTTCAAATGTTGTACCATCCTTGCATCCCTGGGATGAATCCCATTTAGTCATGGTGTATGATCCTTTTGATGTATTCTTGAATTTGGTTTGCTAATATTTTGTTGAGTGTTTTTGCATCTATGTTCATCAGGGATATTGGTCTGTAGTTTTCTTTTTAGGTGGGGTCTTTGCTTGGTTTTGGTATTAGGGTGATGTTAGCTTCATAGAATGTGTTTAGGAGTATTCCCTCCTCTACTATTTTTTGGAAAACTTTAAGGAGAATGGGTATTATGTCTTCTCTCTATGCCTGATAAAATTCCAAGTAAACCCATCTGGCCCGGGGGTTTTGTTCTTTGGTAGTTTTTCGATTACCGCTTCATTTCCGTTGCTGTTAATTGGTCTGTTTAGATTTTCTGTTTCTTTCTGGGTCAGGCTTGGAAGGTTGTATTTTTCTCAGAAGTTGTCCATTTCTCCTAGGTTTCCCAGCTTGTTAGCATATAGGTTTTCACAGTACTCTCTAATTATTCTTTGTACTTCTGTGGGATCCGTCATGATTTTTCATTTCTCGTTTTTGATTCTGTTGATGTATGTTGACTCTCTTTTCCTCTTAATAAGTCTGGCTAGAGGCTAATCTATTTTGTTTATTTTCTCAAAGAACCAGCTCTTGGTTTTATTGATTTCTGCTGTTTTTTTACTTCTCAATTTTATTTATTTCTTCTCTGCTCTTTATTATGTCCCTCCTTCTACTTACCTTAGGCCTCATTTGTTCTTCTTTTTCCAATTTCGATAATTGTGACATTAGACCATTCACTTGCAATTGTTCTTCCTTCTTTAAATATGCCTGGATTGCTATATACTTTCCTCTTTAGACTGCTTTTGCTGTATCCCACAGTAGTTGGGGTTTGTGTTGTTGTTGTCATTTGTTTCCATATATTGCTGGATCTCCATTTTGATTTGGTCATTGATCCATTGATTATTTAGGAGCATGTTGTTAAGCCTCCATGTGTTTGTGAGCCTTTTTGCATTCTTTGTACAGTTTATTTCTAGTTTAATGACTCTGTGGTCTGAAAGTTGGTTGGTAGGATTTCAATATTTTGGAATTTACTGAGGCTCTTTTTGTGGCCTTGTATGTTGTCTATTCTGGAGAATATTCCATGTGCACTTGAGAGGAATGTGTACCCTGTTGCTTTTGGATGTAGAGTTCTATAGATGTCTATTTGGTCGATCTGTTCTAGTGCGTTGTTCAGTGCCTCTGTGTCCTTACTTATTTTCTGTCTGGTGGAGCTGTCCTTTGGAGTGAGTGGTGTTTTGAAGTCTCCCAGAATGAATGCATTGCATTCTATTTCCTCCTTTAGTTCTGTTAGTATTTGTTTCAGATATGTTGGTGCTCCTGTATTGGGTGCATATATATTTATAATGCTTATATCCTCTTGTTGGACTGAGTCCTTTATCCTTATGTAATGTCCTTATTTATCTTTTGTTACTTGCTTTATTTTGAAGTCTGTTTTGTCTGATACTAGTATTGCAACACCTGCTTTTTTCTCTATGTTGTTTTCATGAAATACCTTTTTCCATCCCTTGACTTTAAGTCTGTACATGTCTTTGGGTTTGAGGTGAGTCTCTTGTAAGCAGCATATGGATGGGTCTTGCTTTTTTATCTATTCTATTACTCTGTGTCTTTGGATTAGTGTTTTGATTAGTGGGTTCGGTCCATTTACATTCAGGGTGATTATTGAAAGGTATGTACTTTTTGCCACTTCAGGCTTTAAGTTTGTGGTTACCAAAGGTTGAAGGTTAGCTTTTTAGTATCTTACTGTCTTACTTTACTCGCTTATTTAGCTATTATAAGCACGTTCTGATGTTTCTTTATTTCTCTCCCTTCCTATTCCTTCTCCATTCTTCAAATGTTGGCTGTTTTTTTCTGTGCTCTTTTTAGGAGTAGTCCCATCTAGAGCAGTCATTGTAACATGCCCTGTAGAGGTGGTTTGTGGGAGGCAAATTCACTCAGCTTTTGCTTAACTGGGAATTGTTTACTCCCTCCTTCATAGTTAAATGATAATCGTACTGGATACAGTATTCTTGGCTTGAGGCGCTTCTGTTTCATTGCATGAAGTATATCATGCCATTCTCTTCTGGCCTGTAAGATTTCTGTTGAGAAATCTGATGATAGCCTAGTGGGTTTTCCTTTGTAGGTGAACTTTTCTTTCTCTCTGGCTGTGTTTAACACTCTGTCCTTATCTTTGATCTTTGCCATTTTAATTATTATGTGTCTTGGTGTTGCCCTCTTTGGATCCCTTGTCATGGGAGTTCTGTGTTCCTCTGTGGTCTGAGAGGCCATTTCCTCTCCTAGTTTGGGGAAGTTTTCAGCAATTATTAATTCAAAGACACTTTCTATCCATTTTTCTCTCTCTTCTTCTGGTACCCCTGTAATTCGGATATTGTTCCGTTTGAATTGGTCACACAGTTCTATTAATATTCTTTCATTCTTGGAGATCCTTTTATCTCTCTCTGCATCAGCTTCTCTGCATTCCTGTTCTCTGTTTCCTAGTCCATCAATGGTCTCTTGCATCTTGTCCATTCTGCTTTGAAGTCCTTCCAGAGGTTGTTTTATTTCTGTATTCTCCCTCCTTAGTTCTTGCACATTTCTCTGCACATCCATTAGCATGGTTATGACTTTTGTTTAGAATTCTTTTTCAGGAAGATTGGTTAAATCTATCTTCCCAGGTTCCTTCTCAGGGGAAGATGTCGAAGATGTCGAAGATGTCTGGGTTAGTCTGGTCTGGATCAAATTGTTTTGCCTTTTCATGTTTATAGGTGCAATGGTGAGCTGTTGACTCATCTGTCAGCTGGGAGAGCCAAGACTTTTTCCACCTCCTCCTGACCTTTCTTTACTGGGACTACTGCGACCCCTAGTGGCTTGTGTTGGGCAATTGCGTGTAGCCTGGGTCTCTGTATCTTGCCCGGCCGGTTTCGAGGAAGGTCCCTTGCTGTGGGCGGGATGAGCCTCAGGCTGCTGCTCTGCTATGGGAGGACCCCGCACGGGTAATGGACGGGGGGCTGTTTGGCTGTTTACCTCCATTAGGGATCTCAGAGCTGTTGCCCAGGGGGTTATTGTGCCCAGAGTTTCCTAGAATTTCCAGCTGCTGGACTGTGACCTGGGATGCTTCCGTCCAGTTGAGTGACATGGGATGCTTCCGTCCAGTTGAGGGACGGAACTTTCAGACTTACAGAAAGCACTCGCTTTTCTTTGTCCCAGAGGCTCTGGCTGCATGACCCATTCACAGGTCTTACTGTCCTGCTTCCCTAGTTTCCAGCACTCTATGCATGCACTGTGTGTCAGCGCTCTGGTGTGGATGGCTATTGCTGGGTGTTTAGCAGTCCTGGGCTCCCTCTCCCTCCCTGCTCTGACTCCTCTCCTCCCACTGGGAGCTGTGGTGAGGGGCCTTGGGTCCCGCTGGGCTGTGGCTTGTATCTTAACCCTTTCACCAGGCACCGGGTTCTCGCAGGTGTGGTTGTAGTACTGTTATACTAATGCCAACATCTTGGCTCTGCCCCTCAAATGGTATTTCTATTTTTATTTTTTTGAGGAACCTCTGTACTGCTTTCCACAATGGTTGAACTAGTTTACACTTCCACCAGCAGTGTAGGAGGGTTCCCCTTTCTCCACATCCTCACCAGGATTTGCTGTTCCTTGTCTTTTCTATATTGGCCATCCTAATTGGTGTGTGCTGATATCTCATTGTGGTTTTAATTTGCATTTCCCTGATAACTAGCGATGTGGAGCATCTTTTCATGTGCCTGTTGGCCATGTGAATTTCTTCCTTGGAGAAGTGTCTGTTCATATACTCTTCCCGGTTTTTTAATAGGGTTATTTGCTTTTTATGTCTTGAGGTATGTGAGTTCTTCATATATTTTGGATGTTAACCCCTTGTCGGATATGTCATTTATCAGAGTGTGAATTTTATACTAGGTAAATTTTACTGCAATAAAGCTATAGAAAAATAATGGTCAGTAAGCAAGATACAGATGCAGTATGTTTGACAGTATATTGATCATTGTTGAAACTGGGTGATGGGCATTGGGGTTTGTTAGACTGTATGACTACTTTTGTAGTCATACAAAAGAAATTAGTAAAAATAGAATGTAGTTAGAAATTTCTCTTACTAAGAAATTTTAATTTTGTTATCATTAATCTACAATTACATGAAGAACTTTATGTTTACTATGCTCCCCTCTTCACCAAGCCCTCCCCCATGAACCCCATTATAGTCACTGTCCATCAGTGTAGTAAGATGCTATAGAATCACTACTTGTCTTCACTGTGTTGCATTCCCCCTCCTACATGCTAATTATACATGCTAATCCTAATACCCCTTTATGCCTCCCTTCCCACCCATCCTCCTCAGTCCCTTTCCCTTTGGTAATTGTTAGTTCATTCTTGGGTTCTGAGATTCTGGTGCTGTTTTGTTCCTTCAGTTTTCTTTATTCTTATACTCCACATATGAGTGAAATCATTTGATACTTGTCTTTCTCTGCCTGACTTATTTCACTGAGCATAATACCCTCTAACTCCATCCATTGTGTTGCAAGTGGTAGGATCTGTTTTTTCTTACAGCTGAGTAATATTCCATCATGTATATGTAGCACATCTTCTCTATCCATTCATCTACTGATGGACATTTAGGTTGCTTCCATATCCTGGCTATTATAAATAGTGCAGCAATAAACATAGGGGTGCATCTGTCTTTTACAAACTGGAGTACTGCACTCTTAGGGTAAATTCCTAGAAGTAGAATTCCTGGGTCAAATGGCATTTCTATTTTGAGCATTTGGAGGAACCTCCGTACTACTTTCCACAATGATTGAACTAATTAACATTCCTACCAGCACTGTAGGAGGGTTCCCCTTTCTCCACAACCTTGCCAACATTTGTTGTTGTTTGTCTTTGGATGGTAGCCATCCTTACTGGTATGAGATGATGTCTCATTGTGGTTTTAATTTGCATTTCTCTGATGACAAGCGATGTGGAGCATCTTCTCATGTGTCTGTTGGCCATCTGAATTTCTTCTTTAGCGAACTGTCTATTCAGATCCTCTGCCCATTTTTTTAACTGGATTATTTCCTTTTTGGTTGTTGAGGCGTGTGAGCTCTTTATATATTTTGGATGTCAACCCTTTGTTGGATCTGTCATTTATGAATATATTCTCCCATACTGTAGGACAGATTTTTGTTCTATTGATGGTGGCCTTTGCTGTACAGAAGCTTTTCAGCTTCATATAGTCCCATTTGTTCATTTTTCAATTTGTTTCCCTTGCCCGGGGAGATATGTTCAAGAAGAGGTCACTCATGTTTATGTCAAAGAGATTTTTGCCTATGTTTTCTCTAAGAGTTTTATGGTTTCATGACTTACATGCAAGTGTTTGATCCATTTCAAATTTACTTTTGTGTATGGGGTTAGACAGTGATCCATTTTCATTCTCTTACATGTAGCTGTCCAGTTTTTCCAGCTGAAGAGACTGTCATTTCCCCATTGTATGTCCATGGCCCCTTTATCGAATACTAGTTGCCATATATATTTGGATTAATGTTTGGAGTCTCTATTCTGTTCCATTGGTCTGTGGCTCTGTTCTTGTGACAGCACCAAATTGTCTTGATTACTGTGGTTTGTAGTAGAGCTTGAATTTGGGAAGTGAAACCCCCTCCCACTTGATTCTAACTTCTCAGGATTGCTTTAGCTATTCGGGGTCTTTGGTGTTTTTATATGAATTTTTGAACTACTTTTTCCAGTTCATTGAAGAATGCTGTTGGTAATTTGATAGGGATTGCATCAAATCTGTATATTGCTTTGGGCAGGATGGCCATTTTGATTATATTAATTCTTACCAGCCAGGAGCATGGAATGAGTTTCCATTCATTAGTGTCCTCTTTAATTTCTCTTCACAGTGTCTTATAGTTTTCAGAGTATAGGTCTTTCACTTACTGGGTTAGGTTTATTCCTAGGTATTCTATTCTTTTTGATGCTATTGTGAATGGAATTGTCTTCCTGATTTCTCTTTCTATTAGTTTATTGTTACTTTATAGGAAAGCCACAGATTTCCTATACAACTTTTGTTGTATCCTGCAACTTCTGCCGAATTCCGATATTAGTTCTAGTAGTTTTGCAGTGGAGTATTTAGGGCTTTTTGTGTACAATATCATGTCATCTGCAAATAGTGACAGTTTAACTTCCTCTTTAACAATCTGGATTCCTTGTATTTCTTTGTTTTGTCTGATTGCCGTGGCTAGGACCTCCAGTACTACGTTGAATAACAGTGAGGAGAGTGGGCACCCCTGTCCTGTTCCTGATCACAGAGGAAACGCTTTCAGCTTCTCGCTGTTCAGTATGATGTTGGCTGTGGGCTTATCATATATGGACTTTATTATGTTGAGGTACTTGCCCTCTACACCCATTTTGTTGGGAGTTTTATGAATGGATGTTAAGTTTTGTTGAATGCTCTTTCAGCATCTATTGAGATGATCATGTGGTTTTTGTCCTTCTTCTTGACGTGGTGGATGATGTTGATGGATTTTCAAATGTTGTACCATCCTTGCATCCCTGGGATGAATCCCATTTAGTCATGGTGTATGATCCTTTTGATGTATTCTTGAATTTGGTTTGCTAATATTTTGTTGAGTGTTTTTGCATCTATGTTCATCAGGGATATTGGTCTGTAGTTTTCTTTTTAGGTGGGGTCTTTGCTTGGTTTTGGTATTAGGGTGATGTTAGCTTCATAGAATGTGTTTAGGAGTATTCCCTCCTCTACTATTTTTTGGAAAACTTTAAGGAGAATGGGTATTATGTCTTCTCTCTATGCCTGATAAAATTCCAAGTAAACCCATCTGGCCCGGGGGTTTTGTTCTTTGGTAGTTTTTCGATTACCGCTTCATTTCCGTTGCTGTTAATTGGTCTGTTTAGATTTTCTGTTTCTTTCTGGGTCAGGCTTGGAAGGTTGTATTTTTCTCAGAAGTTGTCCATTTCTCCTAGGTTTCCCAGCTTGTTAGCATATAGGTTTTCACAGTACTCTCTAATTATTCTTTGTACTTCTGTGGGATCCGTCATGATTTTTCATTTCTCGTTTTTGATTCTGTTGATGTATGTTGACTCTCTTTTCCTCTTAATAAGTCTGGCTAGAGGCTAATCTATTTTGTTTATTTTCTCAAAGAACCAGCTCTTGGTTTTATTGATTTCTGCTGTTTTTTTACTTCTCAATTTTATTTATTTCTTCTCTGCTCTTTATTATGTCCCTCCTTCTACTTACCTTAGGCCTCATTTGTTCTTCTTTTTCCAATTTCGATAATTGTGACATTAGACCATTCACTTGCAATTGTTCTTCCTTCTTTAAATATGCCTGGATTGCTATATACTTTCCTCTTTAGACTGCTTTTGCTGTATCCCACAGTAGTTGGGGTTTGTGTTGTTGTTGTCATTTGTTTCCATATATTGCTGGATCTCCATTTTGATTTGGTCATTGATCCATTGATTATTTAGGAGCATGTTGTTAAGCCTCCATGTGTTTGTGAGCCTTTTTGCATTCTTTGTACAGTTTATTTCTAGTTTAATGACTCTGTGGTCTGAAAGTTGGTTGGTAGGATTTCAATATTTTGGAATTTACTGAGGCTCTTTTTGTGGCCTTGTATGTTGTCTATTCTGGAGAATATTCCATGTGCACTTGAGAGGAATGTGTACCCTGTTGCTTTTGGATGTAGAGTTCTATAGATGTCTATTTGGTCGATCTGTTCTAGTGCGTTGTTCAGTGCCTCTGTGTCCTTACTTATTTTCTGTCTGGTGGAGCTGTCCTTTGGAGTGAGTGGTGTTTTGAAGTCTCCCAGAATGAATGCATTGCATTCTATTTCCTCCTTTAGTTCTGTTAGTATTTGTTTCAGATATGTTGGTGCTCCTGTATTGGGTGCATATATATTTATAATGCTTATATCCTCTTGTTGGACTGAGTCCTTTATCCTTATGTAATGTCCTTATTTATCTTTTGTTACTTGCTTTATTTTGAAGTCTGTTTTGTCTGATACTAGTATTGCAACACCTGCTTTTTTCTCTATGTTGTTTTCATGAAATACCTTTTTCCATCCCTTGACTTTAAGTCTGTACATGTCTTTGGGTTTGAGGTGAGTCTCTTGTAAGCAGCATATGGATGGGTCTTGCTTTTTTATCTATTCTATTACTCTGTGTCTTTGGATTAGTGTTTTGATTAGTGGGTTCGGTCCATTTACATTCAGGGTGATTATTGAAAGGTATGTACTTTTTGCCACTTCAGGCTTTAAGTTTGTGGTTACCAAAGGTTGAAGGTTAGCTTTTTAGTATCTTACTGTCTTACTTTACTCGCTTATTTAGCTATTATAAGCACGTTCTGATGTTTCTTTATTTCTCTCCCTTCCTATTCCTTCTCCATTCTTCAAATGTTGGCTGTTTTTTTCTGTGCTCTTTTTAGGAGTAGTCCCATCTAGAGCAGTCATTGTAACATGCCCTGTAGAGGTGGTTTGTGGGAGGCAAATTCACTCAGCTTTTGCTTAACTGGGAATTGTTTACTCCCTCCTTCATAGTTAAATGATAATCGTACTGGATACAGTATTCTTGGCTTGAGGCGCTTCTGTTTCATTGCATGAAGTATATCATGCCATTCTCTTCTGGCCTGTAAGATTTCTGTTGAGAAATCTGATGATAGCCTAGTGGGTTTTCCTTTGTAGGTGAACTTTTCTTTCTCTCTGGCTGTGTTTAACACTCTGTCCTTATCTTTGATCTTTGCCATTTTAATTATTATGTGTCTTGGTGTTGCCCTCTTTGGATCCCTTGTCATGGGAGTTCTGTGTTCCTCTGTGGTCTGAGAGGCCATTTCCTCTCCTAGTTTGGGGAAGTTTTCAGCAATTATTAATTCAAAGACACTTTCTATCCATTTTTCTCTCTCTTCTTCTGGTACCCCTGTAATTCGGATATTGTTCCGTTTGAATTGGTCACACAGTTCTATTAATATTCTTTCATTCTTGGAGATCCTTTTATCTCTCTCTGCATCAGCTTCTCTGCATTCCTGTTCTCTGTTTCCTAGTCCATCAATGGTCTCTTGCATCTTGTCCATTCTGCTTTGAAGTCCTTCCAGAGGTTGTTTTATTTCTGTATTCTCCCTCCTTAGTTCTTGCACATTTCTCTGCACATCCATTAGCATGGTTATGACTTTTGTTTAGAATTCTTTTTCAGGAAGATTGGTTAAATCTATCTTCCCAGGTTCCTTCTCAGGGGAAGATGTCGAAGATGTCGAAGATGTCTGGGTTAGTCTGGTCTGGATCAAATTGTTTTGCCTTTTCATGTTTATAGGTGCAATGGTGAGCTGTTGACTCATCTGTCAGCTGGGAGAGCCAAGACTTTTTCCACCTCCTCCTGACCTTTCTTTACTGGGACTACTGCGACCCCTAGTGGCTTGTGTTGGGCAATTGCGTGTAGCCTGGGTCTCTGTATCTTGCCCGGCCGGTTTCGAGGAAGGTCCCTTGCTGTGGGCGGGATGAGCCTCAGGCTGCTGCTCTGCTATGGGAGGACCCCGCACGGGTAATGGACGGGGGGCTGTTTGGCTGTTTACCTCCATTAGGGATCTCAGAGCTGTTGCCCAGGGGGTTATTGTGCCCAGAGTTTCCTAGAATTTCCAGCTGCTGGACTGTGACCTGGGATGCTTCCGTCCAGTTGAGTGACATGGGATGCTTCCGTCCAGTTGAGGGACGGAACTTTCAGACTTACAGAAAGCACTCGCTTTTCTTTGTCCCAGAGGCTCTGGCTGCATGACCCATTCACAGGTCTTACTGTCCTGCTTCCCTAGTTTCCAGCACTCTATGCATGCACTGTGTGTCAGCGCTCTGGTGTGGATGGCTATTGCTGGGTGTTTAGCAGTCCTGGGCTCCCTCTCCCTCCCTGCTCTGACTCCTCTCCTCCCACTGGGAGCTGTGGTGAGGGGCCTTGGGTCCCGCTGGGCTGTGGCTTGTATCTTAACCCTTTCACCAGGCACCGGGTTCTCGCAGGTGTGGTTGTAGTACTGTTATACTAATGCCACCATCTTGGCTCTGCCCCTCAAATGGTATTTCTATTTTTATTTTTTTGAGGAACCTCTGTACTGCTTTCCACAATGGTTGAACTAGTTTACACTTCCACCAGCAGTGTAGGAGGGTTCCCCTTTCTCCACATCCTCACCAGGATTTGCTGTTCCTTGTCTTTTCTATATTGGCCATCCTAATTGGTGTGTGCTGATATCTCATTGTGGTTTTAATTTGCATTTCCCTGATAACTAGCGATGTGGAGCATCTTTTCATGTGCCTGTTGGCCATGTGAATTTCTTCCTTGGAGAAGTGTCTGTTCATATACTCTTCCCGGTTTTTTAATAGGGTTATTTGCTTTTTATGTCTTGAGGTATGTGAGTTCTTCATATATTTTGGATGTTAACCCCTTGTCGGATATGTCATTTATCAGAGTGTGAATTTTATACTAGGTAAATTTTACTGCAATAAAGCTATAGAAAAATAATGGTCAGTAAGCAAGATACAGATGCAGTATGTTTGACAGTATATTGATCATTGTTGAAACTGGGTGATGGGCATTGGGGTTTGTTAGACTGTATGACTACTTTTGTAGTCATACAAAAGAAATTAGTAAAAATAGAATGTAGTTAGAAATTTCTCTTACTAAGAAATTTTAATTTTGTTATCATTAATCTACAATTACATGAAGAACTTTATGTTTACTATGCTCCCCTCTTCACCAAGCCCTCCCCCATGAACCCCATTATAGTCACTGTCCATCAGTGTAGTAAGATGCTATAGAATCACTACTTGTCTTCACTGTGTTGCATTTCCCCTCCTACATGCTAATTATACATGCTAATCCTAATACCCCTTTATGCCTCCCTTCCCACCCATCCTCCTCAGTCCCTTTCCCTTTGGTAATTGTTAGTTCATTCTTGGGTTCTGAGATTCTGGTGCTGTTTTGTTCCTTCAGTTTTCTTTATTCTTATACTCCACATATGAGTGAAATCATTTGATACTTGTCTTTCTCTGCCTGACTTATTTCACTGAGCATAATACCCTCTAACTCCATCCATTGTGTTGCAAGTGGTAGGATCTGTTTTTTCTTACAGCTGAGTAATATTCCATCATGTATATGTAGCACATCTTCTCTATCCATTCATCTACTGATGGACATTTAGGTTGCTTCCATATCCTGGCTATTATAAATAGTGCAGCAATAAACATAGGGGTGCATCTGTCTTTTTCAAACTGGAGTACTGCACTCTTAGGGTAAATTCCTAGAAGTGGAATTCCTGGGTCAAATGGCATTTCTATTTTGAGCATTTGGAGGAACCTCCGTACTACTTTCCACAATGATTGAACTAATTAACATTCCTACCAGCACTGTAGGAGGGTTCCCCTTTCTCCACAACCTTGCCAACATTTGTTGTTGTTTGTCTTTGGATGGTAGCCATCCTTACTGGTATGAGATGGTATCTCATTGTGGTTTTAATTTGCATTTCTCTGATGACAAGCGATGTGGAGCATCTTCTCATGTGTCTGTTGGCCATCTGAATTTCTTCTTTAGCGAACTGTCTATTCAGATCCTCTGCCCATTTTTTTAACTGGATTATTTCCTTTTTGGTTGTTGAGGCGTGTGAGCTCTTTATATATTTTGGATGTCAACCCTTTGTTGGATCTGTCATTTATGAATATATTCTCCCATACTGTAGGACAGATTTTTGTTCTATTGATGGTGGCCTTTGCTGTACAGAAGCTTTTCAGCTTCATATAGTCCCATTTGTTCATTTTTCAATTTGTTTCCCTTGCCCGGGGAGATATGTTCAAGAAGAGGTCACTCATGTTTATGTCAAAGAGATTTTTGCCTATGTTTTCTCTAAGAGTTTTATGGTTTCATGACTTACATGCAAGTGTTTGATCCATTTCAAATTTACTTTTGTGTATGGGGTTAGACAGTGATCCATTTTCATTCTCTTACATGTAGCTGTCCAGTTTTTCCAGCTGAAGAGACTGTCATTTCCCCATTGTATGTCCATGGCCCCTTTATCGAATACTAGTTGCCATATATATTTGGATTAATGTTTGGAGTCTCTATTCTGTTCCATTGGTCTGTGGCTCTGTTCTTGTGACAGTACCAAATTGTCTTGATTACTGTGCTTTGTAGTAGAGCTTGAATTTGGGAAGTGAAACCCCCTCCCACTTGATTCTAACTTCTCAGGATTGCTTTAGCTATTCGGGGTCTTTGGTGTTTTTATATGAATTTTTGAACTACTTTTTCCAGTTCATTGAAGAATGCTGTTGGTAATTTGATAGGGATTGCATCAAATCTGTATATTGCTTTGGGCAGGATGGCCATTTTGATTATATTAATTCTTACCAGCCAGGAGCATGGAATGAGTTTCCATTCATTAGTGTCCTCTTTAATTTCTCTTCACAGTGTCTTATAGTTTTCAGAGTATAGGTCTTTCACTTACTGGGTTAGGTTTATTCCTAGGTATTCTATTCTTTTTGATGCTATTGTGAATGGAATTGTCTTCCTGATTTCTCTTTCTATTAGTTTATTGTTACTTTATAGGAAAGCCACAGATTTCCTATACAACTTTTGTTGTATCCTGCAACTTCTGCCGAATTCCGATATTAGTTCTAGTAGTTTTGCAGTGGAGTATTTAGGGCTTTTTGTGTACAATATCATGTCATCTGCAAATAGTGACAGTTTAACTTCCTCTTTAAGAATCTGGATTCCTTGTATTTCTTTGTTTTGTCTGATTGCCGTGGCTAGGACCTCCAGTACTACGTTGAATAACAGTGAGGAGAGTGGGCACCCCTGTCCTGTTCCTGATCACAGAGGAAACGCTTTCAGCTTCTCGCTGTTCAGTATGATGTTGGCTGTGGGCTTATCATATATGGACTTTATTATGTTGAGGTACTTGCCCTCTACACCCATTTTGTTGGGAGTTTTATGAATGGATGTTAAGTTTTGTTGAATGCTCTTTCAGCATCTATTGAGATGATCATGTGGTTTTTGTCCTTCTTGTTGACGTGGTGGATGATGTTGATGGATTTTCAAATGTTGTACCATCCTTGCATCCCTGGGATGAATCCCATTTAGTCATGGTGTATGATCCTTTTGATGTATTCTTGAATTTGGTTTGCTAATATTTTGTTGAGTGTTTTTGCATCTATGTTCATCAGGGATATTGGTCTGTAGTTTTCTTTTTAGGTGGGGTCTTTGCTTGGTTTTGGTATTAGGGTGATGTTAGCTTCATAGAATGTGTTTAGGAGTATTCCCTCCTCTACTATTTTTTGGAAAACTTTAAGGAGAATGGGTATTATGTCTTCTCTCTATGCCTGATAAAATTCCAAGTAAACCCATCTGGCCCGGGGGTTTTGTTCTTTGGTAGTTTTTCGATTACCGCTTCATTTCCGTTGCTGTTAATTGGTGTGTTTAGATTTTCTGTTTCTTTCTGGGTCAGGCTTGGAAGGTTGTATTTTTCTCAGAAGTTGTCCATTTCTCCTAGGTTTCCCAGCTTGTTAGCATATAGGTTTTCACAGTACTCTCTAATTATTCTTTGTACTTCTGTGGGATCCGTCATGATTTCTCATTTCTCGTTTTTGATTCTGTTGATGTATGTTGACTCTCTTTTCCTCTTAATAAGTCTGGCTAGAGGCTAATCTATTTTGTTTATTTTCTCAAAGAACCAGCTCTTGGTTTTATTGATTTCTGCTGTTTTTTTACTTCTCAATTTTATTTATTTCTTCTCTGCTCTTTATTATGTCCCTCCTTCTACTTACCTTAGGCCTCATTTGTTCTTCTTTTTCCAATTTCGATAATTGTGACATTAGACCATTCACTTGCAATTGTTCTTCCTTCTTTAAATATGCCTGGATTGCTATATACTTTCCTCTTTAGACTGCTTTTGCTGTATCCCACAGTAGTTGGGGTTTGTGTTGTTGTTGTCATTTGTTTCCATATATTGCTGGATCTCCATTTTGATTTGGTCATTGATCCATTGATTATTTAGGAGCATGTTGTTAAGCCTCCATGTGTTTGTGAGCCTTTTTGCTTTCTTTGCACAGTTTATTTCTAGTTTAATGACTCTGTGGTCTGAAAGTTGGTTGGTAGGATTTCAATATTTTGGAATTTACTGAGGCTCTTTTTGTGGCCTTGTATGTTGTCTATTCTGGAGAATATTCCATGTGCACTTGAGAGGAATGTGTACCCTGTTGCTTTTGGATGTAGAGTTCTATAGATGTCTATTTGGTCGATCTGTTCTAGTGCGTTGTTCAGTGCCTCTGTGTCCTTACTTATTTTCTGTCTGGTGGAGCTGTCCTTTGGAGTGAGTGGTGTTTTGAAGTCTCCCAGAATGAATGCATTGCATTCTATTTCCTCCTTTAGTTCTGTTAGTATTTGTTTCAGATATGTTGGTGCTCCTGTATTGGGTGCATATATATTTATAATGCTTATATCCTCTTGTTGGACTGAGTCCTTTATCCTTATGTAATGTCCTTATTTATCTTTTGTTACTTGCTTTATTTTGAAGTCTGTTTTGTCTGATACTAGTATTGCAACACCTGCTTTTTTCTCTATGTTGTTTGCATGAAATATCTTTTTCCATCCCTTGACTTTAAGTCTGTACATGTCTTTGGGTTTGAGGTGAGTCTCTTGTAAGCAGCATATGGATGGGTCTTGCTTTTTTATCTATTCTATTACTCTGTGTCTTTTGATTAGTGGGTTCGGTCCATTTACATTCAGGGTGATTATTGAAAGGTATGTACTTTTTGCCACTTCAGGCTTTAAGTTTGTGGTTACCAAAGGTTCAAGGTTAGCTTTTTAGTATCTTACTGTCTTACTTTACTCGCTTATTTAGCTATTATAAGCACGTTCTGATGTTTCTTTATTTCTCTCCCTTCCTATTCCTTCTCCATTCTTCAAATGTTGGCTGTTTTTTTCTGTGCTCTTTTTAGGAGTAGTCCCATCTAGAGCAGTCATTGTAACATGCCCTGTAGAGGTGGTTTGTGGGAGGCAAATTCACTCAGCTTTTGCTTAACTGGGAATTGTTTACTCCCTCCTTCATAGTTAAATGATAATCGTACTGGATACAGTATTCTTGGCTTGAGGCGCTTCTGTTTCATTGCATGAAGTATATCATGCCATTCTCTTCTGGCCTGTAAGATTTCTGTTGAGAAATCTGATGATAGCCTAGTGGGTTTTCCTTTGTAGGTGAACTTTTCTTTCTCTCTGGCTGTGTTTAACACTCTGTCCTTATCTTTGATCTTTGCCATTTTAATTATTATGTGTCTTGGTGTTGCCCTCTTTGGATCCCTTGTCATGGGAGTTCTGTGTTCCTCTGTGGTCTGAGAGGCCATTTCCTCTCCTAGTTTGGGGAAGTTTTCAGCAATTATTACTTCAAAGACACTTTCTATCCATTTTTCTCTCTCTTCTTCTGGTACCCCTGTAATTCGGATATTGTTCCGTTTGAATTGGTCACACAGTTCTATTAATATTCTTTCATTCTTGGAGATCCTTTTATCTCTCTCTGCATCAGCTTCTCTGCATTCCTGTTCTCTGTTTCCTAGTCCATCAATGGTCTCTTGCATCTTGTCCATTCTGCTTAGAAGTCCTTCCAGAGGTTGTTTTATTTCTGTATTCTCCCTCCTTAGTTCTTGCACATTTCTCTGCACATCCATTAGCATGGTTATGACTTTTGTTTAGAATTCTTTTTCAGGAAGATTGGTTAAATCTATCTTCCCAGGTTCCTTCTCAGGGGAAGATGTCGAAGATGTCGAAGATGTCTGGGTTAGTCTGGTCTGGATCAAATTGTTTTGCCTTTTCATGTTTATAGGTGCAATGGTGAGCTGTTGACTCATCTGTCAGCTGGGAGAGCCAAGACTTTTTCCACCTCCTCCTGACCTTTCTTTACTGGGACTACTGCGACCCCTAGTGGCTTGTGTTGGGCAATTGCGTGTAGCCTGGGTCTCTGTATCTTGCCCGGCCGGTTTCGAGGAAGGTCCCTTGCTGTGGGCGGGATGAGCCTCAGGCTGCTGCTCTGCTATGGGAGGACCCCGCACGGGTAATGGACGGGGGGCTGTTTGGCTGTTTACCTCCATTAGGGATCTCAGAGCTGTTGCCCAGGGGGTTATTGTGCCCAGAGTTTCCTAGAATTTCCAGCTGCTGGACTGTGACCTGGGATGCTTCCGTCCAGTTGAGTGACATGGGATGCTTCCGTCCAGTTGAGGGACGGAACTTTCAGACTTACAGAAAGCACTCGCTTTTCTTTGTCCCAGAGGCTCTGGCTGCATGACCCATTCACAGGTCTTACTGTCCTGCTTCCCTAGTTTCCAGCACTCTATGCATGCACTGTGTGTCAGCGCTCTGGTGTGGATGGCTATTGCTGGGTGTTTAGCAGTCCTGGGCTCCCTCTCCCTCCCTGCTCTGACTCCTCTCCTCCCACTGGGAGCTGTGGTGAGGGGCCTTGGGTCCCGCTGGGCTGTGGCTTGTATCTTAACCCTTTCACCAGGCACCGGGTTCTCGCAGGTGTGGTTGTAGTACTGTTATACTAATGCCAACATCTTGGCTCTGCCCCTCAAATGGTATTTCTATTTTTATTTTTTTGAGGAACCTCTGTACTGCTTTCCACAATGGTTGAACTAGTTTACACTTCCACCAGCAGTGTAGGAGGGTTCCCCTTTCTCCACATCCTCACCAGGATTTGCTGTTCCTTGTCTTTTCTATATTGGCCATCCTAATTGGTGTGTGCTGATATCTCATTGTGGTTTTAATTTGCATTTCCCTGATAACTAGCGATGTGGAGCATCTTTTCATGTGCCTGTTGGCCATGTGAATTTCTTCCTTGGAGAAGTGTCTGTTCATATACTCTTCCCGGTTTTTTAATAGGGTTATTTGCTTTTTATGTCTTGAGGTATGTGAGTTCTTCATATATTTTGGATGTTAACCCCTTGTCGGATATGTCATTTATCAGAGTGTGAATTTTATACTAGGTAAATTTTACTGCAATAAAGCTATAGAAAAATAATGGTCAGTAAGCAAGATACAGATGCAGTATGTTTGACAGTATATTGATCATTGTTGAAACTGGGTGATGGGCATTGGGGTTTGTTAGACTGTATGACTACTTTTGTAGTCATACAAAAGAAATTAGTAAAAATAGAATGTAGTTAGAAATTTCTCTTACTAAGAAATTTTAATTTTGTTATCATTAATCTACAATTACATGAAGAACTTTATGTTTACTATGCTCCCCTCTTCACCAAGCCCTCCCCCATGAACCCCATTATAGTCACTGTCCATCAGTGTAGTAAGATGCTATAGAATCACTACTTGTCTTCACTGTGTTGCATTTCCCCTCCTACATGCTAATTATACATGCTAATCCTAATACCCCTTTATGCCTCCCTTCCCACCCATCCTCCTCAGTCCCTTTCCCTTTGGTAATTGTTAGTTCATTCTTGGGTTCTGAGATTCTGGTGCTGTTTTGTTCCTTCAGTTTTCTTTATTCTTATACTCCACATATGAGTGAAATCATTTGATACTTGTCTTTCTCTGCCTGACTTATTTCACTGAGCATAATACCCTCTAACTCCATCCATTGTGTTGCAAGTGGTAGGATCTGTTTTTTCTTACAGCTGAGTAATATTCCATCATGTATATGTAGCACATCTTCTCTATCCATTCATCTACTGATGGACATTTAGGTTGCTTCCATATCCTGGCTATTATAAATAGTGCAGCAATAAACATAGGGGTGCATCTGTCTTTTTCAAACTGGAGTACTGCACTCTTAGGGTAAATTCCTAGAAGTGGAATTCCTGGGTCAAATGGCATTTCTATTTTGAGCATTTGGAGGAACCTCCGTACTACTTTCCACAATGATTGAACTAATTAACATTCCTACCAGCACTGTAGGAGGGTTCCCCTTTCTCCACAACCTTGCCAACATTTGTTGTTGTTTGTCTTTGGATGGT